>NC_133048.1:5592500-5943750 GCF_048771995.1 Taeniopygia guttata | reverse complement strand
CAGAGTGATGCCCCCCCGCCCCCCCCCCCGCCCCCTGCTCTTTGGGAGCTAAGCTCACCCCCCAAGCTCATTTTGCAGCATTTTGGAACAGAATTCCCTGCAAATCCATCAGAATGTTGTGCAACAGGATACCCAGGGCTTAGCAGGAGTCAATTCCCCTTGTTACCAGACCTAATTCCAAGGAAAAGAAAGGAAGAGGAGGGAAGAGCAGAAATTATTGGTGGGGTTTAATCCCCACCTCAGCATCCTCCTGTGGGTCCTTCACCAGTGACTGCTGAGGGAGCAGAACTGAGGGGAGAGAGCAGCAAAATCTGGGTCAGTGACACCTCTGCACTGGACTCTGGCACACCTCTGGAACTGTCTCAGGTTGAAAGGTTTACCTGGGTGTGTGCTCTGTCCCACCTGTCAGAGCTGGGGCAGGGCTCTGCTGCTCTTTGGGCACTTTTCTTTCTCTCCCCCACAGCCAATCCTCCCTCCAGGAGATCTCTGCTGTTCATGGCCACTGAGTGTCCCTGCATGGCTGAGAAAATTCCATCATCCATGGGGAGATGCTGCACCCAGGGGAGGAGCTGAGCATTCCTACCTGGATACAATCTGACCCGGGAACAGCACAGCAGCCTTTGCCCCCTGCATTCCCAGAGGAGCAGCTTTCTTCCCCCTGCATTCCCAGAGGAGCAGCTTTCTTCCCACTGCATTCCCAGAGGAGCAGCTTTCTTCCCACTGCATTCCCAGAGGAGCAGCTTTCTTCCCCACTGCATTCCCAGAGGAGCAGCTTTCTTCCCACTGCATTCCCAGAGGAGCCCAGGCCCATCTCCCCCAGCCCTGGAGCTCCAGAGGAAAACTCCCCCCTTGTGCAGGATCCTGCTCCAGCAGAAGCACAGCTGGCACTGCAGGAGGGCTGAGCCACCCTGGGATGGGGCTGCTGCCACCTCCCTGCCCCACAAGCTGCCAGGGCTGCTCTGACTCTGCCACTGCTTTGGTTGCACTATTGCATTGGTATTTTTAATTTTCCTGATAAAGAACTGTTATTCCTACTCCCATATATTTGCCTGAGAGCCCCTTAATTTCAAAATTATCATAATTTCGATGGAGTGGGTTTGTATTTTCCATTTCCAGGGAGGCTCCTGCCTTTCTTATAGCAGACACCCCTTTTCAAACCAAGCCAGGAACTCATTCCATGTCCTGCAGCTCTCCCAGGAACCCAAGAGGATGAAAAATCTGCACGGCTGGGCCAGAGCTGCCAGAGCCAAAGTCTGGAGGGCTCCTGGGTGAAAATCAGCTTGAAAACTTTTGCCACTCAGAAGAGTTCCTGCAAGGAGCTGGGGATGGCTGAAATGACTGAATTCCAAGGGGAAAAAAAAATGAAAGGGAGACTTGAAGTGGGCTGGAAATGGCGCTGCAGCCCCAGCCAGAGGAGAACAAAGAGCCCTTTCAGGCCATTTGCAGAGTTGGCCTCTTTGTCTCCCTGTGTTTCCAGTGGGATGCCCTGGAGATTAAAGGCAGGGATGGCCTCCCTGGGAGGTGGGAACGGGATGCAATTGTCCCAAAAAGAAGAGTTGTGGTGGCAGGAGAAGCAGGGATGAGGGAACACAACCCACAAAAATGCTGTGGATGTTTTATGGGGTCTGCCTTGCAAAATGACAGCGTGGGGAGTGACTGCTCAAAACCAGCGGTGTTTCTGAGGGGGAAAAGGGAATATCCATGGAGAGAACTCCACTGGCAGGATCTGCCCTCTGCCAGGGAGTGTGGGATGAGCACATGGAAGGTTTCCTGCCATAAACAATTCCTAAATCCAGCAGGAAGTGGTGCATGATTCCCAAAGCCTGGGGGTGACCACGCCCACGCTCCTGGGGAGGTTTCCTGATGGATCCAAAGTGGAAAACAGCAGAAGATGGAATTATTCCCCTTCCTCATACCTTTCACTGCTGGGGGAAGGTGGGGTGGTCCCAGCTCCCAATTCCAGGCTCTTCATCCCTGCTCCAGCTCCTGGGCAAGGATACAGGATGAGGAGAGCTTTGAGAGCTCCTCACTGAAACTTTTTTCCTTCCAAAACCATTCCTGGATTTATTTCAAGTACAAGAAGAGGTTTGGATTAGATGGGGTATTGGGAAGGAATTGTTCCCTGGGAAGGAGGGGAGGAGCTGGGCTGGAATTCCCAGAGCAGCTGTGGCTGCCCCTGGATCCCTGGCAGTGCCCAAGGCCAGGTTGGAACAGCCTGGGACAATGGGAGGTGTCCCTGCCCATGGGATGGGATTTAAGGTCCATTCCTACCCAAACCATTCCAGGATTCTGTTTATTCTGTGGAAATAATACCTTTAAAGCCAAACCTACCTCTTTTGAAAGGCACAAATTTTCATTGTTCTCCAAATTGTTCTCCATCTCAAATTTAATGGAACCCTGACAGGAGGCAGCAAATGCGGTGCAAGGATTGGGCTCCTCTGGAGATCAAATAGGATTTATTGGGAAGGGTTTTCTTGACAACTGGGCTGCAGGAACATCGTGGAGCTGCCAGAAGCATCAAAATATAGGCGAAAGAAAAGGTGGGTGAACCAAGGGGGTTAAGCAAGATCTGGAGAGGTAAAAGTGAGAAAAAAAACAGGGAAAAGCCTGGGCTGGAGAGATCTGGAAATAGTTCCAGCAGGACAGGCTGTGTATGGAGCTGGGGTCTGTCCCCACTGACGCTCCAGGATCAGCATTTTTACCTAAAGGGGCTCCAGGAGAGCTGGAGGGGCATTTGGGACAGGGGATGGGGGACAGGACACAGGGAATGGCTTCCACTGCCAGAGGGTGGGGATGGATGGGAGACTGGAAAGCTCCCAGCTTCTCTGGGAACCTGTGCCACTGTTTCACACCCTAATCATAAAGAATCTCTCCTTGCACCCAGTTCAAACCAAACCTCCTTTGGTTTCACACCATCCCCCTTCCTGTACCACAACAGGTCCTCCTTGATCCTGGAAGAGCAGGACAGAGCCCTGAATCCTGAGAATGAGGATGATTTCCCCCAGTGTTCTCTGCAGCCCCAGATCTTCATTAGGCTCCATTTTCTTGGCTAATTGAGTTCCAGCTTAATGGGCAGGATGCTCCTGGACTCCAAGTGCCACATCCCAATGCATTAAGGTTTTCTGCTCAGATAAATAACTGCTCCAAATGCTTTCCCATTCTCCTGCAGGAATGGCAGGAGGGCCAGGAGAGCATTCCAACCTCCTTTAATTCAATAAACAAAGAGATAATAAGATTTTGTCGAAGCCATCCCACAGAATGGAGCAGAGATTCCACTCTGTGCCTGAACTTCAAAATATACCTGGAAAAAAGGAGCTTTTTTAGGAGTCCTGGGATGGTAGAGCAGGACCTCAGCAGGAACCCCTTTGGGATGATGGAGCAGGAACCCCTGGAATGATGGAACAGGATCGCCATGGATGATGGAGCAGGAACCCTTGGAATGATGGAACAGGATCCCCATGGTTGATTGAGCAGGCTCCCCATGGGTGATGGAGCAGGAACCCCTGGGATGATGGAGCAGGAACCCCTGGGATGATGGAGCAGGACCCCCCCACTGGGATGATGGAGCAGGAACCCCATGGGTGATGGAGCAGGATCCCCATGGATGATGGAGTGGGATCCCCTAGATGATGGAGCAGGAACCCTTGGAATGATGGAGCAAAACTCAGCTTTAAGGTCCCTTCCAACCCAAACCATTCCAGGATTCTCTGACTCTGAAGTTCCATCCCCAGCAGGTGTGGGATGTTTGAAGGCAGCAGTGACGCCTCCCTGCTCGAGCCTGTGAGGTTTTCCCCAGCACTTTTTGAGACTGGTTTGGAACTCTTCGAAATTTCCAGCCCTGCACCACCCCGGGCCAAGGAGTCCCATCAGAAAAGCACAGGGAACAGTCTCCTGTTGTTTGTTTGAACTTTGTTCTTGTGCTGGGAATGGCCCGGGAACAACAGCCCCTTGTTCAGCTCCCAGCCCCTGTCCTTTTCTGTGCCCACTCGGCAAAAAAAAGGGTCACAATGTCCCCTGACAACATCCCAACATCCCCTTCCTGGAGCAAAACCCACCAAGGACAAGGAATTATTGCCAAGGAAAGGGAGAGGAGGTGGAATCCCAGCGTCCCAGCCCTGCAGCTCTCCCAGAGCCCCCACAGCTGCCGAGGTTTCCGTTTGCCCGGAGCTCCCGACTCCATCTCCAGCCGGGTTTGACCCCTGAGGGGTGGAAGAGCAGAAAAAGGTCAAGTGCTGGGTGGTGGTGCCCAAGCCCATCTCTGGCTGCTCCTCCCACTCCAGGCAGCTCAAAGGTTCCTACAGCTTTAACAAGGATCAGGATTTCCTCTGCCAAGCTCCTGCCCCAAAAGTTCCCTACCCAGCAGCGTAAAAGGGTCAATTAAACATCCATGGCCCTGGGGAAACAGATTTGGGTTTCTCTTGCCCACTGGGGCAAGAGGATTTGTCCAAAGAGGATTTTTCCAGCCCCAACAGTCACTCGGAAAAAAATTCCATGTCCTGCCAGGAAATGTTCCCAATGAGCAGAGAACTGGAAATTTGTGGGATCACTGCCCCGAGTGCCACTCCCCACAGGGATGAACCAGGCTGGAAAACCACAGAGGACTTTTGCTGTGGTCCAGCACAAATTTGGGCTGAAAATGCAGAGACAAAATTGTTTCCATGGCTGTCCCTGCATGTGAGCCCAGCCTGCAGAAAAAACCAACCAAGCAACATGTCCGGGGTCACTCCGGGATATTGGAAGCACATCCCCATCCCCTTCCCACCATCCCCTTCATCATGTCCCCTTCCCCTTCCCAACCTCTCCTTCCCCACATCCCCTTCCCATTCCACACATCCCATTTCCCTTCCTCACATCGCATTCCCCTCATTCCATTCCACACTTCCTCTTTCCCTTCCCTACATCCCTTTGCCCACATCCCCTCCCACACTTCCAGGACCTGCCTGTGTCTCTTTGCCATCAGGAAAGAGAGGCCAATGTGGATTTTGGGCAGGAAGCAGAGGATGGCTGGAAACAGACCCTAAAATCCATCATCAGTGGGCACCTGGAAGAGAAGTTAGCCTGTCAGGAAAGCTGCTGGATTTGTTCATCCCAAAGCTGCCACCAGACAAGGACTGGTTCATTTTGCTGCCTCTTCCTGAGCAGAAATTCTCAAATTCCTCACTGTTTCCTCTGCCCCCATCCTGTGTCATGCATAATCCATGGATTTGGGCACCAAAAGTTCCTCTCAGGGTAACCTGAAGCTCTCCCAGTGTTCTTTGGACTGGAGAAAATTTCGAGATCCCAGAGATCTCAGTGAGGCCCCATTAAACAGAGCAAACTCCCCCCTCCTGCTTTTCCTAGCAGGTCCTGCTGAGTCAAAGGTCAGACAAAGGCTGGCAGGGGTTGTTTTGTTCCCTGAGGGAATGGCACAGCGGGAATTTGCCTTTGGGCAAGATTGACATGTGTTTATGGGGTGAAAGCAGAGCTGTTCCTGCAAGGACACCACAGGTATCCCTACAAACCCAAGGAGCTGAGCTGGGATTTTATCTGAGCCTGGCAGGGAGCAATGTCCTGTGTTTAAACTGAGAATTCCAGGTGCTTTCACCAACTCTGTTCCTAAAACAACCTCAAAACCAGCCTTTGGATAAATATTTCCAAATATAAGGATTTTTTTCTTACATATCAAGATGTCTCTGGAAGCGGTGGCTACCCTGGATCCCTGGCAGTGCCCAAGGCCAGGCTGGACACTGGGGCTGGGAGCACCTGGGACAGTGGGAGGTGTCCCTGCCATGGCAGGGAGGGAATGGGATGGGATTTAAGGTCTCTCCCAACCCAAACCATTCCCTGTGGGCACAGGATCAAAGATGTCCAAGAGCCCCAGCAAAGTGCAGCTCCAAGGAATGGAATATTTCAGCTCCAAGCCAGCCAGGTTTACAGCTGAAGCTGGTCAAGGAAAGAGCTGGGGGTTGCCTAAACCAAATCCTAAGAGCTGGGCTCTTTAAAGTCGAGCTCAGCAGCCTCAACCACACAAGAACTGCTCGTCCCAACATCTCCAGTGAGCCTCGGTTTCCCCAGAGGTTTCTCCCCACCTCCCACCCAAAAACCACCCAGAGAAAAGCTCTTCCCCCTGAGCTTTCAGTCCTGTGTGCATGCCCAGTATTCCCTGAATCCCAACTGGTTCCTTCCTCACCACCCCACAGGTTCCCCCCGGCCATTCCCCAGGATTTCAGAGCCATCACTGAGGTGCTGCTCTCGAGGCTCCGTTACTGCTACAAAACCTGTGACACAGAACCTGTGACACAAAACATGTGTGATACAAAACCTGTGACACAGAACCTGTGACACAAAATGTGTGACACAAAACATGTGACACAGAACGTGTGACACAGAACGTGTGACATGGAATCTGTGTGACACAAAACATGTGATACAGAATGTGTGGCACAGAACCTGTGACACAAAACATGTTTGACACAAAACCTGTGACACAGAACGTGTGACACAGAACCTGTGACACAGAAAATGTAACACAGAAAGTGTGACACAAAAAGTGTGATACGAAGCGTGTGACATAAATGCGTGACACGAAATCTGAGACAGAATGTGACATGGAACCTGTGACACAGAACCTGTGACACAGAACTCGTGACGCAAAACTCATGATAAAACACATGTGACACAAAATGTGTGACATAAAACCTGTGACACAAAGCCTCTGACACAAAACATATGACACAGAACATATAACACAAAACTGTGACACAAAACTTCTGACACAGAACACGTGACACAAAAAATAATGTGACACAGAATGTGTGACACAGAACATGTGACACAGAATGTGTGACACAGAAAGTGTGACAAAAACTCATGACACAAACATGTGACACAAAACGTATGATAAAAAACATGTGAGAGAAAGCTTGTGACACAAAACCTGTGACACAGAACGTGTGACACAGAAATGTGACACAGTGCTTGTGACACAAAACCTGTGACACAGGACGTGTGGCAGCCCCGCTCATGCTGCTCTCTGAAGTGCTGCAGATAATGAAACTTCAGCCAGACCTGTCCAAACAAACCAGCAGAGCCCATGGAAGCACCTTTGATTTTGTTTGTGGCTGTTCCTCCCCCTTTATTTTGGTGCCCGTTAATCCCAGTCTCTTACAGGGCTCGGGGATTCAGAGAAGCACTAAAAGGAAGATCCCAAATGGCCAAAAAATGGGATTTAAAGGATGAGCTTCCCTCTGGGGAGAGCTCGAGCCAGTGGCAAGGAGCAGGGGGGACGGGTGAGGGACAGGGATGTAGCCCCTGACCAACCTCACACCTCTCATTCCTGCTCCTCTCCGGAGCTTTTCTTCACTCTACTGTTCAAAGTAATCCCAGGAAGATCCCAAACCTCCACAGAAATAGGATTTAAAGGATGAGCATCCCTTTGGGGGCAGCTCGAGCCAGCGGCAGGGAGTTGGATGGGCAGCAGGGAAGGGTGAGGGACAGGGACACAGCTCAGGAGGGCAGAGACACAAAAAGGAGACAGATCCAGGATGGGCTGGAGTGTTCCAGGATTAGGATGAAGATATTTGGGATAAATTCCCCTGTGTGAGGGTTAGGATGAAGATATTTGGGATAAATTCCCCTGTGTGAGGATTGGGATGAAGATATTTGGGATAAATTGCCCTTGTGAGGAATTGCATGAAGATATTTGGGATAAATTCCCTCCTGAGAGGATTAAGATGGAGATATTTGGGATTCATCATTCTGGGGCAGCCTGGAGCCCTTCAGAGGCTGAAATTCCAGAAATTCCAGCAGCTCCTTACCAGAAATTCCAGCAGCTTCTGGCAGATTTTGAGGTGAAACAGGCGATTCCAAACAGGTAAAAGATTTTGCTGCCAACAGGTGAATTTTCCCAGGCTTGGGCAGGGAGCGATGCTCTGGCTCCACGTGGGAGATGAAGCGAGCTGGGAATGCCAGGCAAGTTGTTAGGCATTAATTAGCATTAATTACCCCTCCAGCAGCAATCAGCCCAAGGGCCACCCCTGCTTTTCTCTGCCTCTAATTCCGTAATTGGAGGGGAGGGAAGAGGGAAGGGGAAAGAGCTGAAGTAGAAATGGCTCTGCTGATCTGCTGAGTGCTAATTGCCGGTTTGTTCGGGATAAATTCCCTCCCGGGAGGATGAGGGTGAAGATATTTGGGATAAATTCTCCCTGTGAGAATTAAGATGAAGAAGTTTGGCATGAATTCCCTCCCATGAGGATAAGGATGAAGATGTTTGGGGTAGATTTCCTCCCATGAGGATTAGGATGAAGATGGTTGGGAATAAATTCCTGCTGTGAGGATTAGGATTAAGATGTTTGGGATAAATTGCCCCCTGTGAGGATTGGATGAAGATATTTGGGATAAATTCCATCCTGTGAGGATTAGGATGAAGATGTTGGCATAAATTGCCCCCTGTGAAGATTAGGAAGAAATTATTTGGGATAAATTCCCCCTGTGAAGGTGGGGAGGGGCTGGGCTGAGATTCCCAGAGCAGCTGTGGCTGCCCCTGGATCCCTGGCAGTGCCCAAGGCCAGGCTGGACATTGGGGCTGGGAGCACCTGGGACCATGGGAGGTGTCCCTGCCATGGCAGGGTGGCACTGGATGGGATTTAAGATTTTTCCCAATCCAAACCATTCCCTGTGGGCACAGGCCCCAGATCAGAGTGGAAAGGGCAGGAGAAGGAGCCAGGAGAAAGAAGGAAAACTAGGAAAATCTCTTTGTGGGGAGGTTTGGATTCCCAGCCCCTCTGAGGTTCCGTCTCTGCCCGGTCCCTCCCTTCTCCTCCAGCTGTTCCTGAGGTTGACAAAGCCAGGAAAATGGGAAGCCAGGGAAGGGCAGCAGCCAGGATTTCCTCTGCAACTTGTTCCAGTTGGGACACACATCCTGAATTCCCTGAATCCCCTGAATCCATTAGAATATTTACCATCTGTCCTTTCTCCCTTGGAATGCCCTTGCTGCCATCCCAGCAACCCAAAAAAGAATTGGGAATTTAGGGTTTTCCCCAAGCCATCCCAGCAGCCCAAAGGGGAATGGGGAATTAGGATTTTCCCTGAGCCATCCAAGCGGGGCTGGGAATGTTGATGGAGCAGTTAAAGGAGGAAGGGGAAGGAGGATTTTGAGGTGAGGAGTGGGGCTGGGGATTCTTTCCAGATGAGACAGAGCAGGACCCTTTGGAGCATTTCTCCATCCCCGCCCCTTCTCCCTGCCACATTCCCTGCCAGTGTCACCAAGGATGCTCCAGATGTGCCTGGAGACAAGTGAGAGCAGAATGAGGCTGGAGAGGGCAAATATTCCCTGGATTTACCCCAAACAATGCCCCCGGGCTGGGACATTCCCAGAGCAGGGATCTGTCCCAAACCCCCCTTGGAAAGCAGCAGGGAAGGAGCTGGAGGAGTTGGGGTCCCACATCACCTTATCCTGGGAACCCCAAATTTCCTTCCCTCCCTGCTGAGGGAATCCCCTCTCCACAGCTTCCAGAGCCCAAACCTGGCCGGGTGCTCCACCCAAAACCCATCCTGCATGATCTGAGAGCAATTCCCATCACCAGCACAACTGGAAAAGGGATCTTTTCCCTTTCACAGTGATCCCACAGGACCCCTGGATCCTCTCAGATCCTCCTGGGGTTCATGATGTTCCTCTCACCTTGGTGGGGAAACTGAGGCACAAAGAATCAGGGTCATTAAGGCTGGAAAATCCCTCCAAAATTGCCACATCCACACTTTTTTGAATTTGGCTGAATCCCTCCTTAACAGAGGGAATCAGCCACAGCCTCTCCAGCCTGTCCTTCCTGGAGAGCAGTTCTGAGGGGGGAAAATGGGCAATCCATTTAGTGTTAAAATAAAATATAAAAATTATTAAGATAAAATTTAAAAATCATTAAAATAAGCTGAATACCCCCTCCTCAAATTTACAACCACAGCAGAGCTGCTCCAGATGTTTTCTGAGCATGGATGACCTTTTCCATGGAGACAGAGATGTTTATTCAGCCTAAACGTGATGTGCCAGAGCCCAGGGGTCCTGGCAGGCCTTTTCCAATTTTTCCCGGATTTATGGAGAGCACGGGAAGAGCTCAGGGCCCTCAGGCCAGCCTCCCATCCCTTCCAGAGGGAATTCCTGGTGCTGGATATGCAGCAGTGCTGAGAGCCCTGCCTGGGGTCTGGAGCAGCAGAGCTCGCTCAGCTGAAAGGTCAGGGGATGGAAATGGAAACATGGAAAAAGGAGAATTCCCAGGAGTGAGCTGTGCTTTACTCCGGGAAAATCCTTCCAACAGCCCCATCCAGGGCAGGGGCTGAGGGGGCGTTCACAGCCCAATCCTGCCGTGACCTCCTGATTGTCACCTGCACTTGGATGTGGTGGTTCGGGAAGGGCTGGGGTGTGGGAAATGAATTCGTAGAAAATTTATTTTTGAATTTGGAAAAGAAAATGAATTGTAGAAAATGAATTTTCTACAAATCCATTTCCCACACTGGGGAATTCCCAGCTCTCCATCATCCATCCATCCATCCATCCATCCATCCATCCATCCATCCATCCATCATCCATCCATCCATCCATCCATCCATCCATCCATCCATCCATCATCCATCCATCCATCCCCCATCCATCCCTCCATCATCCATCCATCATCCATCCATCATCCATCCATCCATCCATCCATCCATCCATCCATCCATCCATCCATCATCCATCCATCCATCATCCATCCATCCTCCCATCATCCATCATCCATCCATCCATCCATCCATCCATCCATCCATCCATCCATCCATCCATCCATCCATCCTCCCATCATCCATCATCCATCCATCATCCATCCATCCATCATCCATCCATCCATCCGTCATCCATCATCCATCCATCATCCATCCATCCTCCCATCATCCATCATCCATCCATCCATCCATCCATCCATCCATCCATCCATCATCCATCCATCCATCCATCCACCCATCCATCCATCCATCATCCATCCATCCATCCATCCATCCATCCATCCATCCATCCATCCTCCATCCATCCATCCATCCGTCATCCATCATCCATCCATCATCCATCCATCCATCCATCCATCCATCCATCCATCCATCCATCCATCCATCATCCATCCATCCATCCATCCATCCTCCATCCATCCATCCATCCGTCATCCATCATCCATCCATCATCCATCCATCCATCCATCCATCCATCCATCCATCCATCCATCCTCCATCCATCCATCCATCCGTCATCCATCATCCATCCATCATCCATCCATCCTCCCATCATCCATCCATCCATCATCCATGCATCCATCCATCATCCATCCATCCATCATCCATCCATCCATCATCCATCCATCCATCCATCATCCATCCATCCATCCATCCATCTATCCATTCCCCTATTCCCACCCTGCTGGAACTGCGGAGCCATGGGGGCTGTAAGGAAGAGAGGGAAGGAGGGAGGGAGAAAAGGAAGGACAGATGGATGGAGAGGGCATCGCTTCCCTGAGATCCTGCAGGAGGCGGTGCCTGAGGTGCTCCAGGAGGAGGGAATGGCCTCCAGCCAAGCTGGAGCTGCCCCAGGTGGGGACAGTGCCCAAAGTGTCAGGTCTGGGCTGTGACAGTCAGAGGTGACCCTGCCCCACGTCAGATGTGACCTGGCTCTGCTTGGGTCCAGCCCAGCTGTCCTTGGATCCAGCCTAACTGTTGGATCCAGCCTAACTCTCCTTGGATCCAGCCTGGCTCTTCAGCAGGATTTGCTCCACCCTGGGGTCCCCAAATTTGCCCCAAGCACAGCCCCCGTTCACTGTTTCAGAATTCCAAATTCAGGCTCTCGGAGTCACCAGGGCTCAGAGGCTTCCCCAAGGTCAGACCTGCCTGGGCCGGGTTCAGCTGAGCCACAGGTCAAGCTCTGGGTCATAAAAGAGGAAAACGAAACATTAAATCCCTGTGGTGTGGGACAAGGAGGTCCATGTGGGGCTCATTTGATCCCGTTCCTCTCAAATCCTTCATAAACATTGGGAATTTTGACATGGAATGACAACTCCTGTGCCAGCTGCCTGATTCCAGCCGAGCCACGAGCCAAGGGAAGGGTTAATTCCAGGATGTACCATGGGCAATCTGCTTCCTACAGAAGTAGAAAATTCCCTTACGGATGCACAGGCTCCACTTTTGAAGATCATAGAAATTTTGGGATGTTCTCTGTGGGGAAGGACTCGGACTCAATGATCCCTGTGGAACCCTTCCATCTCAGGATATTCCATGATTTGACGACTGGATTTTTCATCCCTTTCCCACTTCCTAGCCATGATCCCAGTGGTTTTGCTGACCCAAATTTTGGTGTGCTCTGTGCAAGGAAGGAATTGATGATCCCTGTGGATCCTGTCCGTCTCAGAATATTCCATGATTTTAGAACGGGATTTTTGAGCTACTGTCCACCTCCCATCTCCTCTGCCACGCTCCCATCCGTGATCCCAATGGCTCTGCTGCTTGGCTGACCCAAATTTTAAGGTGTTCTGTGCAAGGAAGGAGTTGGAATCGATGATCCCTGTGGATCCCTTCCACCTCGGGATATTCTATGATTTTACAATTGGATTTTAAGCTGTTTCCCACCTCCCATCTCCTCTGCCACGCTCCCATCCACAACCCTGATAAATCTAATTAGGAGACAACCAGGCCAGCAGGGAAAAGCACACCTGGATTCTGTGGGAATAAAGAGCAGGAGAACTCCTCCAGGAAACTAAAAAATGGAGCTTTGTGAAGATCTCTCCATGCTCTTTTTTTTTTTGCCCACTTTCTTTTTCTCTCTCTCTCTTTTGGCTTTTTGCCATGTAAAGAAAATAAAAATCTGGGGCAAGGGGTGATGAGGAAATTGCATTTGTGACGAAGAAACTGAATTTAGGTCAATGAGGGGGAAAAAAACCACCAGGCAAATGAAAAAGGAATGGATTTCCTTGGGATTTGAAGTGTTCCTTTAAACTCGTGGAAAATGAATTGGTGAAAAGCCCTGATGGGAAAGGTCATGGTGAAGCTGAAGGAGAACAGCGGGGTTTTCCTGCGCACATTTAACTGGGAGAGGAGGAAGGTTCGGGGCTGAACCCACAACTTTCACAGCTCCAGGAGGGGCAGAACGGCCATTCCAGTTCACCCCAGTACATCCCAGTGCAGCACAGTGCATCCCAGTACATCCCAGTGCATCCCAGCTCACCCCAGTGCATCCCAGTGCAGCACAGTGCATCCTGGTACATCCCAGTGCATCCCAGTACATCCCAGTACAACCCAGCTCACCCCAGTGCATCCCAGTGCATCCTGGTACATCCCAGTGCATCCCAGTACACCCAGGATATTGCAGTGCACCGCAGTGCATCGCAGCACATCCCAGTACATCCCAGTGCATCTAGGTGCATCTAGGTGCATCCTGGTACATCCAAGTACATCCCAATGCATCCCAATACACCCCAGTACATCCCAGTGCATCCCAGTATATCCCAATACATCCCAGTATATCCCAATACATCCCAGTATATCCCAGTACATCCCAGTACATCCTAGTGCCTGGTGGCAGCCGGAACAGCCCTTCCTTCGCGTGTCCTTCTCTTTTCCAGGTAATTCCCAACCCTTGGGAAGCTGATTCCCACCTGTCTGATGTCCATCCCAAATTCCAGTGCTGCCCACTCCAGTCAGGAACTCTTTTTTCCATGGATTTCAGGTGCAACCCTCCCCTGGCAGCCCCGACCTGGGGTGGCGAAGAGCTCCCTGATCCCTGGAGTGCAGGAGTGGGGCACGAGCCCCCCAGTGCTGCTGGGCAGGAAGATTTTCCATGTGCTCCATCCATCCAGGAGGATCCTGGAGAGGAGGAACTGGTTCTCCTGGACCTCCAGGATGTCCCCCAGAGCAGCAGGAATGTCCCAAAACACATCCCAGCTGGTTTCCAAAACTTCTGGGGAATGCTGGAACAACCTCAGAGCTCCAGGCGGGAAAGCAGAGGGAAGGTTATGGAATAAGAGCAAAGCAAATCCCAAAACGTGTCTGGAAAGAGGAAAAGCAGACACAGGGACTGCACAGCCAGAGCCAAGGCAGGGCAGGGAGGGAAGGAAGAGTCACAGAGAGAATCTTGGAGGATTTTCCATTCAAGGGCTCTGGGAGGGAGGCAATTCTTGTGTCTGCCTCATCTCCTGCCGTGATTAATTCAGGAATAGCAAATTCCCACTCTGGCTCATCAGCCACGCTCTTTCTTTCACGGCTGCTTTCCATCAGCTCATCCATATTGAAATACCCTGGATCCGGAGCTCCGGGAGAGCTCCCTCCTGGAAAAGCCACGTTCCAGCAGAGCCCAGCGCTGCCACGGTGACAAAGGACAATCGTTTGGGGCAGAAATCTGTGGCTGGCTTCACATCCAGGCAGCCAAAATTCCCCACTTTCCTACTGCGTTTTGTGCAGCTTTCCAATAAAATGCTGGGGGATAAGATTGGATATTTGAATCCCCAAACCACTGATGGACCAGTTCACGCTCTAGCGGGTATTGGACCATCACATCCTGCTCAGACAGGCGTGGAAAGGGATTTGTGCAATTCCCAGGAGCTGAGGGAGGTCCTGGTGCCTGGAACACAGCGGCTCCTTCCTCTGGAGCCGCCAGACTCCGCAGATTCCCTAAAAAGCCCCGGCAAACAAACAAAGGCGCCCGTGGGAGCGCGGCCCGAGCCCGGCGGTGCCGAATCCCGGGAATCCGGCCGGGATGTCAGCAGGTGGTGCTCTTCACCTGGGAGCGTGCGGGATCCGGCCTGCGGAACCTGCTGATACCTCCGGTTTAGCTTTTATGGTTTTCACATTCTGTGCTGCTCTAGTGTGTGGGTCTGGGCTTCACATTACGGGATGCTGAGCTCTCTGCACGGAGCACAGACACAAAACAATTCCTGCTCCAGCTGGGCACCAAGGACAAATGATCCAAATCTCAGCCCAGGAGCACAAACAGCGTGGGCTGGAGAGAGAAAAACAAGCAGGGTGGGACTGCCTGGGCTAAAGCTGGAATGGGACAATGAACTCCAAGGTGCCAATGGAGCAGAACTGATCCCAGGGAGAGCCCCCGGGAGCGCTCGTGCATTTTGGGGCCATTTTGGTTCATTTGGGTGCAGCCCTGGCTGGGCTCTGGTGCTGCCCAAGGTGGATCCATGGAGGAGATCCTTTAATAAATCCCTGCTTTACTCTTTAGCTCAGCCCAGCCCCTATCCTAGGTCAGCCTTCCCAAGGCATCACTGCCAGATGGAATTTGGGACTGCCCCCTGCTCAGGGTCTGGCCAGGCTTGGCTGCTCCAGCCCCGCTGTCATTTCCCAGCCTGGATTGGAATCCCATAATCACTGAGGTGGGAAAAACTTTCCAAGATCATCGAGTCCCAGCTGTGCCTGATCCCCACGTTGTCCCCAGTCCAGAATTCTGAGTCTCATATCCAGGAATTCCTTGGGCACCTCCAGGGATGGGCACTCCAAACTCCCTGGGCAGCCCCTGCCAAGGCCTGACCACTCTGCCCAGGAAGAAATTTTCCCCCAATATACAAGAATGGGATTTTAAGGACTTTCAGGGCTCCTTTTCTGTTGTTGGGGTGAGGGGTTGGAGCTGGGGGGGAACAGGAAATGTTCCCTGCCAGACGGGGCTGGGGCAGGGACACCTCTGCTGCTGGGGTTGGATTGATGGATATTCCCTTCTGGGAATTCTGGGATTCAGGTGTTCAGCATCCCAGAAATGAGGTGGGAAAAGAGCTCCAAGGACATCGAGTCCCAGCTGATTCCCACCTTGTCCCCAGCCCGGAGCTCTGAGTGCCACATCCAGGAATTCCTTGGGCACCTCCAGGGATGGGCACTCCAAACCCCCCTGGGCAGTTCCAAGGCCTGAGCACCTTTCCATGGGGAAAT
The DNA here is from genome assembly GCF_048771995.1 of Taeniopygia guttata. Lineage (NCBI taxonomy): Eukaryota > Metazoa > Chordata > Aves > Passeriformes > Estrildidae > Taeniopygia > Taeniopygia guttata. The sequence goes on along the minus strand of NC_133048.1, from coordinate 5,927,844 downwards.
TCCTGCTGTGCCCACCCTGAGCCTGCCCTGGCCAGCCTGAGGCTGCTCCTTTCATCCTGTCACTGGTTTTCTGGGAGAAGCCGACCCCAAATCCTACCCAGAGCTGGTGGGGTGGATCCAGAGCTGTCCTGGAAGCAGGAAAAAGAACAGGAAGTGGTTTCAAGTTCTTCCCTGCCCTCCCAGCCATTCCCATCTGCTCCTCATCATCCCTCAGCTCCATCCCGGAGGCAGTGGCACCCTGCAGATCCCAAAAATGTGGGATCCTGCAGGGATTCAGCTCCAGGAACTCCCAGCTGGGCACTGGGAGCACCCAGGAGTTGGGAAACACCAGAATTCCAAACCCAGCCTAACTGATCTGGAGCTCCTGGAGAGCAAACAGGGAGCCTGGGGTGGCCAAAGCTGCAACATTTCCATGGGAAGATCCAAAAATTCCACTCTCCAAACACCCTGGAGATGGGAAAAACCAACATTCCAAACTGATCTGGAGCTCCTGGAGAGCAAACAGGGAGTCTAGGGTGGCCAAACCTGCGGCATTTCCATGGAAATATCCCAAAATTTCTCTCTGCAAGCATGCAGGAGTCAGTGTTGCTGCTCTGGCATCCTCAGCTGGTTTTAAGTGACTCCACTGCAGCCCCAAACTGATTTGGGGTTTCTGAGACAAATCCTCAGCCAGGGCAGCTGGGGCTAAACCTGGGAGAAGCTGCCAGACTTCCCAACCCTGTGGTGTTCCTGGCAGATTTTCCAGCCCTCCTGGCCAGCTGCCAGCTGTCCTTCCCAGGCGTTTCCAGCCATTTCTCAGGGACATTTCTGCTGTCACAGGCTGGGAGAGGAGGATCCCACAGCACCCCCAGCGCTCCTGGGGCTGGGCTGGGGCCGTGAGGAGCGGGGCAGGAGGGTTTGGGGGAAGAGCTGATATTGCCAATATTGACAGGATATTGCTGATATTGCCAGTATTGATAATTCATTGGGGAAGCTTTTGGCACAGAAGGGATGAGGGGATGAGTCTGGCAGGGACAGGGACAGGGACAGGGACAGGGACAGGGACAGGGACAGGGACAGGGACAGGGACAGGGATGAGGTTGGAAGGGACAAGGACAGAGACAGAGATGGAAGAGACAAGGGACAGGCACAGGGACAGGGACAGGGACAGGGACAGGGACAGGGACAGGGACAGAGACAGGGACAGGGACAGGGACAAGGACAGGGACAGGGCTGGCAGGGACAGGGACAGGGCTGGCAGGGACAGGCTCCTGGCCAGCTGAGGCTGACAGGCTCCTGGCCCATCCCACTTCTGGAATATTCCCAGCTCCTGATGAATTTTTCACCAGGCCTGAAATATTCATGGCTGGAGTTGACCTTTTTTGTTGCTGATCCATCACCGCGGGATCCGGGATCCTTCCAAGGGACATTTCCCGAGCCTTGGGAAAGGCACAAATGCCACTAACGCCACTCCCAGCAGAACAGGGACAGCCCCGAAGGTTGGTGTCCCCCCAGCATCTGTGGGAGCTCATTCCAGGATTTGGGACGTGCTGCCCCTGATCTGGGTCAGCCCATGCAGCACTCAGAGCTGTCCCTCTGCCCAAACCATTCCGGATTCTTTTCAATTCCAAGGATTTCAGCATTCCCAGGCTCTGGCAGGTGCTGGAGCAGGACATGCAGAGGGTGGGGAGGCCCTGGAAGAGATTCCCAGAGAAGCTGTGGCTGCCCCTGGATTCCTGGCAGGCTGGACGGGGCTGGGAGCACCCGGGACAGTGGGAGGGAGGTGTCCCTGCCCCATCAGGGGGACTGGACGGGATTTAAGGTTCATTCCCATCCAAAGCATTCCATGGTTCTGTGATCCTGAAGTGGGAAGGATCCAGAGAGGGAAGCAGCATCCCACATCCTGTAGGGGGTGAAGAAAGGAGTCCCAGCAGGGGAAGAGGTGGTGCAGGCACCTCCAGTAAAGTCCCAGCATGATTTTTTAGGAATATTTGTCTCAAAATATCCCTGGTCAGGAAATTTTCTGTGTCCCAGGTCAGTGCTGGGAATTGTCACCTAAAACACCCAGGGAAAAGGGAATTTTAACACCAAGCACTGAGGACCTGCTGGGGCATCAGGAGAAATGGCTTCTTCATCCCGAAAAACCCCAGGGATGAAGATGAAGGTCTTGGATTCCTGGGAATGGTCCCTGTTGCAGACAGAAGTGCTGTGTCCTACAGCAAGTAGATAAAACCTGCCCCAAGCTTCACTTTTAGGCCAGGCTTAAGTGTCCAGATGGGAATGATGCTCTGATCTCCACTTCTGATGTCCTCAGAATCTCTGCTCTCCTGACTGAGGAACATTCTCAGCACACAGGGACTGGGAGCTGGGCAGGGTTTGGTGCCAAAATCAAAAGTTCAAAGCCAAAATCAGGGATGGGAGAGGAGCAGAGGCTCCCCAAGAGCCTGGGAAGTTTTGGAAGCACAGTTGGTGATGCCCCAGCTCCAGGAGGGGAAGGGGCCTCTCATCCCACCTCGGGACTGAGGTTTCCACCCAGGACTGGTCCTGGAGGAGCCCAGCTCAGCCCAGCTCTGCCCTCCCAGAGCTGCTCCAGGTTCCCCCACATCTGCTGTCCCTGGCAGAGCCACCATTCCCACTCATTCCGAGCCACCCTACACATCCCAAGCTCCCACCCAGCCCAGACCTCAGCGAGGTCCCGACCTCAATGCGTGTCCCTCCTCCCACAGGGCACCACTGGTTGCTGCTTCTCGGCTTCCTTTTTCTGCCTCGAGGTCGGGATGGAAGGAACTCCAGACAATGGTTCGTGTTCAGACTCAGGTGTTTATCATTCCTTACCTGTGTTACAGCCTCACAGCAGTGAGTTCTGCAGTTCTTCACCAAGAAGGCACAAAAATGGCCGATGATTTCTCTCTACAAGGCCTTTTAGGGATGAAGTGTCCAATTAAGAAATGACACAGAAATTATTTTCACTTTTAACCCAATAACCAACCACCTGTGCCTGCAATGTGGGCTTTTTATCCAATTACACAAAAACACCAAACCCATGGAGGAGGAGAAGGAGAAGGAGAAGGAGAAGGAGAAGGAGGAGAAGGAGAAGGAGAAGGAGAAGGAGAAGGAGAAGGAGAAGGAGAAGGAGAAGGAGAAGGAGAAGGAGAAGGAGAAGGAGAAGGAGAAGGAGAAGGAGAAGGAGAAGGAGAAGGAGAAGGAGAAGGAGAAGGAGAAGGAGAAGGAGAAGGAGAAGGAGAAGGAGAAGGAGAAGGAGAAGGAGAAGGAGGCCCAGCCTCTGCCCCAAAGCCTCCATCTTGCCCCATATATATCACTACATTCTAAAACCCCAAACTCTGAGTTTCCCACCCTGTGATATCACACACTTCTGTTCAAACTCCACCCCCACAATCCCAGTTCTGCCATTCCATTTTGGAAGCCTCTCCACGGCCTCAGGTCAGTGCAGAGTTCTCTTGGGGGTCAGTGCCTGGCAGCACAGAAAGTCTCCAAATCTCAGTGAGCAGGGTTCCAACACAGAGCAGCTGCAATTCCTAAAACAACCCCACAAGCACCCAGCAGGAGCTGCCCCTTGGAGCAGGATGGCCGGGCCATGGCTCCCGTGGCTCCCACTGGACAATCCTCTGCTGCTCTGCCGCAATTCCGGCACTCCCTGGGCTGACTCGGAGCTCATTCCCAAAATCCCAAAAGCTCCTTTCCACTTCCCCCCTCTGATCATTTCCCCTTTCTTCCCCCTTTTCCAGCCCATTCCTTCTCCTCTCGCTGTTTTTGCCTTTCCCTTCCCCTCCGTGCCCTTTTCTCCCTCAGGAAGGAGCTGAGGATGGAAATCCCTGTGTTCCCAAAGGGAAATCCCAGTTTTCCCAAAAAGAAATCTCAGTTTTCCCATGGAGAAATCCCAGTTTTCCCCAAGGGAAATCCCTGGGTTCCCAAAGGGAAATCCCTGTTTTCCCAAAGGGAAATCCCAGTTTTTCCTTTGCTCCAGGGCTGTTTTTTGTCAGAATCTGTGGGTATTGGTGATTCCGAGATTGTAGAAAGTCTCTGTCTTTCAGCCCCGCTGCCAAAGCAGAAGCCATAATTGGTCTGTGCTGTTTCAAGGTTGTTTATTCTGTTTATCTCTAACATGTTCTGCTGCCCTGCCGCAGCTCTGTCCTGCAGGGCAGCGTGTGGGGCTCTGCCCTCAGTGGGATGGTACAAACATTATATACCAGAAATTACGTGTACTATATTTACAATAATGTGCCAATATCTATCATCTACGTTGAATAGTGTGTCCCCAGCCTAAACCAATAGAAAAATGCCAACATCACCAAGAACATGGAGGTAAGGAAGAAGAAGGAGGAAGAACAGGATCAGGCCCACTTTCCTCCATCTTAGAACTCCTGACCCCCATGTACAAAGTAAAACCCCCCTGTACAGGTACTAAAACCCCCTTGTACAATACTAAAAAATTTTTCCCTCTAATTTGTGACTACTTTTACTATACCATCTAACTCTCTGTGACCGCTTATTCCACCTTCAAAGTTGTAATTCATTCCATGGTTCAAACTCAAGATCACAGCTGTTTTCTGCTGTTTTCCAGGGTCTAAAATGCTTTTGACCAAGGCCTGGAACCTCTGAAAATGTCTGAGGGACATTTTGAGTTCCGACAGTTTTTCTGCCATCCCGTGCCCGGCTGTCGGAATTCCGGGGAAATGGGATGATCCATCTCCCTGGCAGGGCCATCCATCACCCCTGGGACTCCCCCGGGCCCACAGCCCCGGCCCCATGGGCAGAACCGGGCTGGGAATGAATATTCCAACAAAAAATTGGAATTCTGGCCCTGCCGAGCGCTGAAGGGTGGAGCAGGGAGGAAGAATCACCCGGCACTCCTGGAAAATCGCTGCTGAATCCTGGAAAGGTTTTGGCAAATCCAGCCCAGAGGGCTTCAAATGTGCACAAAAATGAAACAAAGAATATCCAAACCATTCATAAACCACCTCACACAAACCAGCAAAGCACAATATCATCACCATCATATTTATATAGTAAAATAAGAATAATTATCATTTCACAGATTTTTAATTGTTAATTATAATTATTGTATTCATTATTCTTAATCATTATTAATGATTATAATATAGTAATTATTAAATGACTATAATAATTATTACTAATTATAATAACTAAAAATAATATCCTTATCTACTTCAAAACCTCACTTTTTATTATTAATTACAATTATTATAGCAATTATTAATATTAATATTAATTATTATTAATTATAATATAATAAGTATTGAATAACTATTATAATAACAATTATACTAATTAGACTAAAACAAATAATAAATAAATATTATTATAATAATTAATATTGCTAATTATAATAACTAACAATATCCTTATCTACTTCAAAACCTCAAATTTAATTTTTAATTATAATTATTATATTAATACTTATTAGTAATTATTAATAATTATAATAATGAATATTAATAAACACATATTATTATTTATAATAATAAAAAATAATATCCTTATCTACTTCAATACCTCACCTTTACAAACACCAATAAAAAATACAAACAAGTAATTAAAACTTTACCTGATACCCCACCAACCCCACCTCAAGTAATGAAAATGTACAACAAATAAATACTCCACAATGTATTGCAATAATGCAAACACATGAAGGAAAAAACTGAAAAGAGATATTACAGCTCAGAGACCAAAGACTTCTAACAGCCCTCACTTCTTATTCACTGTTACTTATTATACACTTATTAATTATTACTTATTACACTTACTATATTATTATAACAATAAAATTATAATAGATTATATTGTTATATAATAAATAATCTATAATCTACTACAATATGGAATATGATATAAAACTGTAAAATATAAAATATATAATATAAAATCATATATGATATATCATAAAATATATACATTATATATGATATATTACATATTACATATTACATATTACATATTACATATTACATATTATATATTGCATATTACATATTACATATTATATATTATATATTATATATTATATATTATATATTATATATTATATATTATATATTATATATTATATATTATATATTATATATTATATATTATTACATTACTTTCCACTTATTATTATTTATAAATGCACTTATTAATTGCATAATTAATACAATTCCTTCCACAAAACACCACTTGTGAGGATTTGTGAAGGAATTTTGAGTGAGTTGGAGATGGGATCTCTGAGCTGTTTTAGATTATATGGTTTATTTTTTTCAACATGTATATCTTCTTTTTATCTTCAGAAGTTTTTAATACTTCTAATTATAAGACGTTTTAAGCATTTATGAACTAATTAAATACTGCCAACAAGGATATTTATGTTTTTATTTAATCTTTAATATTTGATTTTATAGACTCATTGTGTAAGCTTTCTTAATTAATTATGTTTTAATACACAAACTTCTAGTATTGTTCTCTAAAACTTTAATTTTTTTTTTTAATTTAACATATTTCTGGTTTAAATTATAAATTTATATTATAAATTTAATTATAAATTATAAATTTATTCTTGCTTCTAGCACATAAGTTTAGAAGCCTTTTCTAAAGGGAATTTAAGGGAATATTTCCACCTCAAACGGATTCCAGAGCCATCTCAACCCTTCCAATACCTCAGGGACGTGAATTTTAGGGAATATTTTCACTCCTCAAGTGTTCTGGATCAAATGATCCAGATCTGGTTCTGGACCAAACTTTGTGTTTAATTCTAAGTTTTAACTTAACCCAAAGTTCTGAGAATTCCTTTTATTTCAAGCTCTAACACACGAGGAGTGGCCTTTCCATGGCATCACTCCCCAAAAATCCCAATCCATGAGTCCCACTGGTTTGGGGAGCATTTGGGGAGCAGAATTTTGGGAGTTATGTGTTGGGAGCTGCGCTTTGGGATCTGAATTTTGGGATCTGCATTTTGGGATCTTCAATTTGTGATCTGAATTTTGGGAGCTGCACTTCGGGCCTTAGGAATTGCATGAAGGTGATGGATACATTCCCTAAAATTCACATCCCTAAGGTATTGAGGAATTTGAGGAGGCTCTGGAACCCTTCAGAGGCAGAAAAGTTCCCTTAAATTCAAATCCCTGAGAGCTGAGGAGGCTCTGGAACCCTTCAGAGGCAGAAAAATTCCCTTAAATTCTCACCCCTCGGGTATTGAAGGGTTCAGTTGACTCTAGAACCCTCGAGAGGTGGAAATAGTCCCTAAAATTCACATCCCTGAGGTATTTGAAGGGTTGAGGTGGCTCTGGAACCCTTCAGAGGCAGAAAAATTCCCAAAAATTCTCACCCCTATGTATTAAGCAGTTGAGGTGACTCCGGAACCCTTGAGAGGTTGAAATATTCCCTAGAATTCTCACCTGGGGGGGTTGGGATGGGTCTGGAACCCTCCAGAAGTGCTTCCTCATCCCAAAATGCAGCTCAGAAATCCCTAGGAGGATCCAGCTCTTCCTTCAGCCAGAGAGGCTGGGATAAACCTGCCTTTGTTGGGCCAAGGGGAGGGATAAGCCCTGCCCAGAATCCTGCTGGAATTTAGATCATCCAGAAATTAAAAAGGAAAAAAAGCACGTCCTGATCCCCATTTAACAACACCTGAACCAATCCAGAGACGCTGGAATCATCCCACAGCAGCCAGGGTGGGGAATCGGTGCCACACAAGAAGATAAATTCCAAGGAAACAACTTTCCCTGGATTTTTTTGCCTGCTCGGAAGATGTGTGTGAGAAAGGCAGCGCACAATCAGGCTGGATTAGCCAGACGAGTGATTAAACTCGGCCCAAGAACAAAGGAGTGAGATTGGGTTTAGGTCACACTCAAAGGCCGGGAATAAATCCCACTCTCAGCCCAATTAGGGCGGGTCATGATTGAGGAAGGGAAAGGGGAAAAAAACCTCTTGGGATGGGTTTGGGAGGATATCCAGGCCAGCTTTAACCATTCCCTGCCCAAAATTTAGCAAAGGCTTTTCTAGGGGTTGGAACGAGGGATGTGGGATGCACAGAGTGGATCAAAAGGGTTTTTTCCCGTTAAAACCCGGAGCAGGTGAGACTGTGATCATATCCTGCTGGAATATTCCAGACCCTCTCCTGGGGGCTGTTCAGAGGTGGAAATATTTCCTTAAAGTCTCACCCCTGAGGAATTGGGGGTGTTGAGGTGGCTCTGGAGCCCTTCAGAGGTGGAAATAGTCCCTAAAATTCCCAACCTTGCAAGGGTTTGAGGTTTTAATTCCAACTCAGCCCAGCTCCCCTTTGAAAAGCTCATCCTAAATCCCAAGGAGGGGAGGGGAGGGGAGGGGAGGGGAGGGGAGGGGAGGGGAGGGGAGGGGAGGGGAGGGGAGGGGAGGAAGGGAGGAAGGGAGGAAGGGAGGAAGGGAGGAAGGGAGGAAGGGAGGAAGGGAGGAAGGGAGGAAGGGAGGAAGGGAGGAAGGGAGGAAGGGAGGAAGGGAGGAAGGGAGGAAGGGAGGAAGGGAGGAAGGGAGGAAGGGAGGAAGGAAGGAAGGAAGGAAGGAAGGAAGGAAGGAAGGAAGGAAGGAAGGAAGGAAGGAAGGAAGGAAGGAAGGAAGGAAGGAAGGAAGGAAGGAAGGAAGGAAGGAAGGAAGGAAGGAAGGAAGGAAGGAAGGAAGGAAGGAAGGAAGGAAGGAAGGAAGGAAGGAAGGAAGGAAGGAAGGAAGGAAGGAAGAAGGAAGAAGGAAGAAGAAAGAAAGAAAGAAAGAAAGAAAGAAAGAAAGAAAGAAAGAAAGAAAGAAAGAAAGAAAGAAAGAAAGAAAGAAAGAAAGAAAGAAAGAAAGAAAGAAAGAAAGAAAGAAAGAAAGAAAGAAAGAAAGAAAGAAAGAAAGAAAGAAAGAAAGAAAGAAAGAAAGAAAGAAAGAAAGAAAGAAAGAAAGAAAGAAAGAAGAAAGAAAGAAAGAAAGAAAGAAAGAAAGAAAGAAAGAAAGAAAGAAAGAAAGAAAGAAAGAAAGAAAGAAAGAAAGAAAGAAAGGAAGGAAGGAAGGAAGGAATTTTATTTTAAGGTCTCTTCCAACCCAACCCATTCCCTGGTTCTGGGATAACATTGCCAGCCAGATCTCCTTCCTGAGCTTCTCTGAGGTCAGAGGGGTTTTTTGCTGTTCTCTCCCTGGACATGACTTGGCAGCTCTCAAAATTGAATTTGAAACATCCTAAAAGTATGAGAAAACTCTGAAAATCCAACTTCTTCTGAGGAAATTCTGGGGATGAACTGCAGAAGTATCAGGGTAAGGATGGAAAATCCTGAATCCCAAGGAGAGAAAACTGCAGGGATGGTTTGGGGCTGTCCTCTGGTAAAAATAGAGCAGGAAATCAACATCCTAAATAAAAGATGAGAGCAGGCAGGGAACAGCCAGGTGAGACAGGGGAGGAGTTTATCCCAGGGGTCATCCCAGCACAGTTCCTTTCCCACTGAGGGACATCTGAAACCCGGGATCGTCCATGCTGTGCCAGCCCTCAGGACACACTAAGGGAAGGAAATCAGCCCCAGAGCTCCCACCAGGATGAATTCACACCGAGGCCACACTGAAAAGCAGCAGGAGGGGTTTGAGCTCCGGGACAGTGACAAAGCAGTGCTGACATCCCGGCTGGCACTGCCATCCCGCTCCTGAGCACACATCCCACGGGATTTCCCTCTGCACAGGGCCTGCACCGCCTTTGCAGGAGCTTTGGATCCAAGAGAGATCAGGGGCAGCTCCCAGGGCCTGGAGGAGGCTGCTCTGAGGCAAGATCATCCTCATCTTCCTCGTGCCTGGAACACTCTGGATCTGCACTTTTTCTCAATCCTAAATTCAAGCCCAGTGAATTCCAGAGGTGAATTCCAGCTTTCAGAGCCAGAAGATTTGGGACAGGTGTGTGAATGGCTTGGAGGAGCCCCACGGAAATCTTCCCTTCTCATGAATCCTCCCTCTATGGAAACATCTTCATGGAAACCTTCCCTCTATGGAAATCTCTTCACAGAAATCTTCTCTTCGCAGGAATCTTCCCTCCATGGAAATGTTCTCTACGTGGAAATCTTCCCTTCATGGAAATCTTCCTTACATGGAATTCTTCCCTTCACAGAAATCTTCTCTTCACAGGAATCTTCACTCTATGGTAATCTTCTCTTCATGGAAATATTCCCTTCATGGAAACCTTCCCTTCACAGAATTCTTCTCTTCACAAGGATTTCCCTTCATGGAAATCTTCCCGTCATGGAAATCTTCTCTCCATGGAAATCTTCAATTCATGGAAATCTTCCCTTCACAGAATTCCTCCCCCATCAAGGAGCCGGAGCTGATAATTCAATGCTGAGCATCCCTGGGCAGCCCTTTCAGTGCTCACGGCTTCACTGTGGGATGAGCTGGTCACATTCCCCTGGTCCCTTCCCATCTCCCCAGAAATCCCACTGGGAAAATGCCTGGAGGGAGCTGGGCAGCTCTGGGGAATAATGGGAATAAAAGGGAGGCAGGAGCCAGGCACTGGAGCTGGGATGTGTGGGGATGGATGAGCACAGGGAAAACCCCCGGGGCTGCTGCAGCAGCACTTGTAGGGAAAATGACACACACACGGGAAATTGTTCAGGGAGAAATCCTTCCCTGGGAGGGCTGTAGCCCCTCTGGAGCCAGGCTGGGAGAGCTGGAGGTGCTCCCCTGGAGAGGAGAAGCTCCAGGGAGAGCTCAGAGCCACTTCAGGGCCTGAAGGGGCTCCAGGAGAGCTGCAGAGGGACTGGGGACAAGGCCTGGAGGGACAGGACACAGGGAATGGTTCCCAGTGCAAGAGGGCAGGGCTGGATGGGAGATTGGGAATTGGGAATTGTTCCCTGGCAGGGTGGGGAGGGGCTGGGCTGGAATTCCCAGAGCAGCTGTGGCTGCCCCTGGCAGTGCCCAAGGCCAGGCTGGACACTGGGGCTGGAGCACCTGGGATAGTGGGAGGGGTCCCTGCAGGGGATGGGATTTAAGATCCTCTCCAACCCAAACCAGTCAAAGACTTAATGCAATAAACCATGGTGAGTACAGCACACACGTTTCACGATTTCCAAAACCAATCGATTCTCATGTGTGGGAATCAGCAATCAGATGGAGGGGGCAGTTCCTCCCTGCAGAATCCCACACGTTCCTGGCCACAGCTCCTGCAGGCAGCCGCGGAGGGAGCTCCTGGCTGCTCACAATTCCCGATCCAGTGACTGATTTACGAGCCGGGGGTGCCGCTGGGAGCTGCCAGAGAGCCCGGCCCTGGCTGGGCTGCAGGGCACTCCCACATGGGAATTCCTGCCGGGATCAGCCCCGCTCCCTGGCACAGAGCAGGGCCCTGACGTGTGCCTGAGCTGGGGACACTGGGGTGGCACAGGCTGTGTCCCAGCAGGGCTGGCAGTGCTCCAGGTCATGGACTCAGGGATGGTTTGGGTGGGAAGGAATCTTCAATCCCACCCAGTGCCACCCCTGCCATGGCAGAGACCCCTCCCACTGTCCCAGGTGCTCCAGCCCCAGTGTCCAGCCTGGCCTTGGGCACTGCCAGGGATCCAGGGGCAGCCACAGCTGCTCTGGCAATTCCAGCCCAGCCCCTCCCCACCCTGCCAGGGAACAATTCCTTCCCAAAATCCCATCTAAACCTCTTCTCTCTTAGTTTGGATCCATTCCCCATCTCCTGTCACTCCATGGTCTCCTGAAGACCCTGCAGAGCAGCTGGAATTCCAGGGGTGACAGCCATGCTGACCCCACAGATCAGCCAATGGTACCACCAGCAGTGAGAGTGTTTTATTTGGAACCCCAAACCCTTATTTGGAACCCCAAACCATTATTGGGAACCCCAAACCTTTATTGGCAACCTTAACCTTTGTTGGGAGCCCCACCTTTGCTGGAAACACAAAACCTTTATTGGGAACTCCAAAATATCATTGGGAACCCCAAACCTTCATTGGGAACCCCAAACCTTCATTGGGAACTCCAAACCTTTATTGGGAACTCCAAAATTTCATTGGGAACTCCAAAATTTCATTGGGAACCCCAAACCTTTGTTGGTTGGGAAACCTTTGTTGGGAACTCCAAACCTTTGTTGGAGAACTCCAAACCTTTATTGGGAATTCAAAAATTTTATTGGGAACTCCAAACCTTTGTCGGGAACTCCAAAATTTATTGGGAACTCTGAATATTGCCTCTCCAGCCCACATTCCCTGCTTTGAGGGATGGCTGCTCTTCCCTGGGTCCTGGAGTAGAGCAGGATGAGCTCAGCCAGACTTGCCAACCCCATCCTCCCTGGACCCAAGCAGGATGAACCCCCCAGATGTCACTTTTTGGGGGAACTTGCTTCTGGAAAATGTTCCTAAAAGCAAAATCCCCCTCCCAGGGGGTTCACAGCCAAGTCCACACCCTCTGAACCTCCCTCCAGATAAACCCCTGGAGTTGTGGGAAAAGGGAAAACCAAAACAGCTTCCCAGAGTTGTGTTGGGAAGCAGGAGATCCCCATAAATCCTCTGCTCAACATCCTGGGATAAGTGGGGTGTTGGGAAGGATAGATAAATATGATTGTCTAGCAGAAGAACCACAATGGTACAGCCAGGATGAAAATAGTGCCCCCCACGGCTGGACAATACCCTCACCTACAGCGGGGTCCAAAAGTCAAATGGACTGTTCCATCTCACCCCCAGAATGTATGGCTCACCCCACACCTGTAACCCTCCCCTGAAACATCGGGTGTCTGTGACCCCATTGGCCCAAGTCTTGTTCCAGCCCACCTTGAAACACCCTGATAAGGGGTCTCTGAGGGGCCAGACGCCCTCTTGGATCCCCCCGTCTCTTGAACTTCCCCTCTCTTGGAACTTCCCCTCTCTTGGATTTTCCCCCTCCTGGGTTCCCTACTCTTCCCTTTGTCTCTCCCCTCCCCCATCCCCTCAGGCCCTGCCCCATGCTGCGTCTGGCAGCTCCAGGCAGGACCTCTCACCATCCCCAATAAACCTGATCTTCTAAGAGCAACCAACAGACATCTCTCATCTGAATCCACCCAAACCGTCCTGGAGCCTCCTACGTCTTTACATGGGGGTTCCCTCACTTTTCCAGGGGGAATTTCAGTCTGTCCAAGCCCACAGACACACAGCCCACATTGCCTCTTAAATCCTTAATCCTGGAATTAGAGGAATAACTCCTGTTCCAGACAGATCCTAGCAAAAAAATATGGGGAAAAGAGAGGGAAAAAGACAAATATCCCGCTGGAAAAGGTGATTTTTCCACCACACACGCAGGAGGGTCCATCCAGGGATCAGGCAGCATTGGAAACATCGCCTTTGGACAGAATTCTTTATCTGCTGTCAAATTAAATCCGTGGCCCATTTAATCAGGGAGGGCAGAGCCAGGTCCAGTGTCTCCAGGGAGGTTCTGTGGGAAGCAGGGCTTGTCTCTGGGAGAAGCAGGGAAGATGGATTCCAGGCTGCAGGCATGCTGAAGGATTTGCCAGGAGGGTTCAAAAAAAAATTCCCCCACAAAAAAATATCAGGATTCTGCAAAGATGAACAGGGCCAGCTTTTAAATGTATTTATTTTCTGAGCAGAGAGAAATAAATGTTGCTATTAATGGTTCTGCCCCAAAACAGGGAAAAATCCTGATGTGCTTAAAACAGGAGAGGAAATGTTTGGGTGAGGGAGAATATCCTGTCAGGTGGAGTTTGGGAGGAGGTTTGGAATATTTGGGTGAATCCTTGAGGGAGAAGGATTATTTTCCTTGCTCCTTCCAGCAGCACCCGCTGAGAGGAAAAACAGGAGCAGCCCCCAGGTCCCACCTCTGGAAAATGCTTTGGATTCAGGGGGTCCTTCCGCAGGGACAAATATCCCAATGTTACAACAGCCAAGGAATGCTGAGGAGCTACAGCATTGTAGATAAATAAAATAAAATGAAACCAGGGGGGAAAAAAAATAGGGGTAAATAAAATAAACCAGCAGAAAAAAAAATCTGACCAGAAGGAAAAGCACAGAGAAAAATGCTTTGCACCCCTCTGGATGGATAAATCCTTCCAAAGGGAGGAATATCCTGGTGTAACACAAGCCGAGGAATGCTGAGGAGTTGTGGCAGAGTAGGGAACAAATAAAATCATCTAGGGGCAAAAAAAGAAATCTGCCCCAGCAGGAAAAGCACAGAGAAAAATTGCTTTGCTGTCTGCAAATCCAAGCAGCCTCTGGGAGAGAAGCAGCTGAATTTATCTTTATTCTGGAGATAAAGACGAGGCTAAAATTCCTGTTGAACACGATCCAAAAAGGCAGATAATGCCCAGATTATGTCTCCAAAGTTTTATAGCCTTAAGCTGGAGGAGAAAGGGAAGGGGGAGCTCCTGGGGAGGCAGATTTGGGTTCCAGGGAGGCAGATTTGGGTTCCAAGGAGGCAGATTTGGGTTCCAAGGAGGCAGATTTGGGTTCAAAGGAGGGAGATTCAGGTTCTGGGGAGGGAGATTTGGGTTCCAGGGAGGCAGATTTGGGTTCCAGGGATAGAGATTTGGGATCAAGGGAGGTTGATTTAGGCTCCAGGGATGGAAATTTGGGTTCCAGGAAGGTAGATTTGGGTCCTGGAAAGGGAGATTTGGGTTCCGGAAAGGGAGATTTGGGTTCCAGGGAGGCAGATTTGGGTTCCAAGGAGGGAGATTTGGGTTCCAAGGAGGGAGATTTGGGAATGCAGGGGGAAGAAAGCTGCTCCTCTGGGAATGCAGTGGGGAAGAAAGCTGCTCCTCTGGGAATGCAGTGGGAAGAAAGCTGCTCCTCTGGGAATGCGGGGGGCAAAGGCTGCTGTGCTGTTCCCAGGTCAGATTGTATCCAGGTAGGAATGCTCGGCTCCTCCCCTGGGCGCAGCATCTCCCCATGGATGATGGAATTTTCTCAGCCATGCAGGGACACTCAGTGGCCATGAACAGCAGAGATCTCCTGGAGGGAGGATTGGCTGTGGGAGAGATAAAGAAAAGTGCCCAAAGAACAGCAGAGCCCTGCCCCAGCTCTGACAGATCGGGTAGAACACAACCCCAGGTAAATCCTTCAGCCTAAGACAATGTGGAAAATGTTCCCCATCTGTGCTGCTCGCAGTCTGGTTCATTTGTGCAGTCACCAACTGGAGGAGACTGGCTCGGACCCTTGGTGATTTGCAGAACTCCAGTGCGTGCCACTCACTGCTTCCCAGGTTGATGATGCTTTGAAGAACTGAATTCACCTTCAAGAAAACTTTAGGCTGCTCATGGCTCTGCTCCAACTTGTATTGGCTTGCAGTGATCTTATAAAACCGTTACACTGGCACGTAATGATCTTGTAACACTTGAGACACAGGGGTTAGAAATTAATTTAGGTGAGGAATTAATTGAATTGGGATAGTGAATGGGAGCTCGCAGTGCTGTCCCTGGCATCATCCCACTGCCCGGGCTGGATGAATCCCTTCCTGCCGGCATCGCCAAGGCTGAGCTCCAGCTGGGAGCGCCGGCATCAAAGGCAGAGCAGCGCCGGCTGCGCTTGAAAGGCAAAATCGCTGGGAAAACACCAACCCCCTTCCCGGGAGCACCCCCAACCCCATCCAGCAGCAGCGCTGGCACTTCAAACGCAGCCACCACCGCCCTTGGCTGGCTGCCGGTCCATGTGGAGCCCTTCCTGAGGCTTTCCCGGCCCCACCGAGCTGCCTTTGTGCTGGGAACGCAACGGGATCAGCCCGGAGCCCACGGCAGGAGCCGCTCTGGGATCCCCTGGAGCCCCTGGGGCTCAGCCCTGCACCCGCTGCTCCCCTGCTCCCGGTCCATGGACTGGGAGGCACTGGGAGTGCCGGGTCTGGGGTCCCCCATTCCCCGCAGGTTTTGCCCTGCAGCATTTCCCTGTTGCTGCTTTCTGGGCCCTCTCCCAAACACCCCAAACTCTTGGGAGAGCACCGTTTCCTGCACTTCCCTGATCCATCTGTATTCCAGAGGAAGCTGCTGAGCCCCAGCCCCTGCACCCTTCACCTGCCCAGTGCCCGAATCTTCCTGACCTGGGATCCTCATGGAATGGTTGGAGCTGGGAAGGACCCTAAAGCCCATCCCATTGCCGAGGGCAGGGACACCTCCCACCATCCCAAGATGCTCCAAGCCCCATCCAAGCTGGCCTTGGACAATTTCAGAGGCATCCACAGCTTCTCTGAGTACCCTGTGCCTGGCCCTCAGCACCTGCTGTGTCCCTGATCTTTTTTATAGCATCGCACATCATTAGCTCCATGGATAAGGGATGTGGTAGGGTTGGATTTGGGGTTCAGTCCCTGTTTTTCCCTGTTTTTCAGAGAAGTCAGGACGAGGCATGGCTGGATCTCCTCACCATCCTCCCTCACAAGCTGCTGGCAGAGTCCCTGCCATGAGTTACATCCACATGGGGGGTTTTGGGAAGGGAAATTCCACCTGGGATGTGGCTCCAAGATGTGTGGATCAGGAAGTGACTGAGGAATGGCAGGCAGCTCCTTTGGGGTCACAGGAGCAGACACCAAAGCAAATCCCTCTCCAAGGCTTGACATGAAAAGCAGCACTTTGGGGGCCTGCTGTTCAAAGCTGTTTTTTCCCCAGGATCCTGGCCTGGAATGAGAGGAATTCCATGTGGGTGGCAGGGATGTGGTAGGACTGGGAGCCAAATGTCTGGGAAGAGGCATCTCCCTCTGAGCATCCTTATTCCAAAGGGTTCCAGAGTCACTTGGTACTGGGGGATAAATCCAGGCACAGCCAGGAGCTGTCACTGCTGTCCCAAAGGGATAAATGCAGGTTTTGCCCAAAGGCCAGGAGCCATCCCTGCCATCCCAGTGAGATAAATCCAGGATTTCCCAACAACCAGGAGCCATCCCTGCTGTCCCAGCAGGATAAATCCGGTTTTACCCTACAGAGGGTAGGGTTTGTGCTTTATGCCATCCCAGCGGGATAAATCCAGGCTCCCCAGCAGAGCCAGGAGCTGCCATCCCAGTGGCATTCCCAGAGCCCATCCTGCAGGTCATTTTTGAAGAGAAATCAGGATCAGGCAGGGATCACTTGGTCCCTCTTGTTTTCCAAGCATCTCCTATTTGGGAAGCGTTAGCAAAGATCCCGATTCCACAGCAGGGCCTGGAACATCCCCTGCCAAAGGCAGGAAATCCCAGCCACGTGGAAAACGCTCAAAAGCTTTTTGTTGTGTTGCTGATGGCAGTTTTGTTTCCCCCCTAAAAAAAAAAAAAAAGAAAATCAAGGAAGAGCCTCCTTTTATTTTCCAGAACTGCCCCAGATGTTGTGGTTTGGGATTTTTTTTTTTTTTTCATGTGGAAGTGCCTGGTTTGTGTCATGGTTGTTGGAATCTGCTCAGGTCACCCAGAGTGAGGCTCCAAAAATGTTCAAAGGGATCTGGAGAGCAGCAGGGGAAGGGAAGGGAAGGGAAGGGAAGGGAAGGGAAGGGAAGGGAAGGGAAGGGAAGGGAAGGGAAGGGAAGGGAAGGGAAGGGAAGGGAAGGGAAGGGAAGGGAAGGGAAGGGAAGGGAAGGGAAGGGAAGGGAAGGGAAGGGAAGGGAAGGGAAGGGAAGGGAAGGGAAGGGAAGGGAAGGGAAGGGAAGGGAAGGGAAGGGAAGGGAAGGGAAGGGAAGGGAAGGGAAGGGAAGGGAAGGGAAGGGAAGGGAAGGGAAGGGAAGGGAAGGGAAGGGAAGGGAAGGGAAGGGAAGGGAAGGGAAGGGAAGGGAAGGGAAGGGAAGGGAAGGGAAGGGAAGGGAAGGGAAGGGAAGGGAAGGGAAGGGAAGGGAAGGGAAGGGAAGGGAAGGGAAGGGACACCTTCTGTTATCCCAGGTTGCTCCTGTCTTTTCACCTGGAGAAGAGAAGGCTTCAGGGAGAGCTCAGAGCCCCTGTAGGGCCTGAAGGGGCTCCAGGAGAGCTGGAGAGGGACTGGGGACAAGGCCTGGAGGGACAGGACACAGGGAATGGCTCCCAGTGCCAGAGGGCAGGGCTGGATGGGAGATTGGGAATTGGGAATTGTTCCCTGGGAGGGTGGGGAGGGGCTGGGCTGGAATTGCCAGAGCAGCTGTGGCTGCCCCTGGATCCCTGGCAGTGCCCAGGGCCAGGCTGGACACTGGGGCTGGGAGTAGCTGGGACGGTTTGAGGGGTCCCTGCCATGGCAGGGGTGGCTCTGGAGGGGCTTTGAGGTCCCTTCCAACCCAAACCCTTCTGGAATGTCATGGCATTATAGGAGAAGAGGCAACAGCATGGAGAAGGATTTAAGGATCTGAATAAGGTTTTATTTTTTAGGGCAGAAGTGCACGGTGAGATGGGAAGATTGTGATCCAAAATCCTTTCTGGGTGCAGAACAAGGAACACACTCTGGACATCCCACAGCAAACAGGATTGGGACTTTGTGCTCCCTACCCAAAGCACTCTCCAAGTTCTCCTATGGAGAACATCAGGTTTGGGACATCCTTCCCCAGGGCGCCACTTCCAAGGTGACATCCACCCTTCTGCCAGGGACAGGAGGAGAGGGAACAACCTCAGGCTGGGCCAGGGCAGGCTCAGGGTGGATTTTGGGAAAATTCCCTCCTGGAAAGGGCTGTCCAGGCAGGACAGTGGTGGATCCCCATCCCTGGAGGGATTTTACAGCCCTGGGGATGTGGCACTTGCAGACATGAGCAGTGCTGGCCTTGGCAGGGCTGGGTTAAAGGTTGGACTCACTGATCTTTTCCAAGCTGAAGGATTCTGTGATTCCAAGACACACAGGAAAGAAATCCTGAAAACCAGCTTGTTTTTTGAGCTTTTTCACAGATTTTGTCTGCTCTTGCCTTGTTTTGGATACCAAAGGTTGGGCCAGGCCCCGGGAGCTCCCTGGGGACAGTAATGTGGATTCAGCCTGAAAGCTGAGCCCCGCTGGGCACAGGGCCTGGGGTTCCCAGCAGGAATTAACTCCAGACCGCCTGTGCCAAGAGGAAACCTCAGCTCCAGCTCAGGGAGCAGCAGAAGGAATCGTTCCCATCCCCATCTGCATCCCCAGCTGATGTCAGGAGGAAAAATATTGGATTAGTGGGATTGGAGAGAAATCCCTGTCTGGGCCTCAGTTTCCCAAAGAAACAGCTCAGCCCAAAAGCCTAAAACTCACAAAAACTGATTTTAGCAGGATTTTAGGATTTGCCAAAAAAAAATCCCTCTGTGCCCCAAATTCCTTCTGTTCCCCTCCTCCAGCTGCTCCCTGGGGCCACTGCAGGTCCCTCGCAGCCCCTCCTGTGACCCAGGTGTGGCGATTTGTCACCGCCTCGGCTGATGGAGCCCTGTCATTATCCAATTACCCTGAAATCGCTTTGAGCCGCGGCCAAACCAAGGGAAGATGCAAATCAAGGTGTTAATTCCCGGCATCTAAAAATAGCCAGCAGAGCCGGGAATGTTTGCAGGAGACACAGGTGAGGGAATAAAGGGGGGAAAAGCACATTTGAAACAGGTTCATGAATTCAAATCTGAGCTGATTGCTTCTGGAATTCCTGCAGGATGCTCCAGACAGGGCGGGGGGAGGGGGAGGATCCCGATTCCTTCTCTTGCTGCCCCTCAATTCCCTCTCCGGGTGGGGATCCTGCCCATTCCCAGGGCATTCCATGGGAATCCATGGAGGGTTTCAAAGAGGTCAAATCCCCAATTTGTCGACCTTGAGCTGCAAAGCTGCGACATTCCTGGCAAAAATCCCTCCTGCCCTGTGTGAGGAACATCCCAGGGATTGTCTAATGCTGTGATGGGCACCTGGAGGGGGCATTTCTGCACGGAGACCTCATCTGACATTCCCAAATGAGCTCCTGCCCTGTTTAAAGCTTCTGGGAGGGGATGGGATCCACCTGGATCCAGAGGGGTCTGACGGGTGTCTCAAGCATTTCCAGACTTCTCCAGGGGTGTTGTTTAAAGGGAATGCTGAGGATTTCTGGGGTGGTGTTGGAGCCCAGCACATCCCTCTGGCTGCCCTGGCTGGCTCCAGACCCTGGCAGGGGGCTCAGAGACCTTGGCACGAAGTCAAAAACACCTGTGGCTTCAATTTTAGCCTGTGGAAAAAGCTGCCAACTTTGTATGAGAAATTACAAGCCAGAAGGGTTTGAGTGGTGTGATAATTGGATTAACACAGGGTGGAAAAGTAGAATTTTGGGATTTTTAAAATGGGGTACAAGATGGAGGGATTTTGGTGTGTCCTGACCTTCTTCTCCTTCATCTTGTCCTCCATGTCCTGGTGTGATGGTGACACTTCTCTGTTGGTTTAAGGTAGACACACACTGTCGGACATAAATGATAGATATTGGCACGTTATTGTAAACATGGCACACGTAGGTTTTAGTATAAAATGTAAACAGCACCCTAGGGGGCACAGAGAAGGCCGTGGCCAGCCTGCCAGCCAGAGCTCGGCAGGTCAGAGAAAGAATGTAATAGATAAGGGAAATAAACAACCTTGAGAACGAGATCCGAAGCATTCCTGACTCCTTTGGCTGCAGGGCTGGGAAGCAAAGACTTTTTATGATCCTGGGGTCATTTCAACCTTCAGAACCCTGAGAGATCGACAGGGTGGGATGCAAGGATCACCCAGCAGCTCCTCCTGCCAGGTGAGTTTGGATCAGACCTGAAGAGATCCCCAGGCTGTGAGAGGAGGGGGGTGTCCCCTACCACTGTCATGAGGCTTCCCCAAAAATTCAAGGAATCACAGAATCCTGGAATTCTTTGGGTTAGAAGGGAACTTAAATCCCATCCCATCCCACCCCTGCCCTGGCAGGGACACCTCCCACCATCCCAGGTGCTCCCAGCCCCAGTGTCCAACCTGACCTTGGGCACTGCCAGGGATCCAGGGGCAGCCACAGCTGCTCTGGCAATTCCAGCCCAGCCCCTCCCCAGCCTTCCAGCCAGAATTCCTTCCCATTATCCATGCCTGCTCCCAGTTTAAAGCCTCCCTGTGACTCAGTGGGAGAAATCCCATGGCAGCTCCAGGAACCCCCATCCATGGTGGGAGCAGTGCTCACATTTCCCTCTGGAATTCATTGCCAGGGAGGAAATGGGGTGGGAGCTTTATCAGGAGCAGCTGTTCCCATTCCCCGTTCCCAGCGACTCTGTGGGGATGGGAGAGGGCTACGAAAAATGAGGGAGGCAGGATCTGCTTGGAAGGTTTATATTTGATCTAAGGGGGAATTCTGGGATGGATTTTGTCTTTATTAGAATTATAATTATCATTGTTTTGTTCCAGGCAGCAGCTCAGGCTCCCCATTATTTTTAATTGGCTTGGTTCCTCGTTAGATGGAACACAGATCCGTCAGTGGGCGCAATTCCTCACGGAATGCAAATCTAGGCACCAAATGTCCGGGCTCCAGCAGTCCTGGATAAACACAGAGTGTGGGAAACACTTCCTTAGGGAATTCTCTGTCCTCGGGGATGTGGGACACGGGGCGAGCTGTCCTGTCCTGCACAGGGATGGATTCAGCCTTGGGAAAAACAATTGGAGGGCAGGAAATAGGTGGGAATAGGAGGGACACAATTCCCAAAGGTGCATTCCCACTGCCGATTGTCCTGGAGCAGGTAAATACCAGGGAATTTTGGCTCAGCTGCTGGAACAATTACTGGGGCTCAGGAAATGCTGGAATTCCTGGAGCACGAATTCTGCTCCTTGCCTCCAATCCTGAACAATGGCCTGAAAATCCTCGGAGTGTCGCCATGCCCAGATATTCATCGCTCTCCCCAGGCCTCCAGAGCAGGACAGGGAGCTATATCCGACCATTCCCACTGGGATTTCAGCACTCTTTGTCCTGAAGGGCTTCCTGTCCTTGGAAAGCAGGGGAAAGGGGCCAGGAGCTAAAAAAGGTGGGAAGAAACACGTGGAGGAGGCTCGGGGAGGAGGATTTATGGAGCCGCAGAGGGTGGGAGAAATGGGAAGAGGTGGGAATGAGGATGGGGAGGGGTTGTTCATGTTCAGGAATGCAGAGGGTTCTGAAATGGGATTTGGATTTTCTGGAGAGGCAGGAGGGGATGCAGAGTGTCCATGGAGCGAGGCAGGAGCAGAGCAGCAGTTCCTGGGGTGAGCCTTGGGAGCAGCAGGTCGGCACATGGGACAAATCCTCTTCATTTGGGGTATCCAGAAAAGCTCAGGGAGGATTTGAGACCCACTGAGGACCCTCCACAGCTCAGGGCTGGCACATGAGGACCCTTCCCAGCTGTGTGTCCCCAAGGTGGTCACCTGGCCACTCAGGTGTGGCTGTTCCCTAAAATCCCTGTCAACCACCACGGGCTTAGTGCCTTTGGGCCATTCATTTTCCAGGTGAAATCCCAATCCTGGCGTTATTTTTGTGTGCTTTGCTCACATCACAGAGGTTTATAGAGGCTGATTAATAGGGTGCAAAAAAAATCCCAATAAACCACATTTGGGGTTGTCTTGGTAAATCCTGGGGTCTGCAACGGCACCACATGAATGGAAAATTCCTGTAAGAGCCTTTGGGGCGGAAAATAAATAAAAAATGGGGACTGGGATATAATCAGAGGCTGTTTCCAGCCTTCAGCCCGAATTCCAACACCTCAGGCAGGCAGTTGCTCATTTCTGCTCTGGCAAATGCGGGAGCACGGCACAGTGGGGTCATTATTGGGGCTGGGACGGGCTGGAAGTCGGGGTTAGGGCCCATCCCACCAGGAATGCTGAGCCGCTGCTGCAGGCAGGGATTGCTGATGGAATTGCCCCACTCTGGGAAATGGGGCGAGAAAGGAGGGATTTGGGGCTCTGCTGCTGTGGCCATCCAGGAGGGATTGCTGAGCTGCTCCCAGGAAGGTGGGATTTGTCCCTGCTGGAGGCTGAGGGCTGGGATATCCTGCTGCTGAATTCCCTTGGGGGGAAGCACTTGGAGCAGAGCTTCCTGAGGGAAGCAGGGACATAAAACCCATTCCTCAAGCCCAAAGGGAAGGATGTTCCCTGGATTTCGGGCCAGCAGGACATCACTGGGGCTGGGGGAGTATTTCTGGGAGCCTCCTGGGCTTTGGCACTGGGGCTGGGGATGGCTCTGAGGGTGGTGTGGGGACACCCAAACCCTGCCTGCTGCTCCAGGGATGGATCCAGGGAGGTCTGGCCTGGCAGGAGCTGGATAGAGACATCCAGGATTCCTTAGGGAGGCCAAGGGCAGCCCAAGAGGATTTCTGGGGTGAGATGCAAAGATCACCCAGCAGCTCCTCCTGCCAGGTGAGTTTGGATCAGAACTGGAGATCCCCAGGCTGTGAGAGGAGGGGGGTGTCCCCTACCACTGTCATAAGGCTTTCCCAAAAATTCAAGGAATCAAAGAATCCTGGAATGGTTTGAGCTGGAAGGGAATTTAAAACCCAATCACCCCTGCCATGCCAGAGCACCTCCCACTGTCCCAGGAGCTCCAAGCACTTCCAAGGACACTTGGGCACTGCCAGGGATCCAGGGGCAGCCACAGCTGCTCTGGGAATTCCAGCCCAGCCCCTCCCCACCCTGCCAGGGAACAATTCCCAATTCCCAATCTCCCATCCAGCCCTGCCCTCTGGCACTGGGAGCCATTCCCTGTGTCCTGTCCCTCCATCCTTGTCCCCAGTCCCTCTGCAGCTCTCCTGGAGCCCCTTCAGGCCCTGCAGGGGCTCTGAGCTCTCCCTGGAGCTTCTCCTCTCCAGGTGAACATTTCCAGGTTGTACTGGGATGCTCCAGGCTGCACTGGGATCATCCATGGCTGCACTGGGATCATCCATGGCTGTGCTGGGATGGCCCAGGCTCCTCAGCACTGCATTCATTAAGCCCACCCCGATGGGCCCAGGACCAGGCAGGACCTTCTCCCTCCCCTCCTGGGGCCCGACAGAGCCCGGAGCAGCCGGCACCAAGAACTCAGGCCAGGCCCTGGGCAGACAATGTTTAAATGACTTTATTTTTTATCTTTTCCTCATTTTATAAATGGGCACAGCACAGAAATAATTAAAAAAAATAGACAGTACCATTACAGTGCTAGATCCATTGGCAAAGATTATTTTTAGAGTCTTTTCTCTTTTTTTTTTTTGTCATTATTTTTAAAGTTTGGCCATTGAGTAAGAACAAAAACAATAACAAACATTTTCTTTTCCTTTCCTTTTTGAAACAGACACTATGAAGCCATTTCAGTACTAAACTCTAGGAGAGTTATGTACATACAAAAAAAAGTTCTGTTTAAGATATGTCTCCTATTAAAAATATTTACATGCATTTTTTTTCCCTCCCGGATTCATTGAAAACTCCAACATTTGTAGTGTTCCAGATCTTTGTTTAGTTCTCCTATGGGGATTGGAAATCAGCTCCAAAAAAAAGTGAAGTTGGAATTACTTCAATCTTCTGGAAAGGGAGATTTTTTTTTTTTTTTGGGATGTTTATCAATGGAATTTTTTTTGTCTTTTTTAAAATTATTTTATTTTTAATTTATACAAGAAGGTTTGATGTTTATTTACAGGAGGAGCAGTGGGAGATGGTTTATCCTGGAGATGCAGTGGTGAGAGAAAAGGGGAGGATTTTAAAAAGTTTTTCTATCAAACTGCAATGGATTCCTGTTTTTCGGGAGTCTGCTTTGATTGTCAGCTGGGCTGGGGTGACTTCGGCCAGGGGGGACCCTGAACGGGGGGAATTCCTGCAGGAAAAATCCCTGGAGCCCTGGAGGTCTTGGGAGAAGCACTGGAATGTGGGGTGTGAAAAAAATAATCAGGGTTTTTTTAACCCAAAAATCAAAATTATGGGAAAAATAAACATAGAAATAAAAAGTTTGGATCTGCAGACTGAGGATCCCCTGCAGAGAAGGGGCAGCTGTCGGCACAGGGACTGGGGAGGCTCCGGAGCTCGCGGGGGTTTGGATCCACCCCGGGATCCCATCCGGGACCTGCTCCGGCCCTACAGCGGAAAAGGCTCCTGAACCCACCCCGGTGATCCCAAACCACTGAGACCAGGACTGGGATCAGGATCGGGACTGGGATCGAGGTCAGGATTGGGATCGGGATCAGGACTGGGATCTGCTTCAGGACTGGGATCAGGTTTGGGATCAGGATTGGGATCGGGATCAGGACTGGGATCAGGATCGGGATCAGGACTGGGATCAGGATTGGGATTGAGATCGGGATCAGGACTGGGATCGAGGTCAGGACTGGGATCAGGATCAGGACTGGGATCGGCTTCAGGACTGGGATCAGGTTTGGGATCAGGATTGAGATCGGGATCAGGATCAGGACTGGGATCGAGGTCAGGACTGGGATCAGGATCGGGATCAGGACTGGGACTGAGATCAGGATTGGGATCGGGGAGATGTGAAGGGCAGGGAGGAGAGGCAGGAGTAGCAGGAATTGGAGAGGTGGAATCCTGCATCCCTTGGGACAGGGAATGATGGGGAATCCCACATCCTTTGGGACAGGGAATCCTTCATCCCTTGGAAATGGGGCCAAGGCTGAATCCCACAGTCCTTGGGACAGGGGCCAAGGGCTGCAGAGCCCAGCACAGGATGCTGGAGGACAAATCCTCCTCCTTTTCCTCTTTTTCCTCCTCCTTTTCCTTTTTCCTCCTCCTTTTCCCCCCAGGAGCAGAGCCCCCTGGCCCCATGCCCATCTATACATCTCTACATATACATTAATTACATATACATATTATATACACACACAGCCCCCAGCCCCAGCCCTGCTCCCAGGGATCCCAGAGAGCCCATTCCCACCAAACCTCTCTGGATTGAAAGCTCTGAGTTACTTCAGAGCCCGGCAGAAAACCTTGGAGCGGAAAAGTTCATTACAAGGGTGGTTGTGGGAAAAAAGGGAATTTAAAAATCCATTCCAGTTCTCGCCTGGTGGGTTTGTTCCTGCAGAAGGAACTGCGCTGGGGATTTGCAGCAGGGAGAGCTCGGAATGCTGGAGATGAGGCAAAGGAACTCCCAGACAGGGATTGCCAGGGAAGCTGGGGAGGGAGAGGGGAAATTTGAGGTGAAACAGCCCATCCTGGCAGTCCCCCAGCCCCAGGCATCCCCTTCCCATCCCCTTCCCTGCAGCTGCATCCCCCCAGCACGGCTCCTTATGGAGAGGTCCAAAATCAGAGATGTTTTTGGAGCTAAGGGACATCTGTGTCCCACCACAGGCACCTGGTGTTTTCATTGAAAGATCCAAGATCAGAGAGAATTTTGGAGCTAAGGGACAACTCCCAGCCCTGCAAAACCCACTGAGGGCTGGGTCCTGCTGCTGCTGGGCCCCTTCCATGTCCTGCCCTTCCCAAACTCCCCATTCCATCCCTGGTTTGGGCTCTCTGCTCTTCCCTTCCCTTTGGATGTGGCCCAGGAGTTCCTGGCTGTTCTCCTGCTGGATATTCTCCATCATTCTCCTGCTGCAACTCCAGCAGGGAGAGCCCCAAGGCTGGCACAGCTGGCAGAGCAGCCCAACCACCAGGCAATTCCAGAAACTCCTAAAATTATCCAGCTGGAAGAGCCAAGGTTCTCCCTGCAGCTCCAGCACATCGCACACACGCAGGAATAGGCAGAAAAGAAATGGAAAAGCCATGGAAAAATCCCTTGGGGAGCACAGTTGGAGAAGGACCAGCACATCTGGGCACTGCTCCAGCTGTTTCTGGCTGGGATCACCATGAGGAATGGGAATTTGGGCAGAGGGGACAATGCCAGACTCGGCTTTGGGAAGGGAAGATGCTGGAGATGCTTCCACTCCCGCTGGAGTTCATTTTCCAAAAATCCTGCTCTGGGGGATGGCTCCTCCCATGTGGAGCCTCCTCACCTCTCCCCCACCCGTGTTCCCACCAGGAATCCCCGAAAAGCCCCAGCCCCGGAGCAGGAGTGGCTGCAGGAGGGAGCAGATGCCTCCCCCTGCGCCAGGCACCGGCCCTCGGGGCTTTATCCATCCCCGTGGCTCTGCTGACGGAGAAATGTTCATCCAGGATTTCCTGGGCAGATGGACTTCCCAAAAACCCTGCCCACATTCAGCTCCATCCCAGCTCCTTGGAGGGAGGCACAGGGACACATTCTCCAGAACAAGACTTTCTTTCCCCTCCAAACATCGACTCCAACAGCCCCGTGGAGCTGAGGTAACACAAGAGGCTGTGACATCATTACACAACCACAAAAAGTTGGCTCCAAACACAAAAAATTCTCCTGGAGCTCACATCCCTGTCCAGGTGGAGAGCAAAAGCATGGGAGCAGGAGATAAACAATTAATTATTTCATCACTTCTGATTTGCAGTTTAATTGCATTCACCTTTTTTTATTGTGTTTATCTCGTATTTTAATTACTGCAAAAGTCCTGCCCAGGCTCCTCTCACCCTCCCACTTCCAGTTTTCCTCACTCCCAAAGCTGTGATGGATTTAAGTGCCGGGATTACAACCTAACACCAGCTGAGAGGGACGAGGTTAAGCTTGAGTGAGTAAAAAAATTGTATTATGGAACTTCAGACTATTAAATAGGAGGAAAAAATGGAATGAAGAAGATTAAGGAGGCAGCTCTGAAAAGCAGCATTAAAAAGATTAAGCTGGGAGGTTTTTTTTTAAGCAAGCTCCAAATATTAAATCCAGGTTTTCCCCTAAAATGGGGATTTTTGGTGGCCTTGGTGACCTTGACTTGTGCCAGTCCCCTTTGTGTGATCCCAACAGGGCCAAAATCCTCCAAATCATCAAATCCAGGAGTCCAAACTCCCTCAGGAGCAGCACAAAGTGGCTCTGGGTTGGCACCAGGCTCCTTGTGAGTGTTTTCCCTCCTTTGGAGCATCCTCATCCTTCATCCTTATCCTCATGCTCATCCTCATCCTCCCTCCAGGATGGACACAGAAATGGTCACTCCCAGCACCACCGCCCCAAACATCCATCAGGGCCTTCTCCAAGCTCCAATAACCTAAACCATGAGGATTTTGAGGCTAACAGCTCAAAAATGAGGATTTAAAGCTGATCCATGGGGCTCTGTTCCCTATCCCAAAGCAAAGCCAGGCTGTCATTTTGGGTTGTATCCCAGGGAAAAGCAGCCCAAAGCTCCCAATTCCCAACTCCAAAATCTCACATGAGCATCCCAGTGTGCTGAGAAATTCCAGGGATTTCATTTCCTTCCATCCCTGTGTTACTGTGGGTGCGCAGGAGTGGAGATATGCATTTATATATATTCAAAATTTCTTCTGGCCTCAAATCCCTTCCACAATGGAGCTCTTCTGTCTTGTAACCCCCACCAGGGCTGTAAAACCCTAAATCAACCCCCTCAGGGGCCAAAGTGTCCCTGGCTCTGTGCAGGCTAATTCACAAAGCAATGATTTTTTTTTTCCCTCAAATTTTCCCATTTAAATTGTTCCAAGAGCAAATCAAAAGTCTTGGTGGGACCCCATCGAGATCATGACCATTGTGACAACAAAACCCCACATACACGGCTCCAGCTAATTAAGAGCCGCCTCATTGAAACACCTTAATTGAAATATCTGCATTAATTAATCTGGGCAGCCTCAGAGGGGACACCTGGGGGTGCCAGGGTCGGGTTCTCTCCGGCCCTGTGGGTTGTGCTGGGATTTAAACACCAGTGAAGGAAAACCATCAGTCCTGGGGATTCAATTAACAAAGGAAAACCATCAATCCTGGGTGTTTCCATTGATTTTGGGATTTTTCCAATGATCCAACCAGCCCTGGGGCTGAGCCATGGCTCTGCCTCCCCTTCCTCACCTCTGGAGCCGGACCCTGAGGGGACAGGGATGGTCCCTGTTGGATCTCCTTCCTTAGGCTGCATCCCACGCCTTGCAGAGCTCGGCTATCCCCTCTGGAAGAGCCAGGGAGAGGGTTCAGCTTCTCCCTTCCCAGCTCCTCCCCAGGGAATGTCCCGCAGAGCCGAGCTTTAGTGGTCACAGTGAAAACCCAGCCCAAGCCAAGTCCCTTCCTGGCCAAACCCCACAGCCAGATGTGGATCCAAGAGATTCCAGGGGGTGGCCGGATGGCAGCAGCCTGGGATGTCCCGATGCAGCTCCACAAGCTCTCCAGAACGTTGATCCAAAGGGATTATCCCCAGAGTTTGTATTTATTTCCTTTTTTCCCCTACTCCAGGAGCGAATCCCAGGTATTCCAGCCCCTTGTGCTTTTCCCAAGGTTCCAGGAGCATTGGAGAGTCACGTTCTCTCTCCCAGCAGAAGGGGAATCCTGCAGAATGACCAACCCCATTCCAAAAGAAAACCAAAAAATAAAGACGAGGCAGAGGGAAGGAAATCTCCTTCCTTTATGGATGGAAAAAAAAGGGCAATAAATCCAAAGAAAACCCCCTGCGCCCCAGGGCTGGCAGGAGGTCTCTGAATCCCAGAGTTCCTGGTGGTGGCAGTGGGAAAAGTCCAGTCAAGCTCCAGGCAGCTCCATGGGCAGCCCATCCCGTGCTCTCCAGGGCATTCCCGGGCACGGCTGCCCTGGCACCGGCTCCTTGGCATCAGCTCCGTGTCCCGTCCCTCCCGCCAGCAGAAAGGCCAGCGGTGCTCGGTGTCACCTCGGGGTGCTCGGTGTGACCTTGGCAGTGCTCGTTGTCACCTCGGGGTGCTTGGTGTGACCTTGGCAGTGCTTGGTGTCACCCCGGGGTGCTTGGTGTGACCTTGGCGGTGCTCGGTGTCACCTCGGGGTGCTCGGTGTGACCTTGGCAGTGCTCGGTGTGACCTCAAAGCTGTTCAGTGTCACCTTGGTGCTGCTCGGTGTCACTGTGGCGCTGCTCGATGTGACCTTGGGGTGCTCGGTGTCACCTCAGCGCTGCTCTGTGTGATGGTGGCACTGCTCAGTGTCACCTCAGCAGTGCCCAGTGTGACCTCAGGGTGCTCTATGTGACCCTGGCGCTGCTCGCTGTCACCTCGGCAGTGTCCGGTGTGACCCCAGCGCTGCTCCAGGCACCCCGTGCCCCCCATGCCAAGGACGCGTTTCCTCCTTCAGCCGCTGCGGGTTTTGCGTTTAAAAATTCACAGTCTGATCCCAAAAAAAGAGAGAGAGGAGGGCGGGGAGAGAGACTAGATGGAGGAGAGGAGGGGAGGTTTGGAGCAGGGAGGGAGGGAGGAAGCGTGAGGCACTCCGGGCTCTCTGTCTACGCGTAGAACTCCTCCTGCTTGTCGGGCTTCTGGTAGGTGACGTTGGCCTGCTTGGGCTCCTCCAGGGTGTAGCTGCCCTCGTCCTTCTTCTTCATGCGGTAGATGAGCAGCATCACCAGGAAGGCAGCGAAAAGGGCGCCCACAACGCCACCCACGATGACCGCTGCAACAACGCAGGGGACACGGCTGTCAGTGCCACCCACGGCCGTCAGTGCCACCCACGGCTGTCAGTGCCACCCACAGCCATCAGTGCCACCCACAGCTGTCAGTGCCACCCACGGCTCTCAGTGCCACCCACAGCCATCAGTGCCACCCACGGCCGTCAGTGCCA
This sequence comes from Taeniopygia guttata, assembly GCF_048771995.1. Classification (NCBI taxonomy): domain Eukaryota; kingdom Metazoa; phylum Chordata; class Aves; order Passeriformes; family Estrildidae; genus Taeniopygia; species Taeniopygia guttata. The sequence goes on along the minus strand of NC_133048.1, from coordinate 5,897,524 downwards.
CCAACAGCCATCAGTGCCAACCACAGCTCTCAGTGCCACCTGTGGCCATCAGTGCCACCCACGGCCGTCAGTGCCACCCACAGCCATCAGTGCCACCCACGGCCATCAGTGCCACCCACGGCTGTTGGTGCCACCCCTGCCCGTCAATGCCACCCACAGCTCTCAGTGCCACCCACAGCTCTCAGTGCCACCCACAGCTCTCAGTGCCACCCACGGCTGTCGGTGCCACCCCTGCCCGTCAATGCCACCCACAGACATCAGTGCCACTTCTCTGGTCTTCAGTGTCACCCCATGGCCTTCAGTGTCACCATCAGCCATCAGCGCCACCCCCTGCCCTCAGCGCCACCTCCAGCCCCAGCCCGGCTTCCAGCAGAGAGTTTGGGGGGGATCCCTTGGGATTCCAGCCTGGTTTTGGGCTCTGGAATTCCGGGAGCAGCCTCTCAGCAGGGGCTGGGTCACCGCAGCACATCTTTGTCACATCTCAGCACAAAGTGTGGACAACATTCCCGGCAAAGGCCTGGAGACCCCTGGGACCCCCCGCAGAGCCATGGAGCAGTTTTGGGAGGTGGGTGTGGATTATACCAGGCTCAGCACTACCGCTCTTTGGGGGGATCATTTGGGATTCCAGCCTGGTTTTGGGCTTTGGAAGGTTGGGAGCAGCACTGGGTGCTGAGCTATGACCACACAACATCTTTGCACTAAAATCTCTTTTTTTTTTCCTGGAAATCCATCTCAGTAGAAGGAAATTGTGAAGAGCTTTCTTGGCAAAGGCATGGAGACCCTGGGACAGCCCACGGAGCAATTTCAGGAGGTGGGTGTGGGTTATCCCAGGACTGTCCCCTCTCCCAGTTCAGCCCAGCTCCCTGTGCCCCCAAACCTCCAGCCCCACATCTCACCTATCAACACCTCTTTCCTCTCCAGGATGTTTTTCTGGGGCAGCTGAGCAGCCGAGTTGCCCGAGTCTATCGTGTTGTCCATCAGCCCTGTCTCCACGTTCCTGCCGGGCCCTGGCGCTGCTGGTGGTGTCACCACGGCCATCACCTCGTTCCCGAGGTCAGGACGAGTCGTCTCCTCCTCCTCCTCCCGGATCTCGAAGTCCCCGCTGGGGCCGCTGCTGGCCGGGACCTCCGGCTCCTTGTCAGGGGCTGTTGTCACCTCCCCTGGCTCCATCTGGGAGAAAGGACAAGGTGGAGCAGGGGACAAGGACCAAAGGGTGTCCACAGGGAGGACATCGCTGGACTGAGGACAGGGTGGGGGACATGGGGACAACATTGGCGTGTCCCTTCCCTGTGTCACTGAAGCTGCATCGCAGTGACAACACAACCTTACCACTTGGTCACCAAATGGCTGAGGCCACCATGGCTGAGCTGGGCCATTCTCTGTCCCCATCCCAGGACCTGTTCCCTGCAGTTCTCCCTAAAAGATCCCATTCCAGACCCTCCACCCTGACAGGAGGGAGGGATTTCTCCCCAGTATCCCATCCCAGACCCTGCACTGGGCACTGTCCCCAGAGCGCAGGTTGGATGTCACCGCTGGAAGGTGACTCACTCCTAACAGGAGGTGACACAACATCCGTGCCACACTAGCACGGCAAAGGGAAGGATCAGATGTTGCTGGATGAGCTCCAGGTGTCCCTTCCCTCTTCCTTCCCCCTTTCCTGCTGCACAGGACAGGAGCAGGATGATGGGCCCCTGTCACCCGGGCTGCAGGGCTGTCACCCGGGTTGCAGGGCTGTCACCCTGGCCTCAGGGCTGTCACCTGGGCTGCAGGGCTGTCACCCGGGCTGCAGGGCTGTCACCCGGGCCGCAGGGCTGTCACCCGGGTCGCAGGGCTGTCACCCAGGCTGCATGGCTGTCACCAGGGCTGCAGGGCTGTCACCCTGGCCGCAGGGCTGTCACCCGGGCTGCAGGGCTGTCACCCAGCCCAGCTCCCTGCTGTCCCTGCCCAGTTCCCTCGGCAAGGAGGGGATCCCGGCCTCGAGGGCAAGTATTGCCTGGGAATATGATCCATCCCACCCCCTGCATCCCATCCCTGATCCATTCCCTGCCTCCTGCACATCCCCTCGGGATCAAATCCCCAGCACCTTCCCCCTTGTCCCTCGGTGTGTCCGTGCAGCTGGAGCATCCCCGAGCCCAACCTCGCCCGGATCCCTCCCTGCCGGGACAAAGGGCTCCTTCCCGCCCGCCCCGGTCACAAAGCAGGGTTCGGGATGAGCCGGGACTGGGGATGAGCTGTCTGGGGCGGGGGTGGGACCGTCTCCATGTCCCGCTGCCCCGGGGCCAGCGCACGGCTCGGCGCTTCCCACGAGCGGCCGCCTTTGTGACAGGGATTAATTGAAGGTCAGCGAGAGCCCCGAGCGCTCCGAGCACGCATTTGCAGGCGGAAAAGAGAGAGTAGTTTAGACAAATCACTCCACCTTTCAGTCAAAGCGGCTGCAAAGGGCCCCTGAGGGGCTCTGAATGCGAGATGGAGCTGAAATTCCTGCTCAGGACACCCGATGGGCTGGAAATGCACCATCAAGCCGTAATTGAGGAGAGTTTGGGACTCCCGGTGCGGGCCGGGAGCTGGGACATGACACCAAACCCCGGGGGGAGTCGCCGTGTGCCCGGGACGTGGCTCCGCTGCCCTCCTCCTGGGGAAGCCGCTCTGAAGAAGGCAGTGCGGGGGTCACCGGGCTTGGTGGCACATCCTGGGTGCCCCCAGGAGCCTGAACCCCTGCCTGGGCTGAACTCCCCCTTCGCCTCCTTCCAGCTCCCCGCACGTTCCACTCTGAAGAGCCCAGCCTGCCTCGCCTCCCTCAGAGCAAGCGCCAAGGACGGATGGGCACCAAAGGCCTCCCGTGGCCACCGCTTGGCTCCCCACGGAGCCCAGGAGCCCCGAGCAGCTGAGAAGGGCTCTGGCCTCCTACCTGGGGGGCCTCTGTGGGTGGCAGCGTGGTGGCCGTGGGTGGCCAGGCCGTGCTTTTCTCGGGGAGCTCTGCAGTCCTCGAGGTGCTGGGCTTTGGCAGGGCCCTGGGCTTGGCCGTGCTGGTGGGGACAAGGCGTGCCGTGGCCACCTCTGTTGGTGTGCTGGTTTCGGGGACGGGTCTGGTGGGGGTCTCCAGGGTGGTGGCCCGGGTGGTGGCCGCCTTGGTGGCCAAGGGGGGCAGGAACCTCCGGATGGTGGTGGGCTTGGCCGTGGCCACGGTGGTGCTGCTTGTGGTCGTGGTGGCCTCCGTGGTGGTGGTGGTGTCCGTGGTGGTGGTGGTGGTGGCCGTGGTGGTGGTGGTGGTGGCTGTGGTGGTTGGGGGCTCGCTGGCCATGGTGCTGGCAGTGGTGGCTTTCCAGCTGGGCACCACCGGCGCTTCTGTGGTCCTGGGGATGAGGAAGGCGCTGGTGGCCTGCCTGGGGGTGGTGTCCTGGGGGGTGGGGGATGGCTCCAGGGGCGTTGCCACGGGCTGGGCAGCGGTGACGGGCAGCACGGCCGCCGTGGTGGGCAGCATCACCAGCGTGTCCATGGTCAGGCTCACGGCCGTGTCCAGCCCCGGCTCCGGCTCAAAATCTGAAACGGGGACAGGAGGGAAGAGTGAAGCTGCTGCTGCTGCATTTCCCTGGCATGACCCCCAAAATCCGAGAGCACGGCCGGTTCCAGGCTCAGCAGAGATCAAGGCTGTGCCCATGTGGAAAAGCCAAAGTGGCCAAACCTCTCTCTGGGGTCTGTGGAGATTCCAGTCCTGCCCAGTAGGGCCAGAGGTTGAACTGGGACATGGAGGCACTGGAGCCCAACTTTTGGGACAGCTCCCATTGCTTCTGTCTCAGAGGACAACTCCAGTGATGGATAAAGGGCAATTCCCTCTCTCACATCCCCTCTCCAGCCCTCCAACCCCACAGCCAGCCAAGGACCTTTCCCAGGAACCCCTCAACCCCACAGACAGCCAAGGACCTTCCCAGGAACCCCCCAAGCCCACAGCCAGCCAGGGACCCTTCCCAGGAACCCCCCAACCCCACAGCCAGCCAGGGACCCTTCCCAGGAACCCCCCAAGCCCACAGACAGCCAGGGACCTTCCCAGGAACCCCCCAGCCCCACAGCCAGCCAAGGACCTTCCCAGGAACCCCCCAGCCATCCAGTGACCATTCCCAGGAGTGCCTCAGCTACTCACACCCCGAGCCAGAGCCGGAGTAGATGTCATCTAGCTCATCTTCTCCAAAGGGGTCGTCATCCCCAGAGCCCTCCAGGTCCACAGGCCTCTCGTAGTTCTCATTGCGCCAGCGCTGAGCCTGTGACCAGAGGGACGCGTGAGCGGCTCCAGCCCCACCCGGGTGACGCCCCAGCCACCCCTGGTGGGATGAGGCATGGGAAAAGCCAGGCCAAGGCTTCCAGCTGAACCACCCAGAATCGCAGTGTTTTCCCCCAAAACAGATCAGAATGAGCTCACACTGACTCCAGCATTTCCCATGGATAAAAAAACCTTTTTTTTTTTTTTTTTTTTTAGGGGAAAACCCAACAATTCCTTTTGGAAACTGTAAGAAAAATGCCTGGTTTGGTTCTCCAGCTGGCTGCTGTTCAGCTCGATGATTTCCCTGTGAGTCCTGGCTCCGGTGTGACAGCAACACCTCATCAGCTGCCACGGCTTGGGAAGCCTCGAGAGGAAACAACAGCAGACTTCAAATATTCCCCTGCCTCGCAGAGCTGCGAAAACACGGGGAGCCCTCGCTAGCAGCGCTCTTAAACATCTTGTTTTGCAGATCAAAGTGTCTCCTGTTGGCGTTGCAAGGAAACGCTTTGACACCTCATTACAAGGCAAACAAGGCGGCTTTGATCTGCGAGATCGCATCGGATGTTTCAAGATGTAACGAGCCAGGTTCGAGCTTCAGTTTCAAATCAAGGCCTTGAAGAGTCCCTGTCTCTCTCGGAGCATTTTACCTCCCGAAAACAGCTCGGGGTTTCTTTGTTTTCGCTACAGCTTGGAGCAGGAAAGAGTTTTGAATAGTCAGGTGGAGAAATTTGGGACCTGACTCGTGTCTTGCCCCTCCCCCATCCCTTCTCCCATCGGGAGCGAGAATCCAGCAGCTCGAGGAGGGAAGGGGGAGTTGAGCTCTTGAGTGTCTGAGCTGTGTCTGGTCGGATCTGTTCCAGCTCTCCCCAGCAGCCACCGACTCTATCCTGCCTGTCTCCAACACCCCACGTGCCTCCCAAATCTCTGGGAATATTCAGCCTTTTCCCCCCACCTCGGGGGGCATCCTGGATTCCCAACACCCCCTCACCAGCAGCTCACTGGAATTTGTGATCCAGCAGAATAAATACGCAGGGATTTGGGAATTGCACAGCCCAAAAATATGAGACAGGTCACCTGAACTGATGGGAAGGCAAGGAAAAATGCCAAGGATTGAGGGGTGCAGGAAGAAACATGGGGAATCAGACTCATTTGCCTTTTGATGTTTTTATACCAGAGGTATCAAGGCTCCCCAAAAAATGAGGAGAGCCCATCGCTTCCCAGCCCATCCCCATTCCCGAGAGTGGAATTCTCCCTGTGTGACCTGCAAAGCCTCTCCCTGATGGGAGCCACATGGCCCCGCTCCCTTTGTTCCTCCTGAAATTGGAACCAGATGAGGCCATTCCAGAGTCCTGGCTCCGGCTTGGAGCAGGAAATGGGAATGGAAGTCCCAGCTTGGCTCAGCAGCTCCCATCTGTCCAACACCCATCTGTGCATCCATGCATCCACCTATCCCTCCATCCATCCATCCATCCATCCATCCATCCATCCATCCATCCATCCATCCATCCATCCACCATCCATCATCCATCCATCCATCCATCCACCATCCATCCATCATCCATCCATCCATCATCCATCCATCCATCCATCATCCATCCATCCATCCATCCATCATCCATCCATCCATCCATCCATCCATCCATCCATCCATCCACCATCCATCATCCATCCATCCATCCATCCACCATCCATCCATCATCCCCCCATCCATCCATCCATCATCCATCCATCCACCATCCATCATCCATCCATCCATCCATCCACCATCCATCCATCATCCATCCATCCATCATCCATCCATCCATCCATCATCCATCCATCCATCCATCCATCATCCATCCATCATCCATCCATCCATCCATCATCCATCCATCCATCCATCCATCATCCATCCATCCATCCATCCATCATCCATCCATCCATCCATCCATCCATCCATCCATCCATCCATCATCCATCCATCCATCATCCATCCCCCATCCATCCATCCATCATCCATCTATCCATCCATCCATCCATCATCCATCCATCCATCATCCCTCCATCCATCCCTCCATCCCCCATCCACCACCTTACCCTAAACCTGAGCAAGCCCCAGCCAGGACCAGCACAAACCCCACAACAGCCCCACAGGCAGGACCAGACCTGGGGGACCCCCCCTGCAGCACAGCCCCAGCCAAACTCCACAGAGGCTGAAAGATTTGGGAACAATCTCCAGGTGTTCCCGGTGCACAGGGGGTACTTGGGACATTGGGATATTGTTCCCGAAGAAGCCCCCGCACCACTCCGTTCCCAAGGTGCTGACGTAGCTCTCTCCCAGCTGCAGCCCCGCCGGTTTGAGGTCAGGCTCACGCCATAAATCTTGGGAGCAGTCAGGGTTTATTTGGATTTAGTGCTGCTTGGATCGTTAATGCTCTGCGTGCCCCCGGCCGTGCCTGGCTCCCCCTCCCCGGGAACTGCTCCTGGGGCTGCTCCCTCCAGGAAAAAGGAGCTGCTCCCTCCAGGAATGAGGGGCTGCTCCTGGGGCTGCTCCCCCAGGAACGAGGAGCTGCTCCTGGGGCTGCTCCCTTTGGGAGTGACGGGATGCTTCCGGGGCTGTTCGCCTTGGGAATAAGGAGCTGCTTCCCCCAGGGGTGAGAGCCTGGGTGCTTCTCCTGGGAATGAGGGGCTGTTCCCCTGGCCTGACCGGGATGGAGAGGAGGGAAGGCAGAGTTTGCCAGTCCAGGAAACCACAAATCACTCAGGACAGCAGCTCCCACCTCCCAACCTGGGGCTGCCTCCCCATCCATCACAGCCCCCATTCCCCATCCATCACAGCCCCCATTCCCAATTCACCACAGCCCCTGTTCCCAATCCATCTCAGCCCTAAGCCAAGCCACAGCTGCCTGCATTTGTCCCAAAACAGAAACTTCCTCCAGAATTTACCCCTGCCCTGGAGGGACCCTTGGATGTGGCAGATCCATCCTGCAGCCTCTGATCCCCTGGGCAGGGGGGCTGCTGCTCCAGAGAGAAAACCTTTCCCAGGTCACGGATCCCGTGCCAGCCGAGGGCTGGGGGTGCCACACCAGCCATGTCCCCATCTGGATCAGTCCCCTGTCGTGGCAGGGACAAGGGACAGGCTCGCAGCATTCCAGGTGCTCCCAGCAGCCCTCGCCAGGTTCTCAATCCAAAACTGGGCCAGGCAGAGAGTTCCCTGGGGCAGAGAGGAAATTCCAGTAATCCCAGCGCGCTGCTGGCCCTGCCTCTCTTCCCCCTGTCACTGCTGTCACCCCTTGCCCTGGTGGCACCAGGATGCTTTTTATTAGCCAGCTCCAGCCAAGGGCCAGCAGCTCCCAACCCCGCAATTCCAACCGCCCAGCTGACGGCTCTTGGCAAGGGTTCCTTCCCCAGCTCAGCGCTGCCTCATTAGGGAAATTAACCCCGGGATCACGGCAGAGCTGCTGGAGGCGGCGGGATGCGGCTGGGCTGGGGGCCTGCCTCGCTTCTGGATAAGGAGTGGGAAGGTTTCCGTGTGCCCAGGGAGGAGCTGGCTGTGCCCAGGACTGTCCTGCCGCCAGGGAACTGCTCTTGTCACATCCCTGTGTCCCATGAGGGATGGGGGGACCGGGGCAGCCCGGCCAGGACCCGGCTCTGGCATCGCCCAGACCCCAAACAACGGCCCCGTTCCCACTCCCGCGGGGTCCCAAAGGTCGCAGCTCTGCTGCTATAAAAACAAGCCCTGATGAAGAGCAGACTCCAGGGCAGGGCCAGAAAGTCACATTTCACTGAATGCTCCCTCATTGTGCTCTAAATGACCCCAAATACGCGCCAGACACAAAGAGCTTGGATCTCAGCAGTGACACAGGCTGTCACAGGCAGTGACATCGAGCTCGGATAAGAAGCACATCCCCCACCTCATCCCAGAGTATCCTTTTCCACCTGAAAAGGGGGATGGGCAGGTGATGATTCCCACCCTTCCACGCCTCCAGCCTGGCTGGGCTGCCAGGGAACAGCAGCCAAGGGGGCCCGGCGGCACAAATCCCACCCAAACCCCACACTGAGAGCCTTGGAAAGCCAGGGAGGGCTCGGAGCCCCTGGCCTGGCAGCATCGGAAGCTGAGCAGGGGGTCAGGGAGGCTTCAGACCCTCTCCATCGGCTGTGTCACCACCCAGCATGGTCAGTGTCACCCCCTCCCTCTCCTCTCCCCTTGGCAGCCGGGGTGACACCATTTTACAGGTGAGAAAGGTAAATCTGGGGTAAAGGGTCTCACTCAGCCCCCCCAGGAGCAGATCTTCAGGGGACTTGGGGGGCTTAAAAAATGCAGGGCACAGAAGGGACCCTCCCGTCACCTTCACGGTACAAAGATGGCCCTGCAGAACCCTCTGCAGCTCTGACACATCCCAGAGGACAGGGAGTGCCTGGTTTGGAGTTTCCTCAATCCCTTGTACATCCCTCCTTCCCCGGCCAGGGAGGGTCAGGGAATTTTAATATTTAGGACATTTTCCACTCCATGGAAGGGCTGTTGCATAGGATTTGGGGGCTTAAAAGAAGTGGAAACCATGACACAGAAGGCACCCTCCTGTCACCTTCACGTGTGGCACAAGGATGTTCCTACAGACCCCTTTTTATCTCTGAACACATCCCAGGGGAGAGGGAGCACATGGTTTGCAGCTTCCTAAATTCCCTGTAAATCCCTCCTTTCCCAGGCAGGCTGTTTTATTATTTAGGGCATTTCCACTCCACGGGATTTAAACTCCCTAAATCTGCCCCAAAACAGATCCCAAAGCACGCTGCCGTGGTAAAAGCTCTCAGCGCCGAGTGCTTGGCCCGGGGAGGAGGGAAACCTGGGAAATCAATCCATCTCCAAGCACCGGGGAACCTCCCTGGGATGCTCTCGGGCCCCGCTGCGCCGGTCGCCATCGCCACGGCAACGGTCGCCAGGCAACGCCGCCTCCATGGCGACGCATCCCGCTGGAGCGCGGGTGGTGTCCTCCAGCTCAAACCCGGGATGGAGGCACTCCCACAGGGTCACAGAGTGGGAAAAGCTGGGAGCGGGGGAAGAGGAGGCACCTCCAGCCCTGGGGGAGCTCTCGAGATGGGGGGAATCCTGATTTAATTCCAGCATCCATCCATGGATTTTGAGGAAGGTGGGAGCAGCACCCACAGCTCCAGGAGCTCTGACTGGGAGGGATCTGCTCCAGGTGGGAGGTGACAGGGACACCCCAGCCCGAGGGTGTTCCCAGCCCTCCTGGCTGCGGGCAGAACCTCAGGAGTTCTTTCTTTGAGGGAATCAGAAAGGAAATCAGGATCTGGCTCTGGAATGTTCCTGAGCCTGGGACCCAGGTTTGGGTTGTGCCCGGAGCTCTGGCTGAGGGGACGAGTCCAGGTGGCCAAGTCCTTTCCTAGCCAGGTTCACTGGCAGCATCCACAAGCAGCTCCAGAGTGATGAATTCCAGGAAAACATGGAATTCCAAGGAGCTCAGTCCAAGTCCAGGCAGGCATCCTGAGGAGCCCATCCGTCCCACAGCCCCTGGGACCACAAGCGGCTGGAGATGAGGAGGTTCCCGCTATGAGAAGACCTGGAAGGGAGAGCTGGGGATGGAGGGGATTTTACTCCATGATAGGAATCCCTGTGTCCATCCCGCAGCCTCTGGAATATCTGGGATATGGGTTGAGGCCAAGGCAGGGTAACGGGAGCAGCAGCAGGGACACAGGGAAGCAGCCAGGTCCACATCCCAAAGGGGAAAGAGGGAAAGGAAGATGGAATCAGGGTGGAAGCACCTGTAGAACGGGACAGGGTTGTTCAGGTGACACAAGGATCCATTCCCATCCCACAGATCCCCATCCCTTGGTGCCGTGTCCAGGTTCTCATCTCTGCATCCCATTCCTGCCCATCCCACTTCCAAAATGAACAGCAAAACCAAACACCCAAAATCTCTACCCCTGTTTGGATTCCAGCCCCAGAGAAGCTCTGGGAAACCCAAATCCAGAGAAGTTCTGGGAACCCCAAACCTGGAGAAGCTCTAGGAATCCCAAATATGGAGAACCTCTGGGAAACCCAAATCCAGAGAAGATCTGGGAAACCCAAATCCCATTCCAGCAGCTCCGAGTGCAACGGGGGCACAGGGACAGGACAAGGTGGAAGGAGAGTGGCCCTGCCCGGATGGAGCCAGTGGATCAGCAGCACCCCAGGCTGCTCATCCCATGGCAGATCTGGGCATGTTGAAAAGTTTGGAATGACACAGCCAGGGCAGGAATCCATCAGGAGCAGAAAGATTCTTTCTCCAGGAAAACACTTTTACACTGAGAATATATCACAGGGGAAATGTTGATTCTTTGAATATTTTCTATGGGATATTTTCAATTAATCACCCCTCAAAAGTCCTTTCCTTGTGTTTTATACTGAAAACCTCAATAACTCATCCCAGCAAGAGATTTAGGGATACTATAAACAGCTGGAATAATATGAGCTCCACAAAAAGCTGGAATGAAAACATCGTTTCTAAAGTTTAAAGAACTCCGCAATTTTTTTCCCACTCCAAAACATTGCTGAATTTCCACTCCCTGATCCAAAGCTGGGAGCTAAAAATAAATCTGTTGGAAAGCTGCTCTGGGTAGGAACCTGGGAAAAGACCACCATGGGACTGAGGACCACCATGGGATTGAGGACCACCAGAGCTGCTCGGGATGGAGATCCCCAAGGCAGAGCCCAGGAGGATGGGCAGGAATTTGGGGTGCAGGATGTTGGAAAAGGGGTGTGGGTGCTCATCCCAGCGGAGATCGCACATCCCAAGATGTGACACGAGCTCAGCCAGCACCAGCCCCTTGTTTCTTGTCCCTTCATTGTTCCTCAGATTAATTAAACCCCCAATAAAGAGCTGCCCAAAGCCCAGTGCGTTTGGATTTAATTTGCCACTCATTTTCTGCAAGGAAAATAATCATTAACGTTGATGGAGGAGCTGCAATTATCCCGGATTTGTATGGATTCTCCACTGCCAATGAGAGAAGCCAGGCACATCCCAAAAATGGACATGGAGGCTCCTGAGTTTCATCATCCCTCAGGGAAAACCAGCTCTGTCCATTCCTGCCCCTGTTCCGTCCATTCCCTGTTCCATCCATTCCTGATCCAGCTCCATCCATTCCTGCCCCCATTCCACCCATCCCTGCCCCTGCTCCATCCATTCCTGGCCCTGCTCCATCCCTGTTCCTGCCCCCATTCCACCCATTTCTGTCCCATTCCATCCATTCCTGCCCCATCCCTGCTCCTGTTCCATCCATTCCCTGTCCCATCCATCCCTGTTCCATCCATTCCCTGTTCCATCCATCCCTGCCCCTTTTCCATCCATTCCAGCCCCCGTTCCATCCATCCCTGTGTCTTCTCCATTCATTCCTGCCTTGGATCCATCCATCCATTCCCTGTTCCATCCATTCCAGCTCCCGTTCCATCCATTCCAGCCCCCGTTCCGTCCATTCCTGCCCCTGCTCCATCCATTCCTGCCTCTTCTCTGTCCATTCATCATCCAGCTCCATCCATTCCTGCCCCCATTTCACCCATTTCTGTCCCATCCCCGTTCCTGTTCCATCCATTCCATGTTCCATCCATCCCTGCTCCTGTTCCATCCATTCCTACCCCTCCTCATCCATTCCTGCCCCATTCCATCCATTTCTGCCCCTGTTCCATCCATCCCTGCTCCTGTTCCATCCATCCCTGCTCCTGTTCCATCCATTCCCTGTTCCATCCATTCCCTGTTCCATCCATTCCTGCCTCAGCTCCATCCATTCCTACCCCTCCTCATCCATTCCTGCCCCATTCCATCCATTCCTGCCCCTGTTCCATCCCTTCCTTCCTTCCCGGCTCTCCCAGCCCCAATCCCATCTGGAATCCCTGCCCTCCTCATTAGGGAATTGTTTTAATTTGCTCTGCTCCATAATCCTCTTGCAGCTTAACGTGCACAACTGTCCCGGGCTTTTCTCACCTCCACCAAGGCTAATTCCAGAGCTCCCTCAGCTTCCCAGAGAGCTCCAAAATAGGAATTTCTTTAGGTCTCTCCTTTTATTTCCCTCCCAGAGTGCTTGGCACAGGGGTGGGCATTGCCTGTTAAATCCCGACGGCTCCAGGGTGCTGCAGGTTGGCATTTAGGGATTCCCACATTCCCTGGTTTCCTTCCAGCTCCTCCACGGGCCGATGGAATCTGCTCCTGTGCTCCCTGCCCAAGGAGAAGGAGTTTGGCCAAGAGAAACGGGCTTGGATGGGTTTTTTAATCGAATCGTTTGAAATTCAGAGCTCCGAGGGAGCACATGTGCCCAGGGGGGAAAGAGAAATCACCGCGTGCCTCAGTTTACCTGCCTGCAAAAGATCTGCAAATAATCCAGGAATAGGGAGTGGCTCCTGTCCCATTCCAGGGGTGCTGGGGACATTTTTTAATAGGGACATCCACATCCCAGTCACGTTTCCCTGCTTTCCCTTTCCCCCAAATACTCCTGGGTTTGGATATGCACCTGCTTCCTTTTAATTGTTTTTGTTCGATTTCCTTCTACTTTAAACGTTTATTTTTCATTTTCCATCTCAGGAAAATGAAAAAAAAAAAAATCTCAATTTTCAGTTTTAGTCTCCAGAACCTCTTGGCTCTTCCCAGCAAGGAGATGGTGAAAAAAGTTCATTCCCAGCCCTCCTGAGTGGGAAGAAAACCTCAGAAATTTGCACCTAAAAGCAGAAACCAAAAAACCCCAAAATTCCAGAGCTTTTTAGCCACACCTGACGAGCTCTATGGAAAGATTTGCACACTCAGAAAAATATTTTTAAAAAATATTTTCCCATAAAGAGGAACCTGAGACGGACAAGCTGTGGGGAAGGACTTGCTGGGGAACAGCCTGCTCTCTCCTAATTAATCCCAAAATCATCCCTGAGAGGATTTTGGTGACCTGGATAAATTATTCCCGTTTTCAGGACATTTCCATGAACCTCTCCCCTGCCCATTGCCCAGCACAGGAAGGTGAAAACCAACATTTGGGTGTTTTCCCCCATTCCCGAGGCGCGGCTGATCCCTGGGGTGGATCCCTGGAATTCCAGGCTCCCAAATCCAGCAGCACGAGCCCCGCTGGGATCCGGGAGGGGTTTGGTGACAGCTGCAGCTCCTGGGAGCGCCCAAATCTCCCAGCAGATGGTTGGGCTGATTACAGAGCCGGGGTCACACTGGGGCACCCCGGCGCTTCCGAGGGACAGGAAATATTCCCTCTCCCAGCCTCGCAGTGGGAAGGAGCTTTTTTCCCATTTTCCACCACTTTTTGCCCCTTTTTCACCACTTTTGCCCCTTTCCACCTCTTTTTGCCCATTTCCCATCATTTTTTGCCCCTTTCCAACTTTTTTCCCAATTTGCACAACTTTTTGCCCCCTTTCCACCATTTTTTCCAATTTTCTGCCACTTTTTGTCCATTTTCAGCCACTTTTTGCCATTTTCCACATCTTTTTGCCCATTTTCCACTACTTTTTGCCCCTTTCCAAAATTTTGCCCTTTTTTCACCACTTTTTTGCCCCTTTTTTGCCACTTTTTGCCCATTTTCTGTCACTTTTTCCCCTTTCCAACTTTTTTCCCATTTTGCACGACTTTTTGCCGCTTTTCCACCATTTTTTCCCCTGTCCACCACTTTTTGCCCATTTTCTGTCACTTTTTGCCCATTTTCCATCACTTTTGGCCCCTTTCCACCATTTTTGCCAATTTTCCATCATTTTTGCCCCTTTCTTACTTTTTTCCCGTTTTGCATTACTTTTTTCCTGTTTTCCACTACTTTTTGCCTATTTTCTGTCACTTTTTACCCCTTTCTAACATTTTTTCCCATTTTCTACCATTTTTTGCCCATTTTCCACCACTTTTAGCCATTTTCTACCACTTTTTGCGTCCTTTCCACCAGTTTTTCCCATTTTCCACCACTTTTTGCCCACAGGATCCCATTTTTATCTCCAACAGCCGAGGAAGCACCACTACCCAGTAGTTCCATGGAAAAATCCTTTCTCCCAGCTCAGTTTTCCCTCCAACCCCAGCAGAAAGAAAAAGGGGAAGGAAAACATTGGGAAGAAGCTTCTTTCTGCCCATTTCCAATGTTAGTCCCTTTCCCACCATTTTTCCCATTTCCCAGCACTTTTTGCCCCTTCCCACCACTTTTTCACTTATTTCCACCACTTTTTGCCCCTTTTCCATTGCTTTTGCTTCTTTCCACCACTTTTTTCAGTCATTTCCATCATTTTTTACCCATTTTCCACCACTTTTTTTCCATTTTCCTCCATTTTTGCTCATTTCCCACCATTTTTTTCACCTTTCCACCACTTTCTGCTCCTTTTCCACCATTTTTTGCCTCCTTTCCACCAGTTTTTCCCATTTTCCACCACATTTTGCCCACAGGATCCTGTTTTTTCCCTCCAACAGCCGAGCAAACATCAACACCAGGGAGTTCCATGGAAAAATACTTTCTCAGCTCAGTTTTCCCTTCCCACCCCAGCAGCAGGAAAAAGAGGAAGGAAAACATTGGGAAGGAGCTTCTTTTTGCTCGTTTCAATGTTTGTCCCTTTTCCACCATTTTTTCCCATTTCCTACCACTTTTTCCCCTTTCCACCATTTTTGCCCCTTTTCCACCACTTTTTGCCCATTTTCCATCACTTTTTGCCCCTTTCCACCATTTTTTTTCATTCATTTCACCACTTTTCCCCCCTTTTCCACCACTTTTTGCCTCCCTTCCACCACTTTTTCCCATTTTCCACCACTTTTTGCCCACAGGATCCCGTTTTTTTTCCCTCCAACAGCAAAGGAAACACCACTGTCCAGGAGTTCCACGGAAAAATCCTTTCTCCCAGCTCAGTTTTCCCTTCCCACCGCAGCAGCAGGAAAAGGGGAAGGAAATCTTGGATCGGGGCTGCTTTGGTGCCTCGGACAGTGCTGCCCTTGTTCTTCCCGGAGCGGGGGAAACCCAACCCCGCTCCCTCCCTGCTCGCGATTCCCGGTTTCTCTGTGTCCCAGCAGCACAAAATTCCTTTAATTCACATTTTCCAGCTGCAAAATCCACCCTCTAAAGGCACTCAGGAGCCGGTTGGTGTTTCCCACTCCCCCTGGTACTCAAATTAAGGGAAAAAATTGAATTTTCTCTTTCTGCTCTGTGCTCAAAGAGCCCTAAACTCAGATTTATCTGCCCTGAGCTGGAATTGTTCAACTGGAAATGGAATCAAACTCCTTTAGTGGTCTCACCTCGCCTTCAGCACAAAAACTGGGGGTAAATGCAAATGGAAATGAAATTTAAAGGCAAACAAACCAAAGTCAAGAAACAAAAAAAAAAAACCCCAAAACAAACAAAAAACCCCACAAAACCATCAAAAAAACCCAAACAAAAAAACACCAGAAGATCTGCATAAAAACCCCTAAAGCCCTACAAAAAACCTGAAAGAAAACCACAAAAAAAAAAAAAGCAAAATCAATGAAAAATAACTCAAAACAAAAATCACAAACCCCCCTCAAAACAACAACAACAAAAATCCACTAAAAAAATCCAGCCTCATTTTCATTTTTATTTTCCCATCCCTTTCCTTTTTTTCCCCCTGAATTTAATTCAGGAAAAGTGAGAATCTCTTTCCCCTTTTCCACCACTTTTCTTCGCTATTCTACCACTTCTCCCCTCCTTTTCCACCAATTTTTGTCCCTTTCCTCCACTTTTTTTCTCTTTTCCCACCACTTTTCCCCCTTTTCCACCACATTTTGCCTCCTTTCTACGTTTTTTCCCTATTTTTCATCATTTTTTGCCCCTTTTCTATGGCTTTTACCCCCTTTTCCAGCACATTTCCCCCTTCCCATGACTTTTTCCACTTTTCCACCCCTTTTCTCTTCCTTTCCACCATTTCCCCCCTATTTTCCACAGTTTTCCCCCCTTTTCTATGACTTTTTTCCCCTTTTCCACCACTTTTTTCCTCCTTTCCACCATTTTTCCCTCTTTTCCATCATTTTTGCTCATTTTCCATGACTTTTATCCCCTCTCCCACCACTTTTTTCTCTTTTACACAACTTTCCCCCCTTTTCCATTACTTTTTTCCCTTTCCCGCCACTTTTTCCCCCTTTCCCCACCATTTTTGGCCACCAGGAGCCCATTTTTTTGTTATTTTTGTCATTCCCGAGGGATCCCGCTCAGGTTTCCAGCTGAAAGGAAAAGTCTGGAATCAGCTGAGCCCTGACCTGAGCCTGGCCCAGCTCCAGTTTCCGATCCTGGCCCTGCTGGGCTCGGCTTACCCGGAAAATCAATCCCAGAAAAGAGGAAAGGACAATCCCAATCCATGATCCCGCTGTTCCTGGATGGGGAATGGGGCATTTGGGGATTTTGGGATGAGGTGGGAAGCATTTCCAGGTTTTCTGTGGGATGGTGGTGGTGCCGGAAGGATTTGATCAAATATTTATGGAGTTCTTGGAGTTTGCTGCTGCCAGAGGTTTAAAATAACCAACCAAACAAAAAATAACCCACAAAAAAAAAAAAAACCCAAACAAACAAAATAAATAAAGCAAAAAAAAAACCAAATAAAAAAACCCAAATCTGTGGGAAATGAATTTGTAAAAATTCCTCAAAGCCGGACAGAAGGCTCACATAGTGTACCTCTGTATGCAAACCTTGAGACAAGAAATGCTAACTTAAAAATGCCATGGAATAAGGAATTTGGGTAAAAAAAAAAATGAAAATAATTTTTTAAAAATTAAAAAAAAAAAATTTTTCAAAACACCTCTCAATTACCCCATCTCCAAGTGAAAATAAAACATCATCCAACACAAACTGAAACAAAACAAAAACCAAAACTCACCAAAATCCACCAAAGCCAAAATAAAACCACAAAAATCCTCTTCCTCAAAACCAAAACAACAAAAAAAAAACTACAAAAAAACCAAAAAAGAAAGCCCAAAAGTTAGTTTTCACTCCACCACTGCTCTGTTTGTACAGCTTTTTCCCAAAACCCCACCAAAAACTCTAAATAAAATTGCACACACAAAAAAATACACCAAGAAAAAAAAAAAAAAAACCACAAAAAACCCCCACAAAATAAAAAACCACAAAATAAAACCCACCATAAAAATCTCCACAAAAAATAACTCACAAAAAAAAAATATCCCACAATAAACCCCCTGAAGCTCTCGCAGGGCAGTGGAGCTGGAGGAGCTGCTCCCACCCCTCCTTCCCAAGGATAATTCCATGAATGTTGGGATGTTACAAATCCCATTCCAATTTTTAAAATTCCTTCCAAATCCATTTCCCAGCCATGGAACCAGTGGGGTGGTGGCGTTTCCACAGCTGGCAGAGAGAGGAAAAGCGGGAAACGCCTCCAGGTGTCTGTCGCCCTGATTCTTCAGACTTTCTAAAGCCTTCTGAGTTTACATTCTGTTAGAGAACTTTCTCACACAAGTTTCTGTAAACAACCCATTGTTTTGCATTACTTCAAAGAGGTGGAGAAACTTGATGTACTGGTAGTTTGTCCAATGTCATTGGAGAGGTGGCACCTTCACCCTCCAATCCACTGTCACCTTTGGAAAAGTATAAATGCTGGAGCCAGAAAATAAACTCTCTCTTTTTCACCTCTGCAATAGCAGCGGCTCGCGTCGTGCTTTCATGTGTCCTGTAGCAACAGGTGTCAGCTCCAAAGCTTTGGGGGATCCATCCCAGGATCCCTCCCCGTTCCCAGAGAACCCTTCCCTTCTCCCCCCATGGAATTCTGCCCTGGGCTGAGCAGAGCGGAGGGAAAGGGGTGGGGAGGGGCTGGGATGGGCTGGAGAGCGCCCAGGCAGAGAGGGACCTGGGGACAGGGGTCAGCAGCCGGCCGGACACGAGCCAGCAGAGCGCCCTGGTGGCCAAAGGGCCGGTGGCTGCTGGCCTGGGTCAGGAGTGGCGTGGCCAGCAGGAGCAGGGAGCTCCTTCTGCCCTTGTGCTGGGCACTGCTGGAGTGACCCGTTGGCCAAGATTGAAGACCAAGAAGTTTCCTATCACCATCCAGTTGCCTCTGGGCAGTTTTTTCCTTATCTCCTGTTAATGGGCCCATCAATGTCTCCCACATGGCTCAGAGATAACACTCTCCAGGAGCCCCTTCTGTTTAACGGGTGATTAAGGACACAGCCCGTGACTCAGAATAACATCAGCCCATTGTGAGATGCTCCGCCCAGGGGGAGGAGCCAGGAATTCCCACCTGGATAAATCCGGGGATTTCTAGCCAGAGAGGCAACCTTTCCCCAGGTTTCTGAGAAGACACAGCAACCACATCTGCCATGCCAAGAGGACTGCAGCCACTCCAATCTGGACTGCTACCAGCACGCTGGCCAGAGGGCTGTCAGGTTGTATTCTGACTTTGTCAGTGGCCTTCCTTTTGTATCATTGCATGTATTTTTGTCTTTTTCCCTTTTCCCAATAAATTGTATTTCTGACTTGGAGTCTATCACTGGTTTTGCTTTCAAACCAGAACACGTGTCCAGCTCTGACCCCTCAGTTTGGGAAGGACATTGAGGGTCCAGAGGGGACAATGAGTCTGGAGAGGGGCTGGGAGCACAAACCCTGTGAGGAACGGCTGAGGGAGCTGGGGGTGCTCAGCCTGGAGAAAAGGAGACTCAGGGCTGACCTCAGCACTCCCCACAGCTCCTGGAAGGTGCCTGTGGCCAGCTGGGGCTGGGCTCTTTCTCCAGGAGCTGACAGAACCAGAGGTCACAGCCTCAGCTGCCCCAGGGAAATCCAGGTTGGGTGTCAGGAGAAAGTTTTTCATGGCAAGAGTGACAAAGTTCTGGAATGGCTGCCCGGGGAGGGGGTGGAGTCCCCATCCCTGGGTGTGTTTAAAACAAGCCTGGATGTGGCACTGGGTGCCAGGGTTGAGTTGAGGGGTTGGGCTGGGTTGGACTTGATGGTCTGGAAGGTCTCTTCCAACCCAGTGACTCTGTGAATTCTGTGATTCTGTGAATTCCCAGAGCAGCTGTGGCTGCCCCTGGATCCCTGGAATTGCCCAAGGCCAGGCTGGACAGGGCTTGGGACAGTGGAAGCTGTCCCTGGCATGGAATGGGATGAGCTTTAAGGTGCTTCCAACCCAAAAGATCCTGGAATTCTGTGATTCCACAGAGTGACAGGAGGCAGAGCTGGAGCAAAGCTGGTGTTGGAGGGGTTCCGGAGTCCCTCACATTCCTGGCTCCCTCCATTCCCTCATCCCAAGGGATTGCTGATGGAAGGGATCAAATTCCTCCCATGGAAGAACCTCCCCCACTGCTGCCAAGGGAGAGGGAAACTGAGGCAGAGCAGGGAATGCCCAGCAGTGACAAATTCCAGCATTTTCTCAACAAACAAAGGCAGCCTTGGCTCTGCTCCAGGACGGATTGGTGGGATGGACACAGGGGGTGGCATCCAAGGCCTTGTCCCACCACATTTCTGCCATTCCTTTGTCACATCCCTGAGATTCCCTGCTGGGAATGGACAGCAGAGAGATTCCTGCCCCTTTCACTTTTCCAGGAGCCCGGGGGCAGCTCTGTGTCTCCAGGCTCTCAGAGGGGCCGATATTCCCAATTTCCTAACGTTTCCCATGGGCAGGTGATCTCCAGGGCTGGAGGCAGCGCTGATGTCCCTTCCCCAGGGATGGATGAATCCTGGGAATGACTCAAGGCCACAGAACTGAGCCCACAGGGTCCTGGGGCCAGGTCTGACCCAGGGACAGCCCCCTCTGGGATCGGGAGCATCCCTGACATCCAGGGGGGAAATGAGTCCCAAAGCAGCTGGGCAGTGTTTTCCTGGAGCCTGGCATGATCTGGGAGCAGATCCAGCTGTCCTGGCCTCTGCCTCTCCTGGAGGGGTGAGAAAAGCCCAAATTTGGGGTGTCTGGGGGTGTCAGGGTCATGACTGAGCCAGCAGCTCTGCCAAGTACCACACACAAGGCTCCCAGGAAAACAAATGAAAAAAAAAAAGGCAGAAAAAGAAAAGCACCAGAGAAACAGGGGAAAAAGCTTTCAGCTCACCAGTTGGTTTCCTTTTATTTTTGTTTTTCAGATCTAAAAATGATTAAAATAAACCCAGGGATCTGACTGAGCTGCTTCTATTTAGAACCTGAATAAGGACTGGTGAGCCCAAAAGCTGATCTGCTTTGGAGCTTTTTTTCCCCAACCGTATCAGTTGCTCTAATAAAAGATCCAGCCTCTCCCTGGCAGCCTCCTCAAATCCTCCGGCTGCCACAATTCCACACGGAAAAAGCACCAGCAGCACGGATTTCTGCTCAGCACAGGAGCAGCCAGGTCCCAGCTCCCCCAGCTGCTGCTTGGTTTAAAAAAGAAAATCAGTAAAAAGGGAGAATTTACCTTAAAAATCTGCCTCTTTCTCTTGGGTTGTTTGCAGGGCTGCTGGTGGTTTCCCCTAAAATATTTCCACAAATTGTGGGAGCCTACCCAGCAGCAGGAATGATGCTGGGAAAGCTGTGGGATGTGGTTTGTGGGCAAAGGGAAGAGCCCGGCCCGGGCTGAAGGGGCTGCTGGGCTGGGTCTGTGGGAGCACTGGGATGTCCAGGGAAGATGATCTGAGCTGAGCAACGTTTTTGGGATGCTCAGACAGGAATTCGTGGAATCACAGAATATCCTGAATTCCTGGGAGGAACCCCCAAGGATCATCCAGTTCAGTCCTGGCTCTGCCCAGACACCCCAAAATCCACCCTGGGGATCCCTGGGAGCGGAGCTCCGGCAGCCTCGGGAATGTCCCCATTCCCTGGGGAACCTGCTGTCCCCTGGGAATGCCCATCAAACCCTGGCATGTGCGGTCCCACCGTCCAGCCCTCCCTGAGCTCCCAGCCCCCAAATTCCAGGCTGAAAACCCCGACTGGGCCAGGCTGGGAGGGACCTGGAGGTGCCCCAGTCCCACCCCGGGACATCCCGGGATTGTCCCCGCAGCTCCCAGGGAAGGACGCCGGGCTGTCCCAGGCTCAGGGGATGCTCCAGCAAGCCAGGCTCTCAAAATCCAGATTTTCTTCCTGCTGGTGGCACTTCCAGCCCTGGCAGCGGGGCTGGCACCGCTCCCCAGCCACCGCCCGCGGGGATCGGCTCAGGCCGCGCTCCTGTGCCCAGTTCAGCGAGGGCCAGGGCGAGGATTAGGGATGTGCCAGGGAGGGATTACCCAGAGCCCTGCCCAGCTCCAGATCGGGGCAGGGAGCAGCAAACACCAGGGATCCCCGTTTCACTGATTTTTAGGGTGCAATACAACAGGATTTACCTGGGGAGGCTGAAACGCTGACATTCCCAATGGGATGAGCACAGGAAACCTCGGGGCTCTGCTTTTGATGGATTTTTCAGGTGTAATACAACAGGATTTACCTGGGGAGGCTGAAACGCTGACATTCCCAATGGGATGAGCACAGGAAACCTTGGGGCTCTGCTTTTCATGGATTTTTAGGGTGTTATAAAACCCGGGGAGGCTGAAATGATGAAATTCCCTGTGGAAGAGGCACAGGAAACCTCGGGGTTCTACCTTTGGTGGATTTTTAGGGTGTAATACAATAGGATTTACCAGGGGAGGCTGAAACATTGAAATTCCCCATGGGATGAGCACAGGAAACCTCAGTGCTTTGCCTTTGGTGGATTTTTAGGTGTAATAAAACCTAGGGAGGATGAAATGCTGAAATTCCCCCATGGGATGGATACAGAAGAGCCACTGGACAAGGTGGTCAAACCCTGCCTGAGGAATGGAACAGAAATTCCTGCTTTTCCCAGGAATTTTGGTGCCACCCCCTTGTCACCTGGGGGAAACTGAGTCACGGGGCCAATCCTGGCAGGGTCGTGCCCCTCTTCACCAGGAATCACCTCTGGAAGGAGCGGGGTTCTCCTCTGCTCTTCCCTACAAACACAGCACCCCAAAAACGTCCCCGCTGCACCCAGAGCTCATGCTCACCCCAGCCCCGTCCTGCCTCCCCTCCTGCCCACGTCCCACAAAGCACAATCCAGGGGCTGGGGATAAATCCCCTATTTTTAGCAGCTCGTATCGCGGGCCTCTGGGACTCGTGGCATTCCTGGATTTCAGCGGGTGCATCAATGCCAGGATGCACAGGGACACGGGGCAGGACAAGGCCCAGGGCACAGAGCTGCCCCTTTTTGGGGTGGAGGAGGCGCCATGTCCTGCACCCACCTCACACTACCCAAAATAAAGTGCTTTTTTTGTGCCTTACACTCACCTACAATTATCCCAAATAAAGGGTTTTACACACTGGGCTGCACTCAAAATGTGGATTTGGCCTCCCAGCCCAACCCCGGAGTGGGAATGCTGGAAAAGGGCTGATGGTTCTGCTCTCCCTGGCCCCAAAACCCCGCCAGGACCCGGCTGCAGGAACAGGGAACAGCCCCCCTGCCCTCACATCCCACTAGGGAATGTTGTGCTCCCTGTCTGCACAACGTCTGTGGGGCAGTGTCCTGATACCTTCCAGGAAAACCCAACTGGAAAACCCTACAGGAAAATCCACCAGGAAAATCCCACAGGAAAATCCACCAGGAAAACCCTACAGGAAAATCCTCCAGAAAAATCCTACAGGAAATCCCTACAGGAAACCACACAACATCTGTGGGGCAGTGTCCTGAAACCTTCCAGGAAAATGCTACAGGAAAATCCTCGAGGAAAATCCTCCAGGAAAACCCTACAGGAAAATCCTACAGGAAAATCCTCCAGGAAAATCTTCCAGGAAAATCCTCCAGAAAATTCCTACAGGAAAACCCTACAGGAAACCACACAATGTCTGTGGGGCAGTGTCCTGAAACCTTCCAGGAAAATGCTACAGGAAAATCCTCCAGGAAAATCTGCCAGGAAAACTTTCAGGAAAATCCTCCAGGAAAATCCTCTAGGAAAATCCTTCAGAAAAATCCTCCAGGAAAACCCTACATGAAAACTTCCAGGAAAACCCTCCAGGAAATTCCTCTCCCTGGATGCCAGGGGTGAGGTGGGTCAGGGACCTCAAGGCTTTACCCAGGGAGAGCAGAAATGCCCCGACCCCCCTGACATGCACAGAACTCCCCCCACCCCAAAACAACATCTGCAGTGTCACCCATCAGCAGCCCCAACAAACGGGAGTGTCCCGAGAGGGCAAAGGCCACCCGGTCCCCCAGGGTGCCACTGCTGTCACCCGTGACACCCAGCCTCTAATAACCACCCCCCAGGTGCCAGCAGCTCCCTCTGTCCCCCTGTCCCTCCTGTCCTTCTATCCCTTCTCTCCCTCTGTCTTTCTGTCCCCATGTCCCTCTGTCCCCTCATCCCCCTGTGCCTCTGTCCCCTTGTCCCCCCATCCCTCTGTCCCTCCTGTCCCTCTGTCCCCCATCCCCCTGTCCCCCTGTCCCCTCCCTTGATCCCCCTAAGCCGATTGCGGCGCCGGCCCTGCCCGCTCTGACCCTCCGGTGAGCGCCGGCCCAGGTGAGGTCGGAGCCGCCCCGGGGATTACAGGGATTTAATTACAGGGAATTAATTACAGCACTGCCCAGACGGGTGACAGCGGCCACAGGAGCCACCAGAGCCGTGGTGGCACAGGCGAGAGGCACGGTGGAAATGGATCCAAGGCCAACCTGCCCTTCTCACCTTCCCGGGGATCCCAATTGTGTTACAGATACATATTGTAATATCGGCTTTCTGCAAATACTAAAATGGATTTAATACGTGTGGTGTTAAATAGCTGTGTTACAAAGATACAGTTTTTATTGCTGTTGTTAATTAAGCTCAGTGCAATAGCTGCTGTCAGTGTGCTTGTGTTAAAATGCCTGCTGGGCTGGGATAACACCCAATGGACACAGGATGAGCGCACCTGTACAGATCTGCCCCCATCAGCACTCACCTCTGAAGGCAGTGTGGGCCCGGGCCAAACTGGAGGTGATAAAAAGGACAAAAAGCACAGCCAAGGAATGTGCACGCTCTGAAAAGGTGAACTGAGGAGGAGCCAGGCTGAACAACTCTTGGAGCATATAAACTAGTTTGGGGAAAAGTTTACTATGCATAAGGGTCTATGAATATGCAACAGGCTGATGTAATTAAAAGGTATTGAAGGGGTGTCCCCAAAGGTGACAGTGTGCTCTTGGCTGAGTGCCAAGGTGCACCCAGCCATAATAACCTTTGCTCCCTGGTCCTTGTCTCCTACTGTCCTTTATTGAGCTTTGTACATTTTCACAGGAAAGTGAATGTGTTTTTCACACCCTGCTCCCATGGGTTGGCTTCCCACTGCCAGAGGACAAGGATGGGTGGGAGATTGGGAATTGGGAATTGTTCCCTGGCAGGGTGGGGAGGGGCTGGGCTGGAATTGCCAGAGCAGCTGTGGCTGCCCCTGGATCCCTGGCAGTGCCCAAGGCCAGGCTGGACACTGGGGCTGGAGCACCTGGGACACTGGGGGTGTCGGGGTTGGAACGAGATGATCCCTAAATTCCCTTCCCATTTAAACCATTCTGAAATCCTTCATCTTAATCCCAATCCTGACAGGTGGCTCTGGCCTAAACCTCCCCAAAACACAGCTGGGAGATGCCCTTGGGAGATTTCCCCTCTTTCCATGGATGCACCTGGCTCCAAACTCAGCCCATGAAGCTGCCACCCCCCCCTGCCACCCCAGCACCCCCAAAATGAGGAGTGTCCCCAAGCCAGCCCCTCTGGGACACGGGGAGGCTCTAAGGGGGATCCTCCCTGGGGGCTGAGCCGCTCACAGGAACATTCCCACGTGGATTCAGGGTTCCTGATCCGCTCCGGGCTCCGGGGCTGAGCAGGGGCTGCTCCTGCAGGGCCCCGATGGCTCCGGGATCCGAATCCTGCCCACGGGCCAGGAGGGTACCGGAGCCTCGGGCCGGCACACGGGAGAGGGAAATCCACAGGGAAGGAACGTCCCAAAGCCAGGGACAGAAACCTGGAGGTTTGGAGGGGATGGGCCTCGGGACGGGGGCTCTGGTAGCTCTGAGGTGCTCCTGGGGGACTAAATCCCCTCCTCCCAGAGGAATGGCACAGGAAAACTCAAGGAAAGATCCACAGAAAACACAGGAACAACCACAGGCTGCAGTCCTGGATGCATTTCCAGAGCTGCTCGGGCCAGGAGGCTGCTCCACACCCGGGAGCCTCCAAACTCCGAGGAAAAGCAGCTCCACGCCTGGAGGAGCTGCACAAAATCCTCTGCACGGTCTGGTCGAGGTTTAAACCCCACCAGCCCAGGTGTATCCCACCAACCTGCGCCTTGGGATCATGGAATGGTTTGGGTTGGAGGGACCTGAAATCCCATCCAGTGCCACAGGGGATGGGCAGGGACACCTCCCACTGTCCCTGGTGCCCCAATCCCCAGTGTCCAGCAGGGATCCAGGGGAGCCCCAGCTGCTCTGGGAATCTTGTCCCAGTGTCCCACTGCTCCGACTGCAAATATTGCCCCTCAAATATTGCAAATATTGCACCTCAACCTCCTTCATTTGAACTGAAAGCCATTTGCCCTTGTCCCCTCACACCAGCCTGGCCAAAGGCTGTCCCCGGGGCAGGAGGAGATGGAGCTGCTGGAGAAGGGCTGGACCAGCCCCGGGCCCTCCTGAGCCTTCCCTCCATGGGTTTAACAAATCCCGGGTTTGTTTCTCTCATGGCTCCCAGGCCAGGTTTAACAAATCCCGGGTTTGTCTCCTGGTGTCCCAGGCCAGGTTGAACAAATCCCGGGTTTGTCTCCTGGTGTCCCAGGCCAGGTTGAACAAATCCCGGGTTTGTCTCCCTCATGGCTCCCAGGCCAGGTTGAACAAATCCCGGGTTTTTCTCCTCGTGTCCCAGGCCAGGTTTAACAAATCCCAGGTTTGTTTCCCTCACGACTCCCAGGCCAGGTTTAACAAATCCCAGGTTTGTTTCCCTCATGGCTCCCAGGCCAGGTTTAACAAATCCCAGGTTTGTTTCTCTCATGGCTCCCAGGCCAGGTTTAACAAATCCCGGGTTTGTCTCCTGGTGTCCCAGGCCAGGTTTAACAAATCCCGGGTTTGTCTCCCTCATGGCTCCCAGGCCAGGTTTAACAAATCCCGGCTCCAGCTCCTCCTCCCAGGCGGAGGTGCAGACCCACTCACCTGCTCACACTGCACACCTGGGTGGGTCCCGTTAATTAAGGGGTGAAAAAACCCGTGGGAAATAGATTTATAGAAAATTCATAAAACTTGGGTTTTGTTTTATTTTTCTCTTATTAATGTTTGTCTTATTCTATGGTTTTTCTAAATTAGTATTTATTAGGGTTTGGATACAAATGCATAATATGTGAGTTTTTTGTTAGGTTTTGAGAATTTTCTATAAATCTATTTTCACACATTTCCCCCCTTTCTTGAATGGAAAAAACTTTTTTGATGGCTTTGTTCATTTATTGTTGTGTATAGTGAAGTATATAAGGTATTATTATTAACATTGTTACTATAATTATTAATGTATTTAAATTTATTTTGTAAAGTTTTTTTTAGTTAAGGTGTAAAACTATTATTTAAATAAGTTGTTTAATTATGATTTATTGTTTGTTTTAATTTGATTTGTTAAATTTTTTACTTTTTGAATTTGTGTGTGGATGGATTTTGAATGGTTAGATAAATTTATATAATATATATTTTTTATGTTTTTATAATTATTTCTATGCATTAGTAAAGGAAAATTGGTGGTGGTTTTGTTTTGCAAGGTTGTATGTTTGATAGTATTCATATTTTTTATAAGTTGTGATGGAAGTAGTATCGATTTTTTTGTTTAGTTAATACTTTAATTGGTTTCATTGTTTTAATGCTACGTTTGAGGTAGAAATAAACTCAATGTAATTATTTGTAGGGTTTTAGGGTGTGAAATTGTTATTGGTTTTTTATAATGATGGGTAATTTTTTAAATTATTTTTTTATTTCAATGATTTTTTGGAAGGCCGCAGAGGGAGATGTGAAACGCGGGAGCCCAAAGAGCTGAATGCCAAAACCGAGCCCTGGGAGACTCGGGAGGGTTTGGCACAGGGGGTTTGGCACAGGGGGTTTGGCACAGAGGGTTTGGCACAGGAGGGTTTGGCACAGAGGGTTTGGCACAGTGGGTTTGGCACAGCATGGTTTGGCACAGTGGGTTTGGCACAGAGGGTTCGGCACGGGAGGGTTTGGCACAGAGGGTTTGGCACAGTGGGTTTGGCACAGAGGGTTCGGCACGGGAGGGTTTGGCACAGTGGGTTTGGCACAGAGGGTTTGGCACAGAGGGTTTGGCACAGAGGGTTTGGTACAGGACAGTTTGGCACAGGATGGTTTGGCACAGTGGGTTTGGCACAGCGTGCCCGGCGCAGGGCTGCAGCAGATGGTCTGGGGCTCCGTGGGGCCGCTCCCAGCCGGGGATTTGGGGTTTTGTGTCCTGGGATGTGCCGGGAGCAGAGGGAGCAGGAGAAGGAGCTGCAGGAGGCGCGGCTGCTGCAGGGCTGAGGGGATGGGGGATTGTTCTCCCCAAGGCCAGATCCCGGTGGGACAGAAATATCCCTTGGCTGGAGCCCAGGGAATCCCTGCCAGCACCACGGGCTGCACACCCAGACCCAGATGGGCACCCTGGGAGCAGAGTTTGGCTTTCCAGAGCTCCCAGGGACTTCTCCAGCCTCCTCCTCCTCCCCCTTCCCGAGCAATCCAGGGCAGATCCCGCTCCCACCTTGGGCTGTGTTCCCAGCACAGGAAGGACCTGGAGCTGCTGGAGAGAGCCCAGAGGAACCCATGGAGCTGCTGCAGGGCTGGAGCCCCTCAGAGCCAGGCTGGGAGAGCTGGGGGGGCTCCCTGGAGAGGAGAAGCTCCAGAGAGAGCTCAGAGCCCCTGCAGGGCCTGAAGGGGCTCCAGGAGAGCTGCAGAGGGACTGGGGACAAGGATGGAGGGACAGGACACAGGGAATGGCTCCCAGTGCCAGAGGGCAGGGCTGGATGGGAGATTGGGAATTGGGAATTGTTCCCTGGCAGGGTGGGCAGGGGCTGGGCTGGAATTGCCAGAGCAGCTGTGGCTGCCCCTGGATCCCTGGCAGTGCCCAAGGCCAGGCTGGACACTGGGGCTGGAGCACCTGGGACAGTGGGAGGGGTCCCTGCCATGGCAGGGGTGGCACTGGGTGAGGTTTAAATCCCCCTTCCAACCCAAACCATTCCATCATTCCACAGCTCCATAAAACCACGGCATTTTTGTCCCCCCAACCCTCGGCCCTGACGTCTCATTGCTGCTGCAGCTCCCGCCCAGAGCCGATCCCGGCTGCTCCTGCCCGCTCCGATAAGAGCCCCATGAACAGTGAAAAGGCGAGGAAAAAAAGCAATTCCCGTTTTTTACAGCCAGCCCCGGCCCTCCCAGCCCCCCGGCTCAGCCGATCCCGGCGCTGAGATCCCAGCAGGACCCCAGATCCCACAGATCTCGGTGTCTCCCAGGGCAAAACCCTTCCCAAAAAGGCTTTGGGATGTTTGAGGAGCCCCATCCCGGCTCCTCCGGCGCTGGGGAAGGGATCAGGGCGCTCCGGCTCAGATTCCCGGCTCGATTTCCAGTGCGAGAGGCAAGACAATGGCGCATTGTGCGCCGGGGAGAGGAAAATGATCTCATGGTGTTTGTGGAAGGAAAGGTTTCGGCTGGAAACGCCTCCGGGCCCGGGGAAGCAGCCCCGGCGGAGCCGCACCGGGAGCTGCTCCCGCCGCTCCTCCCGGAGCGCTCCGTGGGGAGCGGCCGGGGCTCGGCCGGGGCCGGGAGGAGCTTTTGGGGACTGGGGACACAGCCCAGGGACCGCGAGCCGGCCCCAAAACCTCTTCTGCTGGCGGTGACTCAGGAAGCACAAATCGCTCTGCTCGGGGCCACCGCGGTGTCACCGCGTCCCGCGGGCACGAACCACCTCCCTGCACCGCGACAGCAGCCGGAGGGAGCTGTCCCACGGCTGGATGACCCGGGGCTGCTTCTGCCCTACAGAGCCTCAGGATCGCCCCCAAAGGAGTCCCGAGGGGGCTGGGGGTGGCTGTGCAGAGCCAGGGCGCTGTCACCGTGCCAGGGCGCTGTCACTGTGCCAGGGCGCTGTCGCCGTGCCAGGCGACGCTCCCTCGACACCGCAGGAGAGGCGGCTGCGGGAGCAAAAAGCCTCTTAACGACCACAGAAAGCAATCGTGGGGTATTTCCCGATTTATTCGGCTCCTTAAGCGCCACTTCATTTGCTGGGGTCGGCTTAATTGCGGTCATGAAGGGGGCGAGGGAAAGGCTGAGCCCCCCGGGATGGGCTGGGAAAGGAGAGGGGTACGGGGCAGATTCCCAGAGGGAACATCCTCCAGCCCTGAAGTCATTCTCCTTTCCCCAAATCCTTGCTCCCCGGCGGCTCCTCTCCCTCCCAGCCGCTGCCTCAGTTTCCCCAGCCCCTCCCCGTGCTGGGGGACGGGGGGCCCCGGGACCGCCCCCGCCGCGAGTTCCCAGAGCAAAAGGATTGGCACAATTTAGGGGAATTTCCAGCATGGAAAGGGGGTCTGGAGCAGGTGGAGGGAGGGGCCGTGTCCTGTCCCTGCAGGGAGGGTGGGCAGCAGGCCCTCAGAGCTGGGGGTACCCCCTGCTTCAACGGGTTTTGGGGTACTTTGTGCAAACCCCACCAGTCCCACATGTGGGAATATCTTCCTGAACTGCTCCGGATGGACCAGCCTGGAAATCCCCACTGGCTCCTCCAGACGTTTGTCCCTCCTTGGGGTTTCCCCACAAGTATCGTCCCAACCCCAAAATCACCTTGAAAGGCTTTGCACATGAGGCTGGAAAAGGGTTTTTCTCTCATTCTGAGAGGTGCAGGGAGCATCCAGGCCCAGGCAGGTCACACATCAACGGGATTCTGGAATCACTGATCTTGGAAAACCCCCAACGTTGGAAAATCCCCTCAGACCCTGGTGCTGAACCATTAACCCAGCACTGGGCTGTCACCGCTCACCCCTGCCCCAAGAGTCACATTCTTCAAATATTTCCAGGGATGGGGACTCCAAACCTCCCTGGGCAGCTGTGCCAGGGCCTGACAAACTTTTCCATGGGGAAATTCCTGCTGCTGCCCACCCTGAGCCTGCTCTGGCCCAGCCTGAGGCCATTTCCCCTTGTCCTGTCCCTGTTCCCTGGAGCAGAGCCCGACCCCCCGGCTGTCCGTTCCTGTCAGGAGCTGTGCAGGGCCACAAGGTCCCCCCTGAGCCTCCTTTTCTCCAGGCTGAGCCCCTTCCCAGCTCCCTCAGGGATTCTCCAGCCCCTTCCCAGCTCCCCACAAACACATTAAACCCTGGGAATGTGGGGGTGACATGTCCAGGCTGTGTTTAAGTGGCAGGCAAAGGACAGAGCTGTCATTGCCCTAAAGCCAACCCTCACCTGTCTGCCCCTAAAACGGTGCCAATCCCGTTACTGGAGACCCTTCAGGCTCTGTTCTGGTGCTGAGCCACAGCTAATGAACCCTAAAATGGTTAATCAGGAATATATTCGAGACTCTCACAGGCGGATTTGTATCAACACCGGTTCCCCCTCCCCACAGGCAGGACAACACTGGAGAAAACCCCAAGCAGCCCTTTTCCCTGTGCTGCTGGTGTTTAATTAGGATTATCCCACCCAGGGAGGTGCTTTTTTGCCCCAGCAGAAGGACCCGGTGTTTGCCAGCTCCTGTGTGTCCAACAGGAAGGAATTCTTGCCCACCTTCCTCGCGGTTGCCATGGAAATGCAAAGCGAGGTTGATTAAGATGCTGCCAAATCCAGGATTTCCAGCTGGAGCCCAGCCTGGAGGGGATGGGAGCAGCCCAGGGCTGGGGCTGGGGGGAAGCCTTGGAGGGAGACCCAGCCCTGCAGGGGATGGCCTGAGGAGCCTGGAAGCGCAGCTGGGAAAGGGTTTTTCCATGAGGAATTAACCCCCCCAAGCCCTGGGAAGCCGAGTGGGATGCACGGGATGGAGTCACCCACCCAGGAGAGGGGAAAGGTGTCACGGGCGGGGGTCGCCGGGAAGAGACCCCGCAGCTCCATCCCCCGAGCATCGGCGGGGCCGGAGCGGGGCTGTGCCCGGGGGGGCCCCGCGGCGGGGACGGCCACAAATAGCCCCGATTTCCATATGTAGGACGGGGCGGCCGTGCCAGACAGCCACGACCTACTTTCCTCCCGCCCGGCGGGGCCCCGCGCTCACCGGGCCGCCCCGGGGCCACCCCCATCCCCGCGGGGCATCCACGGCCGTGAGCCCGGAGCACCCACGGGGGATTCACCCGGAGCATCCACGGGGGATCCATCCGGAGCACCCACGGGGGATCCATCCGGAGCATCCACGGGGGATCCATCCGGAGCACCCACGGGGGATTCACCCGGAGCACCCACAGGGGATCCATCCGGAGCACCCACGGGGGATTCACCCGGAGCACCCACAGGGGATCCATCCCGAGCACCCACGGGGGATTCACCCGGAGCACCCACGGGGGATCCATCCGGAGCACCCACAGGGGATTTACCCGGAGCACCCACGGGGGATCCATCTGGAGCATCCACGGGGGATCCATCCGGAGCACCCACGGGGGATTCACCCGGAGCACCCACGGGGGATCCATCCCGAGCACCCACGGGGGATCCATCCGGAGCACCCACGGGGGATCCACCCGGAGCACCCACGGGGAATCCACCCGGAGCACCCACGGGGGATCCATCCGAGCACCCACGGGGGATCCATCCAGAGCACCCACTGGGGATTTACCCGGAGCACCCACGGGGGATCCATCCGGAGCCCTCCAGCTCCTCCACACAGAGCCCTGTGCTCCACAGCCGCGCCCTCCACGCTTCATTTTTCATTTTCTAAACCTTTTTGCCACGCTGAGCGGAGAGCCGGAGCTCTTCAGGAGCCCCTGGGATGCTCCTGCCCTTCAGGGCCGCACAAACCGATTGGTTTCCGTGTGAACACGGCTTTTTCCATTAAGGAAAAAAAAAAAAAAAGAGAATATCCAACCCTAATCCACGCTGCTGGGAGTCTTCCCTCTGAGGGACAGCATCCACCTGCGGGGCTGCATTGGGGATGGCACCGGGAAGTCCCCGAGGGGAGAAATGCCAATATTTATTCCCCAGCCTGTTGTTTCCCTCAGCCAGCATGCAGGCAGGCAGGAAGAGGCTCCTGCTCTCCCCACAGCAGCAGGGATTTTCAGCAGCCCCAGCCTGCTGTGCAGATGTCCCTTCCTGACACGTTTGCTGTCACTTGTCCCGAGCTGCTCAACACCCCCGGCTTCACTGGGGAATTAAAAATTATTGTTGCAGAGGGAAAACCAAACTCAGCCCTGGCAGCAGCTCTGGGACCCAGTCTGGGAGCAGTGAGGAGCAAATAAATGATGGGAGGGTTCACTGCACCTGAGGCCTCCTGTCGGTGCCACGTGGCTGAGAGCACCGCTGGAAGTGACAAAAAGGAGGGACAGAAATGTCCTGTCCTGCCACCGAGGGGAAGAGGGAGGAGAGACCCCGTTCTGCTGAGGGGTCAGGGCAGCGCCCAACACAGCAGCACCCCTGGGAGGGGAACAGGGCCCAGAACACCAACGGTGGGAATGTCAGATGGACCAGGATCCCCACATGGGAATGGGCACCAGGATCCTGCCGTGGGAATGGGCACCAGGATCCTGCCGTGGGAATGGGCACCAGGATCCTGCCAGGGGAATGGGCACCAGGATCCTCACATGGGAATGGGCACCAGGATCCCGCCGTGGGAATGCCAGATGGACCAGGATGCTGCCGTGGGAACGGGCACCAGGATCCCTCAGAGGGACAGGCACCAGCATTCCCATCCAGGTGTGTGTCCCAGGATCCCCACATGGGACTGGCTCCCAACATCCCAGGCCAACACCCCCCAGCCAGGCCTGGCTGCAGCCCCACAGCTCCAACCCCACAACCCTTCCCACCCACAACCCCGCAGAGCCGGGGGAAATGAGAGCAGGGAGAGCTCCATGCCAAGGGAATGGGAGCCCGGGGATTCCCTGGCAGCCACCAGCAGGAGAAGCTGCTCCTTCCACCTCGTCCTCAGCTGATTCCCCCAGGGAGATGCCCCAGGCCCCGTGAAGAGCAGGGAAGATTGTCCCCCTGCCATGACCATCCCCCACCACACACCAGGTTTTCCTCAAATTCTCCCCTCCCAGAGCTGCAGGACCCACCTTGTGCTTGGGAAAACACCTCCAGCTCTGGAGCCAGAAGGAAAATCTTAGAGATGGGACCATGGAAGCTGTCAGAGCCCAGGGGGTGAAGGAAGCACCCTGAGCTCTGACTTCACACAGGGAAGATTTTCCCGTGGGTTCCACGGCACGGGTGATCCCTTGGGAAGGAGTGCTGTTCCCAAAGCAATGTTCCCAATTCCTGAGCCCTCATTTTCAAGTCCACCTTCATTCCCACCAGCTGAGTTCTTCTCTTCCTTGGCAAACACCTCAGCAGGACCTGAAAATCTGTCCCCCCAGGTCCCTGTGGCCGTCACCCCCCAGCACCCTCTGGCTGCTTCTCCAGCCCTGCTCTTCCTCCCTGGATTTCCCCTCCAAGAATTTTCTTTCCTTTTCTCCACACCAGCTCTGAGCTGTGCCAGACAAGCCCCAGTTCCCAAATCCCTGGGGCAGGCAGAGCCCAAATCCTGCCCAGCCCTGGGTCCTGCACCTCCTCCTCACTCCAGAGCTCATTCTGCTCCTCATTCAGGTTCTAACCTTTGCTAAAGAGAAAAAAAAAAACAATGAAAAATCACCAAAGCCCTGATTTTTATGCAGGGAAGTGTAAAGGCTGAGCAGGTGTGGGTGACCCTCATGCCCTGCTGCCCGCTGGAGAAACAGCGGATTTTCCTCTGGAAGATCCTGGGTCAGACAGAGCAGCAGGAAAATTCCCCTGAGCCTCGGGGTTTGGCTGTTTTCCTTCACCTCCCCCTGGGTGAGGGGAAGGACCAGTCCCCACAGACAAACCCCACAGACAAACCCCACAGACAAACCCCACAGACAGACCCACCGAGGCACGGGGAAGTTCGGGGTCGGTGTTTCCCCAGTTAGGAGTGAGCAGGGGCGGGCAGGAAGCAGCGACCCCGCTGCAAAGCCTCCAAGGAAGGAGGAACCCAACTAACTTCTCACTGCCCTTTCTGCTCAGGTCAGAACCGAGCCTGGGATGTGTTTGGAGTGGCACGAGGTCGGGTTTGGGGGTTCAGCGCTTGTCCCATTCCCCAGCTGTGACCCCGGCTGAGGACAGGGAAGCGCTGGGACCCCACGCGAGCCCTGGATGTGGAGTTTGGCTTCTTTTTTTTTTCCTCTCCTCTAATTGCTGCTGCTATTTTAACAGAGCCAGGCATTTCCTTGACGATTCACGAGGCCTATAAATGTTTGATGCTCCTTTCCCTCCACGCTCAGGAAACAACTTCTGCTGAGGTCTGGGGGAAGAAACGCCTGGATTGGAGCACCGGGATGGGACAGCGGCTGCAAGGGGAGGATCCAGCCCCGATCCACACGGAAAGGCTCCATCACAGCCCTCTGCTCCTGTCCTCTCCTCCCCCCAGTTCCTAGAAGGAAATCCCACTGCCCAGCCTCCGTGCAATATGGCTTTGTGCTGCAGGAACCTAAATATAGAGCCTAAACCCTCCGGGGGCTGAGGTATTTATAGCTGCAGGCAAACTCCGGCTGGAGCCTGGGAGCAGCTGGAATTGCGCCGGGAGGGATCCGGCCCTGCCCTGCCTGCAGCAGGGATTTTGGGATTTTGGGGTGCCGATCCCGCTGCTCCCTGACCGTGGCAAGAACGAGTGGGAATCTCTCTGTGCCGGGGGCTGGGGGCAGTTTGGGGTTTTAAGGCCGAACCCAGAGCAAACAGGATGAGGCTGAGAGGCTCAGGGCCAGCCCAGCTGCTGCTCTGCAGCTCCTCACAGAAATCCAGGCACCCGGTGTTCCAAAAACATTTCCTGGGAACGGGAAATGCACCTCTTGGAGCACCCAAAGTGGAGCAGGAGAGGTGAAATGGTCCCTTGTTGCCAGCCTCAGTGTCCAGCCCTGCTCCTCTCCCATCCCTGCTCCTCTCCCATCCCTGCTCCTGACATCCTGGGCTAACCCAGCCCACCGGGAAAACTCCAGCACAGGGAGGCCCAGGGGCAGCAGCACCCAAACCAAGGCTGGGTGCAGGGATGGGAACAGGCTGGGAGCCGGCTCTGCTTCCCAATCCCACTGCCCTTCCTGCCCTGGAATCTCGAGCAGCACCAGCAGCTGCCTGGCTTGGCCTCGGGAATGGTTTCATCCAGGAGTTCGGGCACTGGGATCACATCCCAGCCTTGGCTGGAGCTGGTGAGAGCACTTGGGAATGTCAGAGTGGGATCAGAAGGAAAATCAGCAGGAGAATCCCCTCAGTCGGGTTCCCGGGACTCCCCTGCCTCTGGGATGATCCCAGGCAGAGCCTCAGCCTCACCTCAGGCTCCTTGGAAAACAAAATCCCCAAACCCTCAGAGAAACAAAGGATTTTTACCAGCTCTTGGTCCGAACCTGCACAGAAGAGCCCACGGGAATGCTCCTCCCAGATCCCTGCCCAGCAGGGAATTATTATGCATAATAATAATAATAATAATCCCTGCCCATCAGGAATTATTCCCTGCACAATTCCCAGGTGCTCCAGGGCTGGAGGAGCTCCCTGAGCAGGCAGCCCCAGAAAGTCCCAGCTCAGCCCCAAACTCCTGTGGTGGCTGGCAGAGAGGAGCCGGAGCTGCTGCTCCCTGCAGCCCCATCCACTCCCAGGAGTTCCCAGGACTTCCCATTTCCTCTTGGATCTGGAGCTGCTGGCCCTACGGACACAGGGACATCCCTGGGAGGGACAGTGTCCCTCCCTGCCCACCCGGCCACGCTGCACTCGATGGATTCCCTCTCTCCTTCCTCCTCCTCCTCCTCCTCCTCCTCCTCCTCCTGGCTGCTGCTGAAGAGCTCTTCCCATGGCAAATGAGGGATTCAGGATGCTCCAGATCCAGGATCTGCTCCCACCCGGCACCCCACCACAGACCCCACCAGCACCTCCCTGGGCATCAACCCTGGTGGCTTTAGGGACATCTGTGGGACACCTGGGGACACCCTGCCAGGTCTGGCCATGCAGAGGGACAGCCCTCCGAGGTGAGGGAGGATTAATTAATACCAATTATTATAAATAATTATAAATAACTAATCCCAATTAAAGGCAGGAGGGCAAAGGGGGAGAAGTGACTGGGCCACCCCAATTGCAGCACTGGGAACAGCCCAAAATCCAGGGGTCCTGCCCAGCCCCGGGCCCCCAGTGCTGCAGGAAATGTCCCTCGGGGCACTCCTGGGGTCCAAGGTCACCGGGGATCCCGGGAGCCACGGCCAGAGGGTGATCCCAGGATGCAGATCCCAGGATCCATCCCCCGATCCCAGGATCCATCCCCCGATCCCAGGATCCATCCCCCAATCCCTGGATCCATCCCCCAATCCCAGGATCCATCCCCCAATCCCAGGATCCATCCCCCGATCCCAGGATCCATCCCCCGATCCCAGGATCCATCCCCCGATCCCAGGATCCAGGGGAGCCCAGCCCAGCTCCCACCCTCCCCAGTTCATGACTGGCAAATGGGGAGAAACGGCTCCTCCAGGGCAAACAGAGCCAAGGAACTCGGTGGATCTGGGATTTTGGTGGATCTGGGATTTCGGTGGATCTGGGATTTCGGTGGATCTGGGATTTCGGTGGATCTGGGATTTCGGTGGATCCAGGATTTCGGTGCATCTGGGATTTCGGAGCCTGGGTGTCCCATGGGATGGGATTCCCATATCCCAGAGGAGCCTGGGGGGGTGAGGAGGCCCCTTGGCCACTAAACCCCGCCCAGGATCCCATTTCATCCCAGTTCCCTGCCCTGGAGTCCCTGACAGACCCCCAGTATCCCCATCAGCACTCTCCCTAATTAACACCAGGGTAATTAACACCTGTCAGCACAGAGGGCACTGACCTGCTGCCACTGGGGGCTAATTAGAGCTTCATTAGTGCTCATCAGAGCCCCCACACACAGCCCGGGCTGGGGGCACTGAGCTGGGCAAGAAATTGGAATTATGAAATCCTGGATTATTTCTGGAGGAGGAGGATGAGGAGGAGATGACAAAGAAAGCGGTGGCACCAAAGCCCAAAATCACCCCAAAATCACCGAGGCCTCACCACAAAAGGGAGCCTCACCCTCGGAGCTGCCTCCAGGGGGTCCCAGCTGCCTAAAATCCCCCATTTCTTCCCCAAATCCCTGCAGCTCCGGGATTTCCCACTGGGCTGGATCCAGGGCTTTGGAGCAGTCCAGGCCACCCCAGGTACTGCCCAGCTCTGGCTGCAAACCCTGACAGCTCCAGGAGATCCCCACAGCTCCCCACCTGGCACCGGAGCCCGAGGGAGAGGGCAAAGGAAGGTCTGGATTATGCCATTCCCCAAAACCCCCCAAAATGCAGGAAAAAATTACATTATCCCAGCTTTTTCTACTTGATTTTCATTGGGTGCATGGAGAAGTTCTGCAGGGACACCACGGCCATTCCCAGCACCTGGAAAAGTTGTGAGGAGCCCAAATTTGCCTTTAAAAAAGCTGGGAATGGTGGATTTATACCAAGTTTGGGGAAGCAAAGCTCCCTGTGTGCTCCCAGACCTGCTGCCTCTGCAGGGAAAGCTGCTTGGGCAGGGGCACAAACACAGCAATTTTCTGTTCCCTTCCAGCTTAACTTGCAGAAATGAGAAATAAATGAGAATTTTTTCTCTTTTAAATGCCCACTTTGGCCCCAAACTCCCACTCCCTTGCCCCAAAACACAGCCCTGCATTGGATTTTTGACCTTTGCTGCCTGAGTTTCCCTCCCAACCCCCCAAACCCTCAGCCAGGCTCCCCCTTCCCTCAGCAGCTCCTGAACCAGCTCCATTCCCCTCCTCCTCCTCCTCCTCCAGAAAACATCAGTTTTTGGCAAACAATCTGTTTTGCCAACAAGTTGTGCTCCGTGCTGCCTGGGAGATGAGGCTTTTCCCAGTTTTCCCAGCTTTTCTCAGCTTCTCCCAGTTTTCCCTGGCTCCTGCCTCCTCCTCCCCACTCCAGGTCTCCCTCTGGGGCTGTAGCCAGGGGGGATTTGCACCCCAGCTCCCCCACATTGAGATTTCTCCGCTTTTTTTCCTAAAATTATCCCCATTTCTCCACCAGCCGGGGCAGAAGCAGCAGCCCTGAGGTTGCTGCTGTTATTTTTATCTCGAAAGAAAGAGTTTGAGCCGTGGCCAAGCTGTGCTGAGGGAGGAGGGAGAGGCTTTTGTGTGGCCACAGAGATGAAAACACACCCGGCCTGGTGGGCAGGGAGAGGGAACATCCCAGCCCGTCCCAGTCCATCCCAGCCTGTCCCAGCCCATCCCAACTCATCCCAGCCTGTCCCAGCTCATCCCAGTCTGTCCCAGCTCATCCCAGTCTGTCCCAGTCCGTCCCAGCTCATCCCAGTGCATCCCAGTCCATCCCAGTGCATTCCAGTCCATCCCAGTCCATCCCAGCTCATCCCAGTTTGTCCCAGCTCATCCCAGTCTGTCCCAGTCCATCCCAGCTCATCCCAGTCCGTCCCAGTCCATCCCAGCTCATCCCAGTTTGTCCCAGTCCATCCCAGCTCATCCCAGTTTGTCCCAGTCCATCCCAGTCCATCCCAGTTCATCCCAGTCCATCCCAGCTCATCCCAGTCCGTCCCAGTCCATCCCAGCTCATCCCAGTTTGTCCCAGTCCATCCCAGTCCATCCCAGTCCATCCCAGTCCATCCCAGCTCATCCCAGTCTGTCCCAGCCCGTCCCAGCTCATCCCAGTTTGTCCCAGTCCATCCCAGTCTGTCCCTGTCCGTCCCAGTCCATCCCAGTCCGTCCCAGTCCATTCCAGTCCATCCCAGTCTGTCCCAGCTCATCCCAGCCTGTCCCAGTCCATCCCAGTCCATCCTGGAGGGAGCTGGGCGCTGCTCTGGGGTGCTGAGGTGAAAAGGAGCTTTGGGCCCCCCCAGGTTGGTTCTGTCCCCTCCGTGCAGAGCCACCCTCGGGTTCACTGCTGGCTCAACCAACCCAGAATTAACCTTTTTTTGAGTCAATTTTAATAAAAATCCCTGAAAGAACCAACCCTAAAAACGCTTTCACCTTCCCACAGCCACATCCCATTCCTTCCTGAGCACAGAAGGCCCAGAGCAGTTTGGGGGGGCAGGTGCTGCACCCCAGGAGCCTCTGCCTGGATCCAGCCTCGTCCTCCCTCCCTCCCACCGGGAATTCCGTCCTGGAGCTGCTCTGCAGGAGGAGCTCGTTAAATGTCAGATTAATTAACGGGGACAGAGGCAGGAGGCTGCAGGAGCTCCCGGTTCCTGCTCCAGCTCTGCTGCCCCGAGCCCAGCCGGGAAAACCGCCGGGCCTCCCCGGGATGGGAACAAAACACGGGTGGGAACCGGGATGGGAACAAAACACGGGTGGGAAACGGGAGGGGAACAAAACACGGGTGGGAAACGGGAGGGGAACAAAACACGGGTGGGAAACGGGAGGGGAACAAAACACGGGTGGGAACCGAGAGGGGAAAAAAACACGGGTGGGAAATTGGGAACGGCACAAAACACGAGTGGGAAACCAGGATGGGAACAAAACATGGGTGGAAAACTGGGATTGGAAGAAAACACGGGTGGGGAACTGGGATTGGAACAAAACACGGGTGGAAACTGGGATGGGAACAAAATACGGGTGGGAAACAGGGAACGGCACAAAACACGGGTGGGAAACTGGGATGGGAACAAAACACGGGTGGGAAACCGGGATGGGAACAAAACACGGGTGGGGAACTGGGATTGGAACAAAACATGGGTGGGAAACCGGGATGGGAACAAAACACGGGTGGGAAACCGGGATTGGCTCAAAACATGGGTGGAAATGCTGGGAAAGATACAAAATATGAGTGGGAAAGCTGGGAATGGTACAAAACAAGGGGGAGAAGCTGGGAATGGCACAAACACGGGTGGAAAACTGGGGCTGGCATAAAAGCCAGGTGGAAAACCTGTGGGAATGGCAGAAATCACGAGTGGAAAAGCTGGGAACGGCACAGGAGAAGGGGGAGAAGCTGGGATCGGCGCGGGGCACGGAAAGGCTCCGCTCCTCCCGCACAGCCGGGCGGTGGCTCCGGGGCCAGCAGGGCCCAGCAGGGCCCAGGTGACACCGAGCAGGGCCCAGCAGGGCCCAGGTGACACCGAGCAGGGCCAGGAATCCTCCCCCAGCAGCTCCCGAGCCGCGGGAGCCTGGGGCTGGCTGGGGAGGATGAGGAGGGAAGGGGGGATGATGCAGGGAGCAATCCCCGCACCTTTGCAGGGATTTGTCCCTCCAAACCCCCGCTCCCCATCTCCCGAGCGCCGGGGCTCAGCCTCCCGGGGCCGAGCGGCGGCAAAGCCGACCCCGAGCCGGGCAGAGGCGAGGGCGGGACCGGCCCCGGCCCCTGAGAGCCGGAGGGACCGGGACCGGGACAGACCCGCCGGGCTGGGTTACAGCCGCCGAGGGCTCGGGAGGGAGGATGCCCGGCTCCCAGGGCCCCGCCGGCCCGGCAGGGTTTGTACCCGGCTCACGTTCCCGCACCGGCATTCCCCAGCCCCCGCTGCCGTCTCCCGGGGCTGCCGCACATCTCCCGAGGGAACGGAGCCCTGGGGACACCGGGCACTTCACGGCCGGGGTAGGAGGTGACAGTGGTCAGGGGACCCTGCACCCCTTGGGGACCCATTCCTTTATTTATTGATTTTTTTTTTTTCCTCAGTTTCTCCATGAAAGAGGAAGGAGCTGGGGTTGAGCAGGGCTGGGCTGTCCCTACAAACGGAGCCGGGCTGGACCCCGTGTGACTCCAACTCACACCAGGGAGCTCCAACCCACCCCTGGGAGCCGGGCTGAGCCCTGCAAACTCATTACCCCAAACCCAGAGCACCCCCAAACCCCACAGCACCCCCAAAGCTCAGCAGAGACCCTCCCCCAGGGCCTGGGGCCAGGCTGGAAACCAGGGAGACCCCAAAGCACTGGAAATCATCACAGGAGGGAGGGTGTCCTGTGAACCGCCAGCCCTGGTGGGACCCGGAGCTGTGGGGACGCTGAACCCCCCCAGATCCCTGTGGGGAAGGGGGTGCTTCACCCCAACCCCCCGCAGGGCCTCTCTGGGTGCTGTGTCCCTCATTATCCCTCTGGACTGAGCCAAGGAGGATCTGGGGTATGCCAGGGGGCAAGGGGGATCCCTTCCACAGAGAAACAACCCAGGAGTAAATCCAGAGCATCCCCCGCTCTGCTGCACAGGGAGCCAGGCCCTGGCCGGCCCCAGAGCCACCCCAGCAATGCTCCAGGCACCTGGGAAAGGTTCGGGCCAATCAGCGCTCTCGGTAATTAACGTAATGAGCTGATCCCTAAGCTGGGCCGGGCACAGCAAAGCAGCCTGATCCCCACCGTGGGGACCCCAGAGCCGAGGGGGGCACCCAGGGCTGGCTGCACCCACGCCCTGCACGGAGGGGAGCCCCTCCCGGGAATCCGGGGTGTCCACAGGGGCTGAGCCCGGCCCTGCCCCGGGAAGGGCTGATCGGGTCCCCCTCATCCTCTCTCTGCGTGCTCCATATCCAGCTCCAAAGGGGACCAGGGACGAGCCCCTGAGCCTCGGGATATCACAGCCAAACCCAAAGCTGTCGGCGGCACGGCTGGGAAAACCCCTCTGCCAGAGATGGGGCTCGCCAGGAGAAGCAGCCCCTGTCCCCCCCAGCTCTCCCACCCGGCACATAAAGGGTTACAGGGACTGGTCCCAAGGGGATCCATCCCAGCTTCGCCAAAGGCCGGGTGAGAGGGGTCAGGACTGCAGGAGATCAAAGGGAGGCATCGAGTCCCGGGAGGTGTCACAGCCCGGCCCTGTCCCCGTCCCGTCCCTGTCCCCATCCCCTGCGCTCCCCGGGAGCTGCTGCTGCTCGTCCCGGCTCCTCAGAGCTCCCGAATCGCTCCCGGGAAAGGTTCCCTGGCAGGGCCCAGGAGCCGCCACTGGGGGAACAGGAATCCCCAAATCCATCCCCATCCCATCGTCGCGGCTGTGCCAGAGCCGTGCCGAGGCACCGCTTCCCTCCCAGGGGAGGAGCTGAGTCTGTCCGAGGAGAACGAAACGCTGAGGGGAAGAGAGGGGCAGAGGAGAGGCCTGGACCCATCCAGGTGGAAGCAGCAGCTCCTCCAGCCCTTGGGAGCATCCCACACATCATCACCTCCAGCCGGGCACCGAACTGCCCCACAGCCCCTCCTGAGCGGCCACATCCCCCGGGAACGCCAGCAGTAACCAGCAGCTCCAGTAACCAGCAGCTTCAATTCCCAAAAAGCCAAGGGGAAAAGCTCATGTGGGGGGATGAGCACCCCCAGAGCCGCCCCCACACTGCCAGGGGTGCCGGGCACACCGGCACAGCCACACTCACCGCTCAGCACCGCGGCCACCGGGCACGGAGGGAGTGCCCAGCGGGGCAGAGCCGTCCCTGGATCCGTGGCAGAGGGAAAATCGGGCTGGGCAAAGTGCCCTTGGATCCAGCGGCCGTGCAAATTCGCCAGAGGCGCTGGAGGAGTGTCTCACGTCCCCTCAGAGACGCTGAAGTTGTCTCTGCTCCAGAGGGGCCGAAGCGCTGCCGGCAGGGCCGGGAGAACGCCCCGGGTGCAGAAATGGGGCAGCCAGCCCGGAGCACCCCAAACCGGAGCCCCGGGAGGAGGGCGATGAGCTCCGGCCGATTCAATGCAGCAGCCAGGCCCTGGGGCTTCTTCTCCTCCTCAAGAGAGGAGGAGGATGAGCAGCCTTCCTCCCCAGCAGCCTCTCCCGTTGCTCGCGGGCTGGGAGGGAAAAGCATCCTCGGGCTCCTTCCCGGAGAGCATCCCCCAGAAAGCAGCACCCCGATGCCCCAAAACTCCAACGCCCGGCTCGGGGCAGGGAGCAGGCGGGGCAGGGGGTTCCCCTGGAGCCCAGGATCCCTCGGATCCACGGATCCCGGGGGGAGCAGCAGCTTTGGAAGTGCCAGGAGCCCCCCGGCCCCTTCTCCTCCGGCCACATGGAAGGGGAAGCGCGGGCGCTGCCTCTGCCGCCCCCCGCCCCATCGGGGCTGGGGATGCAGGAGGGGAGGGGGGGTCGGGGGGACAATTCCTGCTGCCCCCGAGCAGCGGCAGGGGGGTTCCTCCCTCTCCGCCCCTCCGGGTGGGTTTTAAGGCGTGTTTCCCTACGACCTTCAAACGGCGGCTGCCCGCAGCCCCCTCCCCACGGCCGCCACCCTGACGGCACCGCCCGGGGGTCGCAGGGGAGGGGACGGCCCCGGGGGCAGCGCTGGGCTCGGGGGGCTCTGCGGGCACCGTGGGGCTGCCGCGGGGCAGGGGCGGGGAACGGAGCCCCCCGGGAGCCGGGGGACCCCTCAGGGGGGTGCGGGTCCCGGTGCCCGGGGGTGCCGCCCCCCGCCCGCTGCCGCTGCCAGACCCCGCTCGGGGCCGGTCCCTCCCCGGTACAGCCGCCGGCCCCACGCCCCCCGCCCGCTGCCGATCCGCGCACGGTACCGGGGCCGGTTCCGGAGCGGTGCCGCCGCCCGGGGCCGGCCCCTGCACGGTACCGGCGGCACCGCGCACAGCCCCGTCCCCCGCGGTACCGATCCACGCGCGACGC
This sequence comes from Taeniopygia guttata, assembly GCF_048771995.1. NCBI lineage: Eukaryota > Metazoa > Chordata > Aves > Passeriformes > Estrildidae > Taeniopygia > Taeniopygia guttata. The sequence goes on along the minus strand of NC_133048.1, from coordinate 5,853,734 downwards.
CGGGGCCGGTCCCACCCCGCTGCCCACGGCGGCTCATCCGCGGGGCCGGAGCCGCCCGCCGCCGCTCCCCGGTACCGGTGCCGCTCCCCGGTGCCGGTGCCGGTCCCCGCCTCCCCCTCCCGGTGCCGGTGCCGGTCCCTCCCCTCACCCCCCGCTCGGTGCCGGTGCCCCGCACTCACCAGCGCGGCGCGGGCGCTGAGCAGCAGCAGCAGCAGCAGCGGGAGGCTCCGCAGCCCCCGGGGCGCCGGCGGCGGCACCTCCCCGGGCATCTTCCTGCCGCAAGGACGCTGCCGGCGGCGGCGGGAGGCGGCGGGAGGCGGCGGCGGGGGCGGGGAAGGGCCTTTGTTGCCGCCGCCCGCGGGAGGCGGGCGGTGGGTGCGGGCGATGGGTGCGGGGCCGCCGCCGCCGCCGCCACCGCCCCGCCCCGGCCCGGCCCCGCACGGCCCCGCACGGCCCCGCACGGCCCGGGGACAGCGGGAGGGGACGGGGGAGGAGCCCGGGGGCACCGAGGGGCGCTGGGGGAGATTGGGGGAGACTTGGGACAGATGGGGGGACGTGGGGGAGATGGGAGAGACCCGGACGGATGCGGGGGGAGGGTCTGGGGCAGACTGGGGGACCCTGGGGTAGGTGGGGGGACCTTGGGGGACAGATGGAAAGGGGGGTCTGGGAAAATGGAGAGGACCCTGGGGTGGGTGGGAGGAGCGTGGGGGACACGCGGGGACACGTGGGGACAGGCTGGGGGAGCCGGGGATGGATGAGGGGTGACGTGGGGTGGATGAGGGGGACCACGGGGACATTTGGGAGGGGTCTGGGGCAGACTGGGGGACCTTGGGGTTGGTGAGGGGAGAACCGGGGGGTGTAAGGGGGAGTTGGGGTAGATGAGGTGGGCCGTGTGTTAAATGGGGGGAGCCGGATGGGAATGCACAGGGGGGACCTGAGGCAGACTCGGGGGCGATCAGGGACAGATGGGGAGGGACTGGGGCAGGTGGAAGGGGCTGGGGTAGCTGCGGTGCACTGGAATGGGTAAAGGAGTGAACTGGGGCAAGCTGGGGTCAGCCCGGGGTGCGTGTGGGGGGATCTGGGGCAGACTGGGGAGATCCAGGGGGAGATTGGAGGGTCTGGGGGCAGTTGGGAGCACCCAGGATTAGCTGGGGGGAGCCCGAGGTGGTGTTTGGGACGCCTGGGGGGTACCCAGGGATGGATGGGAGGGGAAAACCTTCGAGCATTGCGGGAATCACTCCCGGGCCGACATAACCAGCCTCAGTTTCCCCGCTCAAAAATAGACTCAGACTCTCCTAAACCCCCTCATTTACCTTCCAATACAGCCCGGGAGGGGCTCGGGGGCGGGGGGGGTTACTGGGACAAAGGAGGGAAAAACAGCCAAATTCAGCCTAAAATGGAGCTGAACCTCGGGCTGGGCAGCAGCGACTCAGGTCCCCAAAAATCCCCCCCTGAGGATCCTCCCACTGCCCCGGGACTGGGAGCTCAGGGAAAACCCAGAGGGGAGTGGGAAACATCGGGGGGCTCTGAGGGCCCCCACCTGAGTGACTCCATTGGGCTTTAATTGTCCTGTAATTAGCAGAATCCAATTTGGTTTTTTTTAAGTGCATTTATAGAAGGAGAAGTGGGAATGGGGGGGGGGGGGGGGTCCCAGGGCAGGGGGTGCGAAGGGGTCCCGGGGGCATCCCAGGGACACGGGGGGGGGGGGGGGTCCCGGGGGGGGTCCCGGGATAGTGGGGTGGCCCCAGAGCAGGGGGTCTCAGAGAGGGGGTCCGGGGGCATCCCTGGGGCCATGGGGGGTCCGGGGCCAGGGGTGGGGACGGTACCTGGGCTGGGCTGGGGGAGTCTCAGGGACACTGGAGGGGCTCAGGGACAGTGGGGGGGGTCCCAGGGACACCCGGGCCGGGGGTGTCCAAAGCAGTGGGGTCCGGGGACACAGCTGGGTCCCCTGATCGTGGAGCAGGGGGGCACCGGTGCTGGGGAGGTGCCAGGGACGGGGGTCCCGGTGCCGGGGGTGTCCCCACGCAGGGCTCTGTCCCCACGCAGGGCTCTGTCCCCGGGCAGGACTCTGTCCCCACGCGGGGCTCTGTCCCCACGCAGGGCTCTGTCCCCACGCAGGGCTCTGTCCAGGGCCGGGCTCGGTCCCCACGCGGGGCTCTGTCCCCGGGCAGGGCGCTGTCCCCACGCGGGGCTCTGTCCCCACGCAGGGCTCTGTCCCCACTCGGGGCTCTGTCCCCACGCGGGGCTCTATCCCCACGCAGGACTCTGTCCCCAGGCCGGGCTCTGTCCCCACGCAGGGCTCTGTCCCCACGCGGGGCTCTGTCCCCGGGCCGGGCTCTGTCCCCACGCGGGGCTCTGTCCCCACGCGGGGCTCTGTCCCCACTCGGGGCTCTGTCCCCGGGCCGGGCTCTGTCCCCACGCGGGGCTCTGTCCCCACTCGGGGCTCTGTCCCCACTCGGGGCTCTGTCCCCGGTGCCGGTCCGGGCCCGTCGCTGGGGTTGCAGCGCCCCGCCGTGGCCGCCGCCGCCCCTGCAGGCCCGGGCAGGGCTCAGGGTCCCCGCGGGTCCCCAGCGCGGGTGGCAGCCCCGGGGTGCCCCCGAAGGGTGGGGGGTCTGTCGGGCCCCACAGAAGGAGCTGCGGGCGGGCGGAGGGCGCTGCCAGCGGGGCTTTGTCCCCCTGCGGCCGCTCCGGTCCCCGCGTGTCCCCTCGTGTCCCCTCGGCAGCGGGATGGGGCACGGGGTGGCACAGGGGATCCCGGCTGGGGTGACACAGGGGATCCCGGCTGGGGTGGCAGGTCCCGGCTGAGGTGACAGCTCCTTCACGTCCCTTCTCCAGCTGTGCCCACGAAGGACCGAGGCACGGCCAGACGGAGCCCCCGTGTCCTTCCCGGGCCGCGTCCCCTCTGTCACCGGCGGGGCCGGGGGCGCCGGGTGAGAGCCGATCCCATTCCCGAGCACCCCGGGGTGGGAAGGGTGCCAGGGCTGAGCCGGGACCCGCAGGAGTCTGGGGGAACAAACAGAGGCTGGGCACGCTCCCCTTCCTCTCCGGCCTGAATGGAACCTCAGCGCTGAATTAAACATTAAAAATTCCATTTCTCTTCCTTGTTTCACCATGTTCGTCCCCGACCTGCAGCTGAACTCCACAGACACCCCCAGGTAAATGAGGCACTGAAGGGCTCAGAGCCACCCAACGAGCTCTGAAACCCCAAAGTTCCAGCGCCCTGCCCCTGGGGGCTCAGCGCGGTGCCTCAAATGCTGGGGAGAAACGAGTCAAAACCCAAATCTGCTGAATTTAACACCAGTCAGGGAAATTCTGCTGAAATTCACCAGTCAGGGAAAAGGTCAGTCCCAGTGTGGGAACAGATTAATCTGTGTGGGATCAGATCAATCCCAGTACAGGGTCCCACATCAATCCCAGAGGGGGGTCCCAGGGGTGCTGGCCCTGCTGAGGGGTGGGAATGGGGTGTGGGAAGAGTCCGAGCTTCAAACCCCATGCTTTCCACGTGCTAAACCAAAACAATATTCTGTAAAATGGGCATTTTCGTGCCCTCCATCACTTGGCCACAGGTGACCCTGCCTCCACAAGTTCCCAGATTCATCAGCATTCCCCAAATGTCCCTCTGGGAAAGGGATTTTAAATGCAGCAAAGTGCAACGAAGGGATAGGGAAGGTCCCAGATGCTGCAAATGGGGGAAACTGGTGGGAAGGAGAGGCTGATTTTGGGGTTCTGTCCACACAGGGAAACAAATGGAGAGCTGGAGCTTCCCTAAATAGGGAATTGGGGGAATAAGGGAGAGCAGGACACCATGGGGGCAGCAGGGGTTAGAACCATCAGCTCTGTGGTGCAGCCTGGAGAAGCACCAGGAAATGAATTCCTCCTGCCCAGTATCCCATCCAGCCCTGCCCTCTGGCACTGGGAGCCATTCCCTGTGTCCTGTCCCTCCATCCTTGTCCCCAGTCCCTCTGCAGCTCTCCTGGAGCCCTTCAGGCCCTGCAGGGGCTCTGAGCTCTCCCTGGAGCTTCTCCTCTCCAGGGGAGCACCCCCAGCTCTCCAGCCTGGCTCCAGAGGGGCTCCAGCCCTGCAGCAGCTCCGTGGGTTCCTCTGGACTCTTCCAGCAGCTCCAAATCCTTGATTTTGGGGGCTCCAGGGCTGGGGCAGCTCTGCAGGTGGGGTCTCAGGAGAATCTCCCATCCCTGTGCCCTGGGGAGCCTGTTCAGGATGGGCTCCCCATCCTTCACTTTAAAATCATCTCTGGATGCTTCTCATCCCCAAAAAAACAGCTCAGCTCCCTCCCTCAGCACGTCAGACTCACAGACAGAAATAAAGTCATTGAAAATGCCCCTTCCCTGCTCTCCAGCACAGCTCCAGCACAGCTCCACCCTCCCTGTGTCCTGCTCCCGCACTGAAGCTCCAAACTCAAATTCAACATTCCATGAAAATCACAGCCCCAGCTCTCCCCGTGTCCTGCCCCTGGACTGAGGCTCCAATTCCATGAAAATCACAGCCCCGGTCTTTCCCTGTGTCCTGCTCCTGCCCCGGCAGCAAAACTCCAAATTCTAACTAAATGTTCCAGAAGAAGCAGAGCCCCAGTCCTTCCCTGTGTCCTGCTCCTGCTCCCAGATTGAAGCCCAAACTCTCCAACAAAACATTCCATGAAAAGCAGAGCCCCAGCCTGTTCCTGCCCTTGGAGTGAAGCTCCAAATTCCAACTAAACATTCCATTAAAGCAGAGCCCCAGTCCTTCCTTGTGTCCTGCTCCTGCCCCTGCAGTGAAACTCCAAATTCCAACTAAACATTCCATGAAAAGCAGAGCCCCAGCCTGCTCCTGCTCCCAGATTGAAGCTCCAAACTCTCCAACAAAATATTCCATAAAAAACAGAGCCCAGCTCTTCCCTGTGTCCCGTGTCCTGCTCCTGCCCTTGGAGTGAAGCTCCGAATTCTAACTAAATATTCCAAAAGAAGCAGAGCCCCAGTCCTTCCCTGTGTCCTGCTCCTGCCCTGCAGTGCATCCCCAAATTCCAAGTGACCTCTCCATGAAAAGCAGAGCCCAGCTCTTCCCTGGATTGAGGCTCCAACTCCAACAAACGAAACCCGGGGCCAGATTCCAAAGTTCTGTATTTTTCAAAATAAAGATCACACGTTGTTTAGAGACAATCTACACAAGAGTTACAAAAAATAGTCGCCCAGGCAGAAGCATACACAGGTTTGTTAATTATACACATATGGTTACAAGTGTGCTTGCAAAAAAGTTCATTGGAAATATACACAAGGCTCTGTAAATGTACACCGTGTAGTGTTACAATTCTATATTCAAACGAGGAAAATTGACAGTATGTTACATTCACTTACAAGTAGACAAAATGCAAAATACAGTTCATCTTCTGTACAAAAAAGGGGGAGGTGATTCACACTTTACAAGGTGAAAAGGGGCTCTGATTGTAAGGAAAACTAGGAAGGGGCTGTACTTTTGCACTTTTTGTTTCTTACTGTCACAAAAGAAGCAAAACATTACTTTGTAAGATTCAAAAAAACACTATTTGGAACTGAATCAGGTCTGTAGAACATTTAGAAAGGATCTCTACCGTCCGACTAGGTGACAAATAAAACCAAGCAGTTTCTTTTTCTTCCTTTTTTGTTTTTAAACATTAACTAGGCTGTATAAAGAGAACATTTCCTTCAAAAGAAAAAATTTACTTCTGGTTGAAATTACAATTTACAATATACAACACTATATGCTACGACCATAAAAGGTGTGAATATACACTGAAATGCACAGGTTTTGCTAAATTCTTTTTTTTTTCCTGTTTTCTTACCAAAAAACGGGTTTTATGTCGATTCAAACTTCTCCACATTTACATTACAGAGGTTTACAAATGTACAATTGTACAGTCAGAAGTATGTTCCACTACTAGGGTACATTATAGATACAGATCAGACATCAAAACAAGAAAATACTACAAATTTTTATATATGTAAAGTCTACACCAAGTATACACTATATATTTATAGAAGCAAGACCAAAGCCGAGTTGGATTTTTTGTTTTTCCTCATGCTAAATAATCAAATTGTGTCTCTCCAGGTGAACAGAGGAGTGGGCATAAAAAATCCCCAAAATCCTCCACTTTTAGATCATCTCTGGGTGTTTTCCCAAAACGCCAGCTAAGCTCCCTCCTTCAGCATGTCAGTCACAAATAAAATAAAAATAAAGCCATTAAAAAGTCCCAAAATCTGAATTTTGGTGTCTTTGTTTAAAACCAAATGTTAGCAAGTTGAATTTTTCTCTTTTTAGTATTTCTACCATCATTGAACTAAAATTCCAACTTCTCGCTGATTTTTGGGCTTAAAAGGAGGAAAAAAAAACCCCAAAAAAAGGTATTTGCAAAAAAGGATGAATTAAAACCGGGGTTTTTTTTCCTATTTTGTCTGTTTGTTGTCTTCGAACCAACCACCCTGAAAGTCTCCACATTTGGAATATAGATACAACAGTGAACAAAAATGTGGCCTTCCATGTACATCTGAGACCTATGTACAAGAATTCTATACACCAGTAAAACAGCAGGGCAATTAGTTAATTAAAAAAAATAATTAGTACATGTTATGCATAATAAAATTAAAGAAATTTACAAAGGCTTCTCTTTTTTTTTTTTGTGGTTTTTTTTTTCTGCTTTTCTTTGTTTGTTTGTTTTTCGTGGGTTTTGTTTGTTTGTGTGTTGTTTTAGCAACCGTGGCGGGTGGTGTGGGCGGGTTTGGGGCGGGTTTGGGGTCCTGGAGTGCCTCTGGAGCTGCCCTGCTCAGATGATGCCGTTGGGGGGGCCGCAGATGGGCCCCAAGTCCACCCCGTTCTTCATGTAGTACTTCTCCAGCTTGGCCAGGATGTGCTTGCCGTAGGTGTACTTGCGCAGCGTGGCGATGTGCGGCCGGATCTGGGGGAGAGCAGCAAAAACGGCGTCAGGAACCTGAGAGAGGCTACACCACCCCCAGGGCAAACAAACCCCCCAGAGCAGATGCCTCGGGTTTAGATTTTCTGTCCCATTCTGCTTTGGTGAGTGGGTTTGTGCGACCAGGGACCCCCGAGAACGGAACGCTGGACAGGACAGAGCGCAATCCAACCAGCACGATCAATGCTCTCCGTTTATTCCAGAGAAGATGGCAGTTTATATACACTTCCATATAGTTTACAGTTTACAAAGGCACTCTGATTGGCACGCTAACATGTTTACCTTTGCCTTAAGGTGGTCAGGCTTTTCACACTGCAGCTCTACCCTAATTCACACTTGGATAGCTGATTGCTTTGTAGTTACCTTAACATAATTTCTATCTGCACCACAACTGAATTCTCACTGCATCAAAGGCTCCCAGGCCCCACCAAGGTGCTTATCTGGGGCAGCTCAATTCTCACTCCAGATATAAATCATACCCTCTCTCTCAGAAATTCTGCAACAGGTCTGGCTTCACATTATGGGATGCTGAGCTCTCTGCACAGAGCAGGGAGACAAAACAATTCCTGCTCCAGCTGGGCACCAAGGACAAATGATCCAAATCTCAGCCCAGGAGCACAAACACCGTGGGCTGGAGAGAGAAAAACAAGCAGGGTGGGACTGCCTGGGCTAAAGCTGGAATGGGACAATGAACTCCAAGGTGCCAGTGGAGCAGAACTGATCCCAGGGAGAGCCCCCGGGAGCGCTCGTGCATTTTGGGACCATTTTGGTTCATTTGGGGGCAGCCCTGGCTGGGCTCTGGTGCTGCCCAAGGTGGATCCATGGAGGAGATCCTGGAATAAATCCCTGCTTTGTTCTTTAGCTCAGTCTGGTCTCTGTTCTAGGTCAGCCTTCACAAGGCATCAGCATCACACAATTCCTGGGAATCCAATCCAGGCTGTGCTCCCCAGTTCCCAGGGGGATTCTGTGCAAGGCAAGCACTGGGGCTTTGAACTGAAAGGATTCCCACTGCCTGGGAAGGGTCAGCTGGGATACTGGGATGGAATTCTTGGCTGTGAGGGTGGGGAGGGGCTGGGCTGGAATTCCCAGAGCAGCTGTGGCTGCCCCTGGATCCCTGGCAGTGCCCAAGGCCAGGCTGGACACTGGGGCTGGAGCTCCTGGGACAGTGGGAGGGGTCCCTGCCAGGGCAGGGTGGCACTGGATGGGATTTAAGGGTTCTCCAACCCAAACCCTTCCAGGATTCTGTGATTTCACCATTTTCTCCTCTCCAAGTGGGAACAGCCTGTGGATTCCAGCATTCCCTGCTCCAAGGGCGGCCACATCCCACCACTGCTCATAACCAGAGCTCCTCTCCAACTGCTCCTGGCTCAGCTCAGCCTCCAGTCCCTCACATTCCTGCTCCGCTCCAGGGACCCACATTCCCAAACCACCAATCCAACCTGGCTCCCCTCTCCCAGCAGACTCCTGTGCCCAGCAGAAGGAGCAGAGAAGCTCCAATTCCAACCATTCCTTCTCTGCCCAGCTTCATCCCTTCACTTTCTCCCTTTACAGACACAACTGTTAAAATCACTTTTCAATTTTCTTTTTTTAAATAAAAACTGGAATAAAATCCCATTTTTAACCCCATCCCAGCCTGCTGTTTTCCACAATCACCAGCCATTCCCACAGCCCCTGGCTCCATTTATCCAGGCTTTCCTGCAGCCTGGGATCACAGCTGAAATCACATTCACTCAGGCCCACTTAGCTGTCAACCCTGAGCTATTTTTGACAGCCCCACTGATAATCTAATTTGCATTTTATTCCAAAGGCTTTGCTTCATGGGAAAAAGAAAGTAAGAAATGTCAGGAACAATAATTTGTTTAGTTTTTTTTTCACTACACAACTCTGTTATGGATTAACAAATCCAGGGCCCTTCTGCCACAGATAAATTGGGTGTATCCCTTGCCAGATATCTTTATTTAATTATCTTTAGCATTTCTTGTAGACTAAAACAGATTTGGGGTTAAAAGAAACACCCTGAGTGGTTCCTAAACCTAAGAATTAACATCCCTGAGGATTATTCCAGCTGTTTGTGTTGATTCAGTGCATGTGGAGGTCAAAGCAACTCCCTCACACAAATTCCCATTTCTTACAGAAAAATCTAGTCTGGTTTAGTCAAGGATGCTTAAACATAATAATACAAATGCTTCCTTAGCATTTGAATGCCTGACATTGTTGAAAATAAATAAATCTCAGCTATTCCATGCCTGGGTCAGTCAGGATTTCATTTCTCTGGCTGTACCTGGGCTTTTTCATCAAGTAACCCCAACAAATGTCACTGAAGGAAATTAAAATCCCCTCAGCCCCACCCCCCTTTAAAGCCTGTTATTCCCCATCCATTGCCATTCTAGAGCCTTGCAAATGTGACCTCTGAAAGCAGGAAAATGAAGATATTCCCAGTTTCCAGAGCTCCCTGCCCTGGGAGCAGCAGGCACAGGGCACTGGGGATGGCAGCAAGGCAGGTTTCATTCCAAATGCCTTCATTTTGGATAAATCCGAACTCCGGGCATGGCTGTGCATTCAAATGCAGGGGAATGCTAAACCATGGGAGCTCAGGAGATCAGGAGGATTCTTCTCCATGGAAAGGGTGTTCAGGCATTGGAACTGCCCAGGGAGTTTGCAGTGCCCATCCCTGGAGGTGTCCCAGGAATTCCCAGAGGTGGCACTCAGAGCTCTGGTGACAAGGAGGGGACGGGGCACAGGCTGCACTCGGGGGCCTTTTCCAGCCTCAGGGATCCCGGGATTCTGGGAAGTGTCACATCAAACTCATTTAAGAGTGAGAAACAGAGGATGTGATTAATGGCTCTGGGCTTGGAGGTGGCACCAGGCAAGGCCAGCGGCCTTGGGAGGGACATGGAGGGACAGGCGGGGCTGGCAACCACAGGCAGAGGGACACAGAGGGACACAGCCTGAGGGACACAGCCTGAGGGACACAGCCTGAGGGACACAGCGACAGGCAGGGGGACACAGCCTGAGTGACACAGCGACAGGCAGGGGGACACAGCCTGAGTGACACAGCCTGAGTGACACAGCAACAGGCAGAGGGACACAGAGGGACACAACGACAGGCAGGGGGACACGGGGAGACAGCCCCAGGGATACACAGGGACACAGGCAGGGGGACACGGGGACAGACCACAGGGACAGAGCAAGAGGGACAGAGCCCATGGGACAGGGACACAGGGACACAGAGGGACACAAGCAGCAGGGACACAGCTCACAGGGACAGAGAGGGACAGCTTGCAGGGACACAGGCAGGGGACACAGACAGGGGGACAAACTGGGACACGGGCAGGGGACACAGCCCCAGGGACACAGAGGGACAGAGATGGGGACACAGCCCCAGGGACACAGAGGGACAGAGATGGGGACACAGCCCCAGGCCTGGGTGGCTCCCCAGCCCTGGGAGCCGCAGGCCGAGCCGGCGCTGGCAGGAGTGGCGCCTGCTCCGTGCAGAACTGGGTCACTGGGACACGGGCACTGCTGCCAGCTGCAGCTCAGCCCCAGGGGCAGCTCCGTACTCCTCCAGAAAGCTGGAGAGGGATTTGTGACACGGGAATGGAGTGACAGGACTCAGGGAATGGCTGCACTCGGACAGAGGGCAGGGACAGATGGGGTACTGGGATGGAACTGTTCACTGGGCCCCCAACAGCAGCAGCACCTGGAGCTGCTGCAGAGAGCCCAGAGGAACCCACGGAGCTGCTGCAGGGCTGGAGCCCCTCTGGAGCCAGGCTGGAGAGCTGGGGGTGCTCCCCTGGAGAGGAGAAGCTCCAGGGAGAGCTCAGAGCCCCTGCAGGGCCTGAAGGGGCTCCAGGAGAGCTGCAGAGGGACTGGGGACAAGGATGGAGGGACAGGACACAGGGAATGGCTCCCAGTGCCAGAGGGCAGGGCTGGATGGGAGATTGGGAATTGGGAATTGTTCCCTGGCAGGGTGGGGAGGGGCTGGGCTGGAATTGCCAGAGCAGCTGTGGCTGCCCCTGGATCCCTGGCAGTGCCCAGGGCCAGGCTGGACACTGGGGCTGGAGCACCTGGGACAGTGAGTGTCCCTGGGGTGGAGTAGGATGAGTGCTGAGGTCCCTTCCAGCCCAAACCCTTCGGTAATTTCCACCTTCAGCTGCTGAAACACTCCCACCCCTCTGCCGCCCCTCTCCCAGCGCAGGTGGCAGTGCCAGGCTGTGCCCAGCCGCCCACCTTGTGCATGACGATCTTCCTCTGGGCCGGCTCGGCCACGTCGATCATCTTCTGCACCACGTAGTTGGCGTACTGATCCTTCATCATGGTGTATAAGGCACTGTGGGGGCCGTCGTTCATGGTGCACACCTCGTCGATGAGCATGGCCCGCTCCGTGCGCGACGCGTGCGTCACACACTTCTCCACCACATTGCTGCAAGGCACGAGCCGTCAGGGACGGGGATGGGGATGGGGACGGGGATGGGGAATGGGGAATGGGGGATAGGAACGGGGATGGAGATGGGGAATGGGGATGGGGAATGGGGAACGGGGAATTGGGAATGGGAACGGGGAATCAGGAATGGGAATGGAGATGGGGAATGGGGATGGGGAATGGAGGATGGGGATGGGGAATGGGGATGGGGGATAGGAACGGGGAATGGGAATGGGGAACAGGAACAGGGATGGAGATGGGGAATGGGGATGGGGAATGGGAACTGGGAATGGGGAACAGGAACGGGAATGGGGAATGGGAACAGGGAATGGGAATGGGGAATGGGAATGAGGAATGAGAACTGGGAAAGGGGAATGGGAATGGAAATGGGAATGGGGAATGGGAACTGGGAATGGGAAATGGGGATGGGAATGGAGCAGGGAACTGGGAATGGAACTGGGCATGGAGCCAGGAACCAGGGATGGAGAAGGGAACTGGGAATGGAAACTGGGAACAGGAACTGGGAATGAGAATGGAGCAGGGAACTGGGAATGGGAACTGAGAATGGAGCAGGAACTGGGAATGGAGCTGGGAACTGGGCAGGAAATGTCTCCTCAGAGCTTTTCATCCAACCCTAAGAAGATCTCATGTGCTGCTACAAGGGCAGGGGATCTTTGCTGGCAGAGCTCAGCAATGCCAAACAGGATTTGACATGGGAATTTGAGATCTGGAACAGCTCATATTTCACCCCAATTTGTGCCTTGGGATCTGAGCGGGAATTTGGGAACTGGACCAGTTCAGGCCAGTGTCCAGTGATGCTCTATGAGGTCAGTGTCCACTCTCACAACAGAGAAGCTAAGTTGTTGTTTTGATTTTCTCCATGCTGGAACATGGTGGGAATGGACATTCAAGGTTAGAACAACACAGAAATGCTCGCTCAGGAATGAAAAATCTCAGCCAAGCAGAGGATTTCCACAATTCCTGAATATATTAATGAGCAGCCTGAGCCCTCTGGAGAGCCAGAAGTAGGGTACATGAAAGGGGACCACGAGCCGTGCTGGGCTCATCCCACACCCTGCCTGACTCACAGCATCACCCAGCGGGTTTGCTCAGCTCGGGGGACCCTCCACTAATTAATGCTCCAGCTGGAAAGAAGTTTGGGAAAAGAGAACCAGGCAAAGCAGGGAGGGAGAACCTGAAATAACAACGTGAAGACCACGCTCTCCTAATTCTCATTAATGTTCCACTTCCCTTGTGTCCGTGGGTACTCTCATCAGAGGAAGGGGGAATTTTGAGCCTTTGAAGAGCTCAGCCTTCATGTTCCAAGGGCTGGAAGCACATCCAGCAGGGATTCACACTGTGGGAAGCAGTGCTTTGTCCTGACATCCACAAATACCTGGATTCTGCTTCACCCACGTGTGGCTCTGCAGCATCTGGGAATGCTGCAGCTCCCCTTGGAGGGTTCCTTGGGTGTGACTCAAAAGGGACACAGCAAAAAGCTGTGGGAAATTCCCACAGTCATTCCCACAGCAAAGGGAATGACTCTGTGAGCGGAAATTCCTCTGGGAAAAGAGTGGGGTGGGTTGTTGCTGCACTGATATCCCAAATCTCCCCGTGGCTGGACACAGCATCCCAGGGCAGTGAATGCTCTTCCTACCCGAAGGGTAGTGACAACTTAAACCCCATGAAAATAAACCAGATAAACCAAAACACACAAAATTCCTGGTTAAATTCAGGACCTGGGATTAGAGCTACCCTTCCACATCTCCAGCCTCCTCCAGGACAGACTGGCTGACACACCTCAGTTTGTAACTGTTATAAATAACATTATTTTATGAAGCAAAAGTCATTTTCACCTCCCTACACCCACCCCTAAGTCTTCTACAGCTCTTCCATGTGTCCATGCTCCAGAGGGAGAATTTAAGGAAGGAATTACTACCTGGCAAATTTATGTTGACTCAACACAAGCACGTTGCCTCTGATTTCTGCTACGATCTTGCTCTTATCCTCGGGCCGGCCGTGCTCCAGGACGTGCTGGATAACGTAATTCCCATACTGATCCTGGGTGGGAGACAGCAGCACAGGTCACAAAAGGTGGGTAAGTGGACTACAAGTATTCCCACCAAACTGATTCCCAAAGTGCACTCAGAGTTAGAAGTTCAACTGAAGATTAATTATGATATTTACTGTTAAAGCTCAACACTTTCTATTTCTGCAAAAATGTGCATTCTAGGGTGGTAAAATGATGCATTTTTGTAGAAACTGTATTATTTCTAGAACTCAAAATTATGTCCTTACACAGGAAATGTCCATATTCTCCAGTTTTTTTTCCTCTCTCCAGGTTCAAACCTACCAAATCCCATGTCCTGGGGTGTTGCCATGGTTCTGGCTACGGGACACTGTTCTGAATTTGGGAATTTTCAGACCACAGAATATTTATTTTCCAGTTCAGAATACCAAAGGCATGGTGTGATGTCCATGTCCAACCTCTTCTCCCTTCCCAGGGCTGAGCAAACAGGACTTGGGAACTGGACCAGCTCATATTTCACCAGTTTGTGCTCTGGGATCTGAGTGGGAATTCTGGAACTGGATCAGGATTGGTTTGCCATTTTTTAGCTGATATTTCACCATTTTGTGCTTTGGAATCTGAGTGGAAATTTGGGAACTGGATCAGGACTGGTTTGCCATTTTTTAGCTGATATTTCACCAGTTTGTGCCCTGGGATCTGAGTGGGAATTCTGGAACTGGATCAGGACTGGGTTTGCTGCTTTATCCACAGGCCCCAAGGGCAGAATCCATGTAAAACCCTGGCACACCAGGCTCTCCCAGGGACTGCAGGGAGGAGGGAAGGCAGCCAGGAATTGGGGGTGAGCATAGAACCAACTCTTTTTAAGAATCCCAATGACCCGGCACCGCCTTTTCCTTGGAGTGATCAGCTCCTGGCACCTCTCCTGCTCTTCCCTGCACGGGAGAGAAGCACCAGGACATGGGGCCTCCTCACAAAGGGAGGTGACAACACCCCTGGCACCTCCTGGCCGTGTGCCCGTGGCCAAAGCAGGCGGTGCTGATGGAATTCCTGCCTGCTGTGCTCATTCCCATCCCGTTTCCAGGTGGGATGCTCCCTGCAGGAGCTGTCCCAGCACTCTGCAGTGACCTGGGGACACTGCAGCCCCTGGCACACCGACCTGCACCAGCTGCTCCGTGTGCTGGTGGAGCTCCTCCAGGATGGGCAGGGTCTGCTCGGGCAGGCAGTGCTCCAGGATCCTCTGGATCACCCGGCAGCCGTAGGGGTGCGTGGACAAAGCAAACACCTGGGGACAAAGGACAGGCAGCAAGATTCCATTAGTCCCTGGGAATCCCAGAAACCTGCCTGGCAATGCCAGCTCCGGGCAGCACCAGCTGCAACTGGAAGCATCCACTGGGATCCCAGGCACATCCCACCCCTGCCTGGGGAAGTCTCAAGCTTCCCCACCCATGAAAAACAAATGGTAAAACCTCTTGATTCATAAAAAAAAACAAAAAACAAAACAAAAAAAAACCCCAAAAACAAAAACAAAAAAAAAACCAAAACCAAAAAACCTGGAACAACCAAGTATTGCTGGAAGCTTGGTTATTATTTCCAAATAATTCCAGCACATTGTTTGCCAGAATGAATTTTGAGCTATTTAAGAAATGCTATGAGCCAGAACAGTTAAAACTGCCCAGCAAAGGATTTTCCTCAACTGTTTGGATTTGTTTAAAAGCCTTAAGAGTGCTTAGGAGAAGTGACAACAAAGAATCTTTCTCATTTCTAATGGATTAGCAGATCTGTGGGTGAGAACATGACACATTTTGTTATTGCTGCTCCATTTTCTGTCTGAAGCACAAAGTCCCGTTTGGTTGCTTTGATTTAACAACAGCAGCAAATCCAAGCACTGAAGTTTAAATCAACAGTCACACATATTTAATAACTGGTGAGTAAACCCTGCAGGGAAACAGGGCTTGGAGTGCAATTAACTGCAGAGAAATCATCTGGAGGTGTTAAGTTTAATCTGCTGTGTGAAGGTTCAGCTGAAACTGGGACAACTGGTCAAGGAAATGTCAGTGCCATCAGCTGAGCTCCCAGAGATGATTCTGCCTTCAAAACTCCCAGTGCAAAATCCAAACCCAAATTCCAGTCAGAAGCAAGTTTCCAGGCAGAATCCTGCTTGTTTTGACCCAACCAACCAAATCCCCACCGTCCCCAGACTCCCAGCTCCTGGTTCCTGCAGTAATAGCCCCTGGCTGTCCTCACATCCCTGGGGCAAGTCCTCAAAACTTCCAAGTGCCCCTGCAAAGCCAATTAAACTGAGGTTGGGAACACTCAAAAAGCAGCACTTTTGTACTGGGACCTGAGGCAGGCAGAGTAAAGCCAGCCACAACTGATACCCAGGACATCAATTCAGGAGAGGACACCAATAAAAAAGCAAAAATCTAAGAGAGTCAAGGACAATTGCCCATTTCTAGATGAAACTCCTGCTTCTGCCCTGCTCTGAGCCCCCTGGGAATCAGCATTCAGCATTCCTCTAAGCCACCTGCACAGACAGGGATCAGAATGAAAGTTTGCTCTCCTGTGCATCCCCCGTTTTCGTCTCTGCTCCCTTCAAAGAGAAACAAATCTGAAATGCACAAAGTTCACCAATTCTTTGGGTTATGAGGGTCACCTGTCACTAAAAGGGGATCAGCTCTGGGCTCGGAACTTGCTGGGATTTTACACAAGTGAGGTGATAATTAAGGAATTAATTAAGTTTAGACATAACTAAGGTACCTCAGCAGCAGAAAACTCTGCTCACCACCTTCACTGGGAAGATGGATTAGGGAGAGCCTTGTTTTCCCTCATCACTCAAAAGTATTCAATATTCCAGGGGAACAGAATCATGCAAGGAGGTTTTACTCTGACAGCTCTGCCCAGAAATGATAACACAGATGTGACCGAGGAGTTTCTGGACTCTCACATGGCTGCATCAACCTTGTACGTTTGCTAAAACTGAGAATTCCCAAGAGCTGAAGTCCCAGCCACCCTGGGGCTGTTCCAAGCAGGCAGCAGGAGCTGGGCAGGGCCTCACCTGTCCCTTGAAGGCATCGATGATGAACTGCAGGGACTGAGGCTGCACGCACTCGATGCACTTCTGCACCACGTGGTTCCCGTTCTGGTCCTTGACGCACTTGAGCACGTGCCCGTCCAGCTCCCGAACCATCTCGTTCTACGGAGGACAGAGCACAAACAGAAAGCACCACCAGCATCCCCAGCTCCGGGAGCACAGTGGGGATGGGCAGGAATGGCACAGGAGTCAGGGGTGCTCGGATGGCCAGGACAGGAGGCTTGGCTGGACACAGAAACCAGCAGGGAAAATCCTCTCTCACATCCTGTCGGCAGCCTGGCCTGCTGGGAGGGGCCCTGGAACAGGAGCCTGGAGCTCCATTCCAACCCAAACCATCCTGGGATTCAGGGAAGATGAAGCCCTCCTTCATGATGAGCATCCTCTTCCAAGAATCCAAATCAAAGATCTCCTAACTGAGCCACAGCTTTCCTGCGCATCCCCCATTTTCCTCCCTGCTCCCCTCAGGAGAAGGAAATCTAAAATGCACAAAGTTCACCAACTCTTTGGGTTACCAGGGCCACCCATCACTGAAACAGGGTCAGCTCTGAGCTCAGAACTTGCTGGTAATTTTACACAGATGATAATTAAGGAATTAATGAAGTTTAGACATGACTGATGTACCCCAGGTGCAGCGTGGAAGCATCACTCACAAACAGAAATGGCACTTTGGGGCATTTTAATGCTTTGACAAGATCTGGGTGAATTCAAGTTTTATACCGAATCAAACCCAGGAATTCTGGGAGCACTGAGTACTCAAAAATGCCACTCTGAAGGAGACAGTAAATCCTTGGAGCAGCAGTGCTGGAGCCTGGGCAAGGCCCTGCTGACACACTTGGCTCAGGCTCAGCCTAAAGGGAAGGACCACTCCTAAAGCCTCTTTCACATTTTTAATTTCATAACCTACATTAAGATTCCTGTTACAACCATTCCCAACCCTTCCCAAGCCAGCCTGCCCAGCATATTTTTCATCTCAATTCATTGTTGCCAAAACCCTTGAGGAATTGCTTCATTAATGAGCTCTGAGTGGGGCTCTCAGCCACATCTCTCCGAAGCCAGAACAAGGAGCTCCTCATCCATCTCCCTGCAGGAGCGCAGGATGCTGACCCACATAGCAGTAACTCAGTGAATATTAAAGGCAAAACTCTTCCTTCAAGGGATTTAAAAATCTCTTTTAATTCACCCTCATTTTCAGTCTTCCCTACACACATGATCTGCTTCCAGGGAATTAACAGAGAAGCAGCCCCATGGCCAGGGAAGGGGAATAAGGAGGTGACAGCGACAGCCAAGGATGGTGGCAGGGACTCGTCACACACAGGGAACACCACAAACATGCCAGGAACCAAACCAAGGGAACACCAGGCACAAGAGGGACGGGAGGGGACAGCTCAGGAACATCAAACATCAAGAAGAAAGTTAAAATTGAAACTTACAATTACCTGCTGGTCGGGGGGGATGAACTCCAGGGCCTTCTGGATCACCCTGCAGCCGTACATCTGCAGGGCCAGCGACAGCACGTGCCCACGGATGCGCTCTGCCAGCGCCAGCTTCTGCTCCAGGCTGCCAAACTGGGACAGGAGAGACAGTCACTGCGAGGACAAACCCCTGTGCTGGCCACTGGCACTGCCCTCCCACCCTGGAGGCAGGAGCTGCCCGCTGAGAAGGATGACAGATCAGCCCCATGGGAACAGGGTGAACTGGCCCAGCCAGATGTGCTCTGTGTCTGCCTGCACTGCCCAAAGGCGCTGGAGCCACCAGGGTGAGCAGCCAAGCCTGGACAGTCACAGCCCCAGGGCTGCCAGAGCTCCACAAGCGCTGGGACAATGTCTCAGGCACGCACAGGGTGGAATGCTGGGGTGTGTGGGCAGGGCCAGGAGCTGCATTTGAGCCTTGTGGTCCCTTCCAGTTCAGGAGGTTCTGTGATTCTGATTCTCAATTACTGGGCAGAAGCACCAGGAACTTCTGGTGAAGGACCAGACCAGTGTCCAAAGAGAGGGCTGGAGGGACACAACACATTCCCAGCAGCTGCTGGTACTGGAGGAGTTTCTCCCTTGCTCCCAAGTCCAGCAGCACTGACAAGTTTTGCTGGATCTGCACCTCACAGAAAGCCAGAGTGGTATGGGCTGGAAGGGACCTTAAGGCTCCGTTCATTCCAACCCCCACCCACTTCCCGCTGGAAATGTACATCTCCTGCAAACGTTGCTGTTTATCGTGACACATTTTGCTTCTCAAAGTGTTACTTTTAGGATGAATCCGAGTCCCACCCCACAGTCACCCCAGCAGGAAAGATCCAACAGCTTGTGGGGAGGAGATGGTGTCAGTGCTGAAGGTTAGGCAGGGCTTTAGCCTCAAGGCAGGGCTTTCCAGGCTCATCCTCAGCACAGCACAAACCCCAGGATGAGCTGCAGACTCACCTCAAAGAACTTCTGAATGACGTAGTTCCCAAACACATCCACCATGAGCTGATAGGCTGCCTGCAGGATCTCGTTGAACACCAGCTGACGCTCTGCTGGGGTGGCACGCTCCAGTTTCAGCTGAATAAATCTGAAAAACAGGCCTTGGAGTGATGCCACGGGCACATCTGCTTATTCAACCCCTTCCCAAAGCCTCACCCCTGCGTTCCAGAAATGACCATGATAAATCCTATTATGGCATGAAGATTAAGCACTTTCATTAACCTAAGCTTCCTATCACAAGTTAAATATTCAAATTTTAGACATTTTAGTCATCCACAACTTGCAAAGCTCTTCAAACACACTTTATCCAGCCATCTGAAAGCTCGGGGAGGTCACGGCCATGAGATCCATGGCCACATATTGGAATCCTCATTCCAAGCAAAGCAGATCTCAATGGAGTAACAGAGGATGGCCTCGTGTCCAGCCGGCTTTTAAGTGGAATTAAGCTGTGCCAGTGGGATGAGTGAGCAGGGAAGCTCCTTTTCACAGAATTCACAGAACCACTTGTGGGTATTCTCAGAGAGAAACGGAAGTTTCTAACCAGGCAGAAGCCTGAGAAATTGCTGAGAAGAAGGTAAATAATTCTTTATCTCTCTTGTTGTTCACATTGTTTATAGTTAGGTTTTGCTATTGTATGTCATTCACTGCACACCAGTAGTGTGAGATGCTTTCACTTCAGGACCAATGGAATTGGTCTGCACAAAGCTCTGTATAAAAGAGATGTATTTTGAAATAAATCAGAGTTCTCCTCTCTCACCTTCTGACTCGAAGTCTCCTCATTCCCGTCCAGCCTCAACAGCGTCAACCACTGGGTTGGAAGAGACCTTCCAGATCACTGAGTCCAGCCCAGCCCCAACACCTGAACCAAACCCTGGAGCCCAGTGCCACATCCAGGCTTGTTTTAAACACACCCAGGGATGGGGACTCCACCACCTCCCCGGGCAGCCATTCCAGAACTTTGTCACTCTTGCCATGAAAAACTTTCTCCTGACACCCAACCTGGATTTCCCTGGGGCAGCTGAGGCTGTGACCTCTGGTTCTGTCAGCTCCTGGAGAAAGAGCCCAGCCCCAGCTGGCCACAGGCACCTTCCAGGAGCTGTGGGGAGTGCTGAGGTCAGCCCTGAGTCTCCTTTTCTCCCGGCTAAATTTGAGGAGGAATTCCTGCACTTGTCCCCAACCCTGGACAACACTCTGAGGCATGCAGAGGGTGGGACTGTTGGGGTGTCTGGGCAGGGCCAGAAACTGGACTGGACAATTTTTGGGGCTTCTGAGTGTGACACTGGTCTGCCTCAGCTTTGGGAAGTGAGACAAAACACAACCGCGAAACGCAACTGCAAAACTCAAACATGAAATGCAGCCACGAAACGCAACTGCGAAATGGAACCAAGAAAACACAACTGCAAAACACAACTGTGAAACAGAACCACAAAACGCAACCGTGAAACTCAACCGTGAAACAGAACCGCAAAACAGAACCAACAAAACACAACTGTGAAACAGAACCACATAACACAATCACAAAATATAACTGCAAAACTCAACTGCAAAACAGAACTGCAAAATGGAACCCACAAAAGTCAACCGCAAAACTCAACTGCGAAACAGAACTGAGAAATGGAACCAACAAAACACAATTACAGAACACAACTGTGAAACAGAACCACAAAACACAACTAAAAACTCAACCGTGAAACGGAGCAAACAAAACCCAACTGGAAAACCCAACTGGAAAGCACAAGCAGTGCTCCCCAAGGAGCAGCCGTGCCCAGGCTGCCCAGCCCACCTGGATCCGTGCTGATCCTGGGAGAACTCCATGATGTGGCCCGCGATCTCGCGCAGCTGCAGGTTGGGGTAGCGGTTGTTGCGGAAGTCCTCGAGCAGGCGGCTGCGGCCCGAGGGCATCACGTCGGACATGCCGTAGCGCAGGCGGGAGGACGGGAACAGCGTGCTGCTGGGGCTGAACAGGCTGGAGGCGCTGCTGGCACTGCGGTACTTGGCCTCCGCCCCCGGCGCCGCCGAGATGTAGCGGCCGCTGCCGTTCGTCAGCCCCCCTGGAGGAACGGGACACGGATGGGATAGGGAACGGGACACGGATGGGATAGGGAACGGGACATGGATGGGATAAGGGAACGGGACACGGATGGGATAGGGAACGGGACACGGATGGGTAAGGGAACGGGACATGGATGGGGATAAGGGAACGGGGAATGGATGGGGATATGGGAATGGGACATGGATGGGTAAGGGAACGGGACACGGATGGGATAGGGGAAGGGGACACGGATGGGGTAAGAGAACAGGGAATGGATGGGATAGGGGAATGGGACATGGATGGGGATAAAGGAACAGGGCACGGATGGGGATAAAGGAACAGGGCATGGATGGGGATAAGGGAATGGGGCATGAAAAGGGATAAGGGAACGGGACACGGATGGGCCTCATGGAGACAAGCGAACAAAGCATGGATGGGCCTCATTGGGAAAAAGGGATGTGACACTGGACCCCTGAATTCTGTTCTAACAGGAGGGGGAGGTCCTGACATTCAGCAAAGCAGGATTTTGAGGTGGGATTTCTAAGGAGAATTTCTGGGCAAGATTTCCTCACTGGAAGGGTGTTCAGGCCTTGGAACTGGCCGAGAAGGTTTGGATTCTCCATCCCTGGAGATGTCAAAGGAACTCATGGGCATGGCACACAGCTGGGCTGAGTTAATTACTCACAGGTGGGACCCAATGCCCCCAAAGGGCTTCTCCCACCTCCATGATCCCATTTTGTGATTCCTGACTAAGCTGAGTGAGCTGCTTGTCGAGAGGTTTTTGCAGGACAATGGACATATGCAACACATGCACAATGTAGAAGGTCACAGTGCCCTTGAAGGACACAAAAGGAGAAGAACACACTCAACTCCAGACAGTTTAGGGTGTAAAGGCAGACAAAAAAACCGCAGCAAGATGCATGAAGAAGAAAAAAAGCCTAGATTAACCAAAAGTTTAAAATGCGTGCACAGAAGGAGTTAACCAATCGTGTATTAGCTTGAGATGTGTGAACAATAGAAGGCAGGATAAATACAGATTAGTTTCTGCAATAAATTGGCTTCACTTGTTCATATTGATCGTGGTGTGATGTCCCGTTTCTGATCCTCTGCACCTGCCCATTAAGGAATTTAGATGGGGATGTGTCCAAGCCTCTGTGGCACTGCTGGATTCGGCTGGGAACAGCCACAGTCTCCAGGAAAGGACTCTGATGATCCCTTCTAAATCAGGATATTCTGTGATTCTGACTCTATTCAATGACATCAAATCTGTGACTGTGGCTTTCTGACACAGTGGAACAACTTCTGTGTCCAAAATGTCTGAACCAGACCAGGCGCAATCCCAGCACTCCCAAATTTTAGCTTTTTTGCTGTTTCCACACTGCCTTTGCCTCCATTTTATGGGTTTTCCCACCCCTCCTGCTGCCCTGGCAAGGACTGAGTTAAAAGAAGTGTGCTGAGGGTAGGGGATCGATATAAAAGTATAAAAAATGTGGATATAAACCCACAAATCACTATTAAACACCGGTAATACCAATGAATTAAAACCAGGAAATATTTTAAAGCCTTGTGCTTTCACAAATTGTCAAGATTTCTGCAGCCACATTAACAGAGATGCTGTGTGACCCAAAATCAGGAATATGGGGACAGGTGATGCTTCATCCCACAAAGAGAAGCTTTAGCAGAACAAACTTAAACCTTCCAATGCTGTTTCTCTGCAGTTTTTCAGGATGTGGCAGAGGATTTGATTTCTGCCTTTCCTGCAGGGCTTGGGATCCCTCTGCTGGTGCAGGAGGAGCCTGCATGGATTTTCCTGGGTGGAACCAAGTCCTTCCAGGGAACACGTCCTGATCACACAGGGACCTGCAGGACTGAGGTGAGGCAGGGGGAATCCCAGGGAAATGAGCTGCAGGATCTGTGCCACAGAGGGGAGAGCTCCAAGGAAAGCTTGGCAGGGCTGGCAAGCAGCTGCTGGCAGCTGGGCTGGAATGGAAGTATTCCATAAAAACAGAGCTGAGGGAGCTGCACTCCTCGGCCATCGACAGCTGGAGGAAGCACCCATGCAGGAAACTGGATGAGAATTCTGTATCTGATAACAGCCTAATTAATTATTATTAATTATGATCTCTGTGGCTCACTTCCAGCTCAGGATATTTTGTGATTCTACATCTCTGAGCTGGGCAAATTTCTCTGGAGCTGGTGCCAGAACTCTCCTCTCCCAAGGAAGGGGAAGACCCTTTTTCCTCCTTTTTTTCTTCCAAGGAAAAGGAAAGCTGAGATCTCCTTGTGCTGCCCTGCAATGGAGTGTCCAGCACCTCCCTCACCCCAGCTCCCACACTGAGCAACTCCCAAAAGCCACCAGGTGATATTCCTGATATTCCTGTCTCCTGCAAGGAGCAGGATTGCCACAGGATGAGTAAAGCACTTCCCAGGAGAGGAAACCAAGGAGGGACAAGCTGAGCAATGGGGCACTGATGCTTCCCACACATCTGAAATTCTCACCATTCCCAGTTTTCACTTCAACACCTGGAGCAAAGTTAAGAGTTGGGACAGAAGTAGAAAATAGTTCCTGGTGGGAAAGGGGAGAGTTTGGCACTCAGGCTGTTACCTCTTGGTTAAAAGCACAGCAAGTACAGAAAAACTGTCAGAGGTTTTCTGAGAAAGTCCCAATCGCTGGGGACTCAGAGTGACTCCACTTTCACCCGTCTGTCTCTCCTGATGGGAATGCTGACTGAGGCTTCCCCAGGATGCTCAACAGCATCCTGGGAACACAGAGATCCGTGGGGAACAAGCCTCCTAAATCCCAATTCTGAACCCCACCAAAGGCCGGAAATCTAAGGGTGCCTCCAGCCCCTCTGTGTCAGGACTTGGTCAGATCCCAGACTTGTTGCATTTCACCAAAAACTATAAAGAAATTGCTCCTTCTTCCTCTGGAGCCAGGCTGGAGAGCTGGGGGTGCTGCCCTGGAGAGGAGAAGCTCCAGGGAGAGCTCAGAGCCCCTGCAGGGCCTGAAGGGGCTCCAGGAGAGCTGCAGAGGGACTGGGGACAAGGATGGAGGGACAGGACACAGGGAATGGCTCCCAGTGCCAGAGGGCAGGGCTGGATGGGAGATTGGGAATTGGGAATTGTTCCCTGGCAGGGTGGGCAGGGGCTGGGCTGGAATTGCCAGAGCAGCTGTGGCTGCCCCTGGATCCCTGGAATCCAGGATCCCTGCTTGTGGGACTACAGAGAAATTAGGGAATGGTTTGGGGTGGAAGAGACCTTAAAGATCAACCAGTGCCACTCTGCCCTGGCAGGGACCCCTCCCACTGTCCCAGGTGCTCCAGCCCCAGTGTCCAGCCTGGCCCTGGGCACTGCCAGGGATCCAGGGGCAGCCACAGCTGCTCTGGCAATTCCAGCCCAGCCCTGCCCACCCTGCCAGGGAACAATTCCCAATTCCCAATCTCCCATCCAGCCCTGCCCTCTGGCACTGGGAGCCATTCCCTGTGTCCTGTCCCTCCATCCTTGTCCCCAGTCCCTCTGCAGCTCTCCTGGAGCCCCTCCAGGCCCTGCAGGGGCTCTGAGCTCTCCCTGGAGTCTCCTTTTCCCCATTAGAACTGATTTTATAACAAAGGAAACCAGACCTCCCCTTCCCACTGCCCTCCACTACCAATGAAAGAGAAACCTGAAAAAACAGAACAACTTTTCATGGATTTCAAAGTCAAATCCCCCAAAATCAGAGCTATCCCAGGTGACACCTGACCTACAGCATCACCCAGCCACAGAGGGGAAAAGGCTACAAGGACAGGAATATTTTAGGAAGATGGGAAGCCCCACAATGATCCTCTGGAGCACAGGCAATTTCTGGGGGTGCTAATTCTAATTTCTTTCTTGAGTTTGTTCCCAGACAGATCCATCCTCCTCTGATCCAGAGGAATTTTTAAGATTCTTTGATTCCAAAGAATTTTTATGATTTTTGGATTTGCTGCAGGGACAACCAGCTTTTTCCTAGGTTTGAAATCTGCTTCCTCCTCAGGACTAATTTATTGTGGCCATTTAACTGTCAGCCAAGGCCTCCACAGCTGCATAAACAAAGTCAAAATCCTTCCAGTTCTATTCAAGCTCTGAACAAGGCACGATGGTAAATCTAAAACTGATCTTCAAAAGTCATATTTATGACTATTCCAGCTAACCTGGAGCCAGCACTGGATTTATCACACATGCATGGAATAAACATAATAAATACAGTGTCTGCTGAGAGGGGAAAACTGCTCTGAGAAGCAGAAGTTTTGTTAAACCCAGCAGATTCATGACACAACCAAAACCAAGTGAATTTTTTGAGGAAATATTAAATTACCTGCTGCAGGTGCAACAAATAATCTCTTTGGTTTGTTTATGAGGGAATGAACACTGCAGGAGGTTCAGATGGGCACTGCTTTATTATTTAATATTTGCCTTATTTAAGATTTATTTTATTGTGAGCCATGCAGAAGCTCTTTGAGAAGATTCAGCTGCACAAAGTCATGGATCTTCCCAAAATTATTCCTCCTGTTCTTCTGATACGGCCACACTGATGGGAAATTTTCCAAGGTAAACTCAGCAAATCCTCAGCTCAAAGCTGAGCACTGCTCCAGGGAATATTGGTTAAAGGAGGAATTGTATTCCAAGCTCATTATTACCAATTTAATGGGTATTTTAAAACATCCCCTTTAAAACCATTTAAATTGAATATAAACTCTTCTTCTGTATTTTATTCCACACAACATTGCTATTGTTACCAAAACCAGTGCAAGAAAATCCTGTTTGATAAACACTTGGAAATATTAGCCCTAACTTTTGAGCTGAGGAAATGCCTTAGGCTGGAAATTGGGTGTGGGTTGTGTCCCATCTGTCAGAGCTGGGGCAGGACTCTGCTGCTCTTTGGGCACTTTTCTTTATCTCTCCCACAGCCAATCCTCCCTCCAGGAGATCTCTGCTGTTCATGGCCACTGAGTGTCCCTGCATGGCTGAGAAAATTCCATCATCCATGGGGAGATGCTGCGCCCAGGGGAGGAGCCGAGCATTCCTACCTGGATACAATCTGACCTGGGAACAGCACAGCAGCCTTTGCCCCCTGCATTCCCAGAGGAGCAGCTTTCTTCCCCCTGCATTCCCAGAGGAGCAGCTTTCTTCCCACTGCATTCCCAGAGGAGCAGCTTTCTCCCCACTGCATTCCCAGAGGAGCCCAGGCCCATCTCCCCCAGCCCTGGAGCTCCAGAGGAAAACTCCCCCCTTGTGCAGGATCCTGCTCCAGCAGAAGCACAGCTGGCACTGCAGGAGGGCTGAGCCACCCTGGGATGGGGCTGCTGCCACCTCCCTGCCCCACAGACTGCCAGGGCTGCTCTGACTCTGCCACTGCTTTGTTTGCACTATTGCATTGGTATTTTTAATTTTCCTGGTAAAGAACTGTTATTCCTGTTTCCATATCTTGGCCTGAGAGCCCCTTAATTTCAAAATTACAATAATTCAGAGGGAGGGAGTTTGCATTTTCCATTTCAGGGGAGGTTCCTGCCTGCCTTAGCAGACACCTGTCTGTTCAAACCAAGCCAGGAAAAAGGAGGAAAGATGGAAACGTGTTCCCAGCTGAACCCTGCAGGACACACACACCAGGAGGGCTGCACTTGAATTCAAGATGATTTTCCACCTAAATGATTGTGAGCCCCCCCACAGCTCCCACCTCGGGGAATGAGGGATGCCCAGGAGAGCAGAGCGGGGCTCTTACCCAGGTTGAGGCTGGAGGAGGATCCGTGTGAGGACAGGGAAGGAGGAGGTGTCTGCGAGTGGCCGGGGCCTTGGCTGGGCAGGGGCATGCCCACGGGCCCGGGCGAGGAGGAGAAGCCCAGGCCGTTGTAGAAGCTGTGCCCGATGGGGGTCAGGCTGCTCGAGGTCCTCTTGTACAGGTCAGTGCTGCCCGTCAGCGAGTCCCGGCGCGAGCCGCTGCCCGTGGTGGAGTTGGCCACTGGAAAAACGGGAACAAGGGGAGATGCCACCAGCCCCAGCGCCGGAGAGCCACAGCTCCGCTGCACTGGGCTGGTGCTTGGGAAAGTGATCAAATACTGTCATTAACACCAGTCAGTCATTAAACCACACTGTTAATGATCAAATGGCTAGAAAAATTATCTAGGATCTTGTCTTTGCCTTCAGTACTTTGGAGGTTTTATTGTGACAGAGCACACAGAGAAACAGCTCCAAAAATCCCTGAGTAGAAAGGTCAAAGGATAAAAATCTCCCTAAAGGAAGGGACCAGGCTTTGGGGACACACTGAGACCTTTGGAGATACGCTGAACATTTGGGGACACACTGAGACCTTTGGGGACACACTGAGATGCCTTTGGGGACACACTGAGACGCCTTTGGGGACACACTGAGACCTTTGGAAATACGCTGAACATCTGGGGACACACTGAGACCTTTGGGGACACACTGAGACCCCTTTGGGGACACACTGAGACCCCTTTGGGGACACACTGAGACCCCTTTGGGGACATGGTGAGTATGTTTGGGACACACTGAGCACTCTGGGGACACACTGAGATCTTTTGGGACAAACTGAGACCTTTGGGGACACACTGAGACCTTTGGAGACATGGTGAGCACTTGGGGACACACTGAGACCTTTGGGGACACCCCAAGCACTTGGGGACACGCCGAGCCCTTTGCTCTGGCCCTTCAGGAGAAGCTTTGAGCTCCCCAGAGCTCCTTGCCCCCACATTCCCGGGATGAGGGAGACTGAACTCCCCCTCCTGCTTGTTCCTGGCCAGCAGAGCTGAAGCACAGCCCCAGGAGGTTTTCCCTGTTTGCTCAGCATCGTGCCCAGCCTGGTGCACACCTCCCTGAAATCCCTGCGCTCACCTGTCAGCAGATGAGAAATCAGCTCCTGTTTGCCCCCAGCTTTATGGAGATGGAAATCAGAATTCAATTTCACTCCTAACCCCCATGGTTTTTAAAAGCTGTCTCAATAGGCAAATACAAACTCTTTAAATGCACTGTCAACTTGTGAGGTAAAAAATCAATTTTGCATTAAAACCTTGTTTAATAAACAGTGAAATTGTTAACTGCAATGAACTGATCATCTTTGGTGAGTGCACACAGGCTCCAGAAGCAGCAGGATCAGAGTTTTATTCATTGATTGAGGGAAAACAACTTGGTGCATCTTGGCACTGAGCAAACCACTCATGGAATTCAATTAGTTAAATAAACTGAGGAAGAGAAGAAAATGCTTTGTTTACCTGGAACCAAGATGGTTCCAATTCTCAAGGCTGGGTTGAAGAGAAATATTTAGAATAACTTTTTCTTGCAAACTGTTCCTCTCTGAGGTAACAGCACCTCCCTGAGCCTGTCCTGATGTAGCCAGGTTGGAACCTGCCCCTCACACCGATGAGAGCAGCAAAGCTCAGGACATAATTACAGCCCTGAGACTGAGCAGTAATTAAAACAAGTGTTCCACTCCAAAAAATCACAAACCTAAGGGAAAAAAAGCCCTAAAAACCCACAGACATCTCTGGATGGGTTTGATTCTGAAAGGAGCCTTGGTCTCCAGCTGCCCAACAACATCAAAGCATGGATGGGAGGCGTCTACAACCACAGAGTGATTCTTTTGGTGTGTGATGGGAACAATTCCCAGAATAAAGCACAGAAACTACCTCAGATCAGCTTTTTTAAAGTCATGAGGAGTTCTTCAGCCTTTACTCAGAGGTGAGAGGGGTTGGCACACTGTGGAACCAATTCCTGTCAGCCCAGTACTCCACATGCAGGGAAGAACACTTCCAAGTTAATTACCCTGCTACTGCTAATTATCACCTACTAAAAGCATTTTTGCCAAGAACTGCTTCAGATTTTAAAGCCTGAAGTAGTGCCTAAAGGAAAATTCCCTGTTAGGCCAGGATGGATGAGGAGGGCTCGGCTCAGAGCACAAACTCCTGAAATCTGGGGTTCTCCTCGTGCTCCTTTTCTCAGGTGTGGGAAACCTTAAAATCAGAGGGTTTTGGGAAAGCTGTAAAAGGCAGGCCTCAGAAACAGCAGAACTGTGACCAGCGCTAAGCAGGAGCCGTAAGATTTGTCAGCAGAAAAATAACACAAGAAGTAGAAAGTAAAGACATAGAACAATGGTCAGTGTATTAATGTTTGGCTAAAAGAACTCCCTAGGTTACAGAAAAGTGTATCTGGTGAGATATTAGGAAGTTCTAAGCTTAGTAACGGTGCTCTGTGCATTGTATCTTAAGGCTTACAAGCAGGTGTTGTATTTGAAAGAAGCAAGCATTGTTTTAACCAAAGGTACGTGTGCTTCTAGTGGTTGGATAGAACTACTGTCAGTATGCTTTTGCTTTGTGTGATTGGTCAAAATTTACCTTTAGTAAGATCTGTCCGGCCACTGTGTCAGGGTCAACCCCTGAATATTGCCTCATATTTTTCCTCAACCTTTCCAACCACTCTGCTCTGCTGAGGTTTCTTCCCTCTTTTGCTGCTCGTCGAAAGCCTTATGGGTATTTTGGTTAACTGGAGCTGCCTCTTTGATACCTCTTCTAATCAGTGTTCTGTATCCTCCATGCCTTGCCTGCCCCAGGGCTGCTGCGGTCCCTGGGGTGCACTGTGGGCACTTTCAGATCCCCAGGAGCTCTTGCACGTGCTCCTTTTCCCATATCTGCTTCCCAGCTTTTCAAGTGAGCTGTAACATTGAGCTGTGTGTCTGCTGGGGCACGTGAGCTGCTGGCATCTTCCCATGTCAGAACCACATCATGAGACTGATGCTGGAAATGAACAGCTCCAGAGGTGTCCCTCAGCAGCACCATCCTGATGGGGATCTGTACACAACCCCTGGCTGGCAGCACTGAAAGCTGCAGCCCTCACCTGCCCTGCAGCCCTCACTTCACTGGCCCTGCACCTTCACCTGCCCTGCAGCCTCACCTGCCCTGCAGCCCTCAGTTCGCCTGCCCTGCAGCCCTCACCTGCCCTGTAGCCCTCACCTGTCCTGCAGCCTCACCTGCCCAGCACCCCTCACCTGCCCTGCAGCCCTCACTTCACTGGCCCAGCACCTTCACCTGCCCTGCCCGGCACCCCTCACCTGCCCTGGCCCCCTCACCTGCTCTGCCCTGCCCTACCCCCCTCACCTGTCGGGCACGCCTCACCTGCCCGGCACCCCTCCCCTGCCCTGCCCCCTCACCTGCGGTGCCGAAGCCGCCCAGCGCCGAGCCCAGCGTGGCTCCCAGGGAGCTGCTGCTGCCGAAGCCCAGCGAGGTGTTGGCGGGCTGGGCAGAGCCCTGCGAGAAGAGCGAGCTGCTCTGCGAGTTGCTGCTCAGGGAGCTGTTGCCGTAGAAGGAGCTGGAGGCCAGGTTGCTGGTGGGCTGCTGCTGGGGCTGGGGCTGGGGCTGCTGCGTGCCCAGGGGCCGGAAGGGGCCGTTGGTGGTCCCTGCCAGCCCTCCTGCCGCTCCGTTGGCCGACGCCGCGGCCGCTGCCACGGCTGCGGGACACAAAAATGGGCAAAAGTTGGAGAAGACACTGAAAAAAATCCATTTCCATCACACTCCTGGAAGGTAAAATTTAGCAGGTTGCTTTGAATTGTTAGAGGTTTTTTCTTTCAGGACCAAACGCTGCATAAATCTGTTTGTTGTAAGTGAGCTGCCCACAGCCCCCAGACAAGCCCAGCTGTTCTTGCTGCTCTTGTGCTGTTGGAGCAGCACGGATCAAAATCAGGAATGGCTCTTTCTCCAAAGATCCAAGAGTCCAATCAGTGCAGCCCTGCACTCACAGGGGCCAGTTAAGAACCCGAGTTTTGAAATAATTGGAAATAATCCTTCAGCACATGAAACACGAACTTGCAGTGCCAAGAACATCGAACCCGAGGACTTCTGGCTTTCAGCCAGTTCCAAAGTTAAAGAAAAAGCAAAATAAACAAGAGCTATGAGAAAACAATTAAAAGTCCCATTTCATAATCTGAGCCCAGTGCTGGCAGGCACTGCTCACACCAACAGATTGAAAAATCCTTTTAAAAGCCTTGAACTCCCAAGGAACCCAAATAAACGCTGAAGCAACTCATGGGAAAGGCCATTGTAGGCATGGTGGTATGATAAAGCACAAATCAGGGAATGGCTTGGGCTGGGAAGGACCTCAAAACTCATCCAGTTCCACCCCAGGGACCCCTCCCACTGTCCCAGGAGCTCCAGC
Source organism: Taeniopygia guttata (assembly GCF_048771995.1). Taxonomy (NCBI): domain Eukaryota; kingdom Metazoa; phylum Chordata; class Aves; order Passeriformes; family Estrildidae; genus Taeniopygia; species Taeniopygia guttata. The sequence continues at coordinate 5,822,593 of NC_133048.1, read as the reverse complement.
CCCAGTGTCCAGCCTGGCCTTGGGCACTGCCAGGGATCCAGGGGCAGCCACAGCTGCTCTGGCAATTCCAGCCCAGCCCCTGCCCACCCTGCCAGGGAACAATTCCCAATTCCCAATCTCCCATCCAGCCCTGCCCTCTGGCAGTGGGAGCCATTCCCTGTGTCCTGTCCCTCCATCCTTGTCCCCAGTCCCTCTGCAGCTCTCCTGGAGCCCCTTCAGGCCCTGCACGGGCTCTGAGCTCTCCCTGGAGCCAGTGGGAATTCTGATGGCTCCAGCAGGTAGAAAAGCTGGTGCCAGGGGGCAAATTTAAATATCTGCCATGAAACTCTACAAAATCATTCCAGTTCCTGCTCCTCCCCCTCTCCGTGGCTGCTCCGGAGGCTCAGCCCAAGTTGAGCACAGAGGATGTTTCTCAACAACCATCCCTGGATGGATCTCAGTGAGGGCAAGTTTGTCATCACTGCCAGCGGAGCACGGAGGGGTGGGGACACTGGGGACACAGCAGGCACTGGGAGGGACCTGATGGCACCTGTCTAAGCACTGTGGGGGCCAGGACTCACCTGCCTGAGCCAGGGAAGGACAGGACTCACCTGCCTGAGCAGGAGGGGACAGGTCTCACCTGCCTGACCCAGGGAGGGGACAGGACTCACCTGCCTGAGCAGTGAAGGACAGGACTCACCTGCCTGAGCAGGGAAGGACAGGACTCACCTGCCTGACCCAGCATGGGGACAGGACTCACCTGCCTGACCCAGGAAGGACAGGACTCACCTGCCTGGGCTGCAGAGGAGCTGATGATGACAGGGGCAGGGGCCACCAGGCGCACGGGAGCCCCCAGGCCATTCCTGGCCCCGGCGTTGACCACAAGGGCTCCTGTTTGGTCGTAATAGGCAGCAGGAGCCAGCACTGGGTACCCTGCAGAGGCAAGCACAGGTGACAGGGCAGGTGACAAACACATCAGTCATGTCCAGGTGAGTGCAGGGCAAGAAGGTTTTTAAAAGAAAAGCTGAATGGGAAAAAAAGAAGCAAGAACAGCCCTGCTTTCCCCAAAAATGTCCACGATTTTACACGAAGAATTGCAGGTAGAAAAGACATTTTGCCCCATGAATCCTTGCTATTACACTGTCACCAGTGCAAATTCAGCTAAAAAGGGGTTTAAAATACAAAAGCTCCATTTCTGCTCCATGCACAACATGCGCTGGGATTGCTCAGAGCTGGGGCTGCCAGGGTGCACCCACAGGGAACTTCCACTTCTGTATTTTGGAAGGTTGGAACCATAAAATATTCTTTAATGCATGTAAATAAACTCTTACAAATGCTGGTGATACACACAGCAGCAGACTGACAGAATACAGTGATTTAGGCACCTCATTAGGGAATCCCACATTAAATGAAAACAACAAAATTAAATGCAGTGACTCTCGTCACTAAGAGAATGTTCCCTGGGAATATTTGCTTTGCAAATACAGGTACAAACATATATCTATAATTGTATATATGTGTGTATTTGCTTTGCAAATACAATCCAAATAACAGAGATTAAAGGAAATCTGCAGACTGCTGGAAATCTGCACAGTTCACTCTGTAACTTAATACTGCAAAATTCTTCTTAAACAACAGAAAAACCCAATTAACAAGGACGTGACAGTGCCAGCAAGGAGACCTAAAACCCAAATAATCCATTTTTCCTTCCAACTGACCAGCAGGACATATCTGCACATTATTCTAATGAGCTCAGGTTTGTGCTTTGCCATCACAATAATGTCCTGAATAACTGAATTTCAGCTGCATTTTACCCCAAAGCCTCAGGGATCAGACTCAGAATTCCTACAGCAGCTCCTCCAATGAAGAGCTAGAAATGAGAACTAAACCCTGCTCCCTTTTATTCCTTTTCTTTTCCTGTTTTTAAGCCTCTTGGAAGAGCAATCACGGAAGGAAGCCCCTGTTAAGTCAAGCACCTGGCAGGGATGGAGAGCTGAGATGAATGAGGGGGACTAAGAAACCTCTGAGGTTTAAAACACAGATCCCTTAAGCTTGAACGATCCACAGAAAGATCTGGAGGTGATTTTCCACAGGAGCCATGGATTCTTGGAGCACAGTGCAGGCACAGGGAGATAACACTGCTGTCACCTGTGCCACAGGGCCACCTGAGACCCCTCAGTGCTGCCAGCTGGGACACCCCCAACCCCGCAATGAACCCCCAAAGCAACACAAGCAGGCACTGCTGTGCCAGGCAGAGGCACCCTCTGCCTGATGCCCTCGCCAGGCTCTCCCTGGCCCGGGAATGCTGGTACCTGGCATTCCCGCTGCCAGCCCCTGGCCGAAGGCCAGCGCGGAGTTGACGGCAGCGGCGGCCACCAGAGGATCGGTCTGCTGGCCCTGCTGGTTCTGGTTGGGAGTCAGGGGACGCTGGCTGGCCCCTCCACGGAGCACCTGGAGAGGACAGAACAGCCACAGGGTTACTCTGGATCCAGGAGAGAGCCACTGTCACCGGGCAGGAGCAGTGAAACCTTCTCTCCTTTGCTCTTAATTCACTTTTCTTCACATTCAAAAAGGACCTGGAGGGGCTGGGGTGAGTCCAGGGAAGGGAAGGGAAGGGAGCTGGGAAGGGGCTGGAGCCCCAGGAGAGGCTGAGGGAGCTGGGAAGGGGCTGGAGAATTCCTGAGGGAGCTGGGAAGGGGTTGGAGGATCCCTGAGGGAGCTGGGGAGGGGCTCAGCCTGGAGCAAAGGAGGCTCAGGGGGGACCTTGTGGCTCTGCACAGCTCCTGACAGGAGGGGACAGCCGGGGGGTCGGGCTCTGCTCCAGGGAACAGGGACAGGAGGAGAGGGAACGGCCTCAGGCTGGGCCAGGGCAGGCTCAGGGTGGGCAGCAGGGAAAATTCCTTCACTGAGGGGTGCTCAGGCTTTGGAACTGGCTGCCCAGGGCAGTGGTGGAGCCCCCACCCCTTAAGTGTGCAAACACACACAGAGGGGTGCCTGGAACAGGGGTCAGTGCTGGGTTAATGCTCGGGCTCGATGATCTTTAGAGAGCTTCTCCAACCTTTCTAATTCCCTAATCCCACTTCCAACTCTCATCCTCTGCCACAAATGTGTACAAGCCACCTATCCACCCCAGCTAACATTTGGTCCCGGTCACCACAGCCCCACTAAAAGCCCTCTGAGCAGAAACGTTACAAAGCCCAGCTCAGGAGCCCACCTCAGGTGACAGGAGGTGACCTGGGTGTCTCCAAGCCACCAGCCACTGTAGAGGGTAGAGACCTGGTGACACAAGACTTAAATCGAAGGAAATCATGACCACAGACCCCCAGTGGGGTTTGTAGGGACGAGCTGCTGTGCTGGGGTCCCTCAGAAGGGATGGTGGCCGAGTGGCCACGCTGCAGTCACCTGGGACAAGCTTGGTTTGGCAGAGCCTCGCTCAGAGCTGGGGCAGCAATCTGCAAGCTCAGCTTATTAAACGAGCCAGCCCTGTGTCCTCAGCACATCCTGCTGCACAGGTGACATCGTGGGTGTCACCTGCTCGAGTTAATAACAGCAAAAACTGACTCTGTGCACGGAGAGGCTGGGGAGGATCCCGAGTTCAGTGACTGGGATGTGCCCCCGAGCCTGCCAGAGCCTGCAGGAACCTCCTGCAATGGTGGGGACACAAGACAGAGGGACTGTGGGCCTGGCTAACACAAGAGACTTGGTAACAGGATGCCTTAGCAAAAGCAAAGAGAACTTTGAAAATTAGACCTAAACTGCGAGAAAAAAGAAAATCCCATTGAAGTCTGCAAGCAAGAGATGCTGTTATATGCCTAAGTGTGTGTATGTGATTTTAACCTAATCACTGCAGTAACATTACTAGACTCCCTAAATTACTATGTAAGTGTTTGTATCCCACAATAAAATTGGATTCTGATCACTGAATCAGTCTCCCTGTCTCTTGCCAGCCCCAACAGGAACCCTCCAGCTCAGGCAATCTCTGGGAGCCAAGAATTCCAGGGGGTGCAGACTGCAGCACTGGAATGCTGGTGGGTTTTATTAACACACTATTAAGATGTCACAAGGGTGACAAATCAAGCGTCCACACTCTGCTCCAGGTTCCCAAAGCCTCTGCCTCAGCACTTTTAATGCAAACAGTCCCTGCTGCATCCCCTCAGAGCGAGGTTTGCATTCCAAACCCCGCTCCCGAGCCCACTCACGCCTGCTCCACGGCCATAAAAGTAATGAAATATCCCATAAAAGCCACTGGCACTGAGATATTTTATTTTAATAGCCTGGGCCTTTGCAGAAGCTTTCTCAGCTCATGCTTGCTGCATCTGTAAAGGCCTTAGAACACCTCCTGACACGGGGGTTTGGTTTTCAAAGTGTTTTCAGCTTCTGAGCTGAAAGATTCAGCTGCCAGTTGCTCTTTATTCTGCCACCTTCATCACCAAGGACTAGACAGGAGAGCTGCTGAGGGGACTGAAGCCCAGCTCTGGCTCCTGGTGACTGCCCCTCACACACCAGCAGCAGCAGAGGTTTGCTGCTGCACAGCTCAGGCCATTCCCAGCCTGGCCCACTGGTGTTTTAAAGCACTGACACTCAGTAATTCAGCAGCACCCCTGTACATGTGCCACTCTCCATGTGCATGACAGATACATCAAATTACAAATGTACGGATGGCTCCTGTCCCTTTGTCTTTAGGAGAGGCCAAAGGGCTTTCTCCTCATTTAAAACTACTCAGAGCTGAGGTCAGGATCAGTTATGGAAAAATCAGGGGTTTCAATGGCTGGAGCTGGGTCAGGGGAGGCTTGGGTTGGGTTTTACACAGAATCAGCTGGGCTGGAAAAGACCTTTGAGATCACCGAGTCCCACCTATGAGCTGACACCACCCTGTCACCAGACCAGGGCACCGAGTGACATCCAGGCTCTCCTAAAACCCCTCCAGGCACAGGGACTCCGCTCCAGTGGGCAACCCCTCACATTGTCCCATCGCCCTTCTGGGAAGAAATCCTCCCTGATGCTGCTCCCCCAGAGGGAATGGGCACGAGCATGGGAATGGAATGGGTATGGGAATGGAATGGGCATGGGAACGAGTATGGGCATGGGAATGGAATGGGAGTGGGTATGGGTATAGGAATGGGCACAGGAATGGGAATGGGCATGGGAGTGGGTATGGGCATGGGAATAGGCATGGGAATGGGTATGGGCATGGGAGCAGACATGGGAATAGGCATGGGAATGGAATGGACACAGGAATGGGCATGGGAATGGAATGGGCATGGGACTAGGGGCATGGGAATCAGGGCATGGGCACAGGAATGAGGGCATGGGAATGGGCATGGGAATGGAATGGACACAGGAATGGGCATGGGAATGGGCACAGGCACGGGGGCAGAGGAATGGGACTGGGAATCAGTGCATGGGAATCAGGGCATGGGCGCTGGAATGGGAATCAGCATGGGAATGGGCACATGGGAATGGGAAGGGGAATGGGGCATGGGAATGGGCACATGGGAATGGGCACATGGGAATGGGCACATGGGAATGGGCACATGGGAATAGAGTATAGAAATAGGTGTAGGAATGGGCACGGGAATGGGCACGGATGGCCCTGAGGCTGCAGAGGTTGGACAGCACTGCCAGGGATGGCAGCTGGGATTGCTGGGTCTGTGCAGGGCCAGGGGATCTCCAGGATCACTCCCAGCTGAGGACACTCCCCGGGGCAGGGGGCCAGGCCTTACCTGCTGCTGGCCCTGCTGTGTCTGCTGCGTGCTTTGCTGGCTGGCCGAGTTGGTGGCGGCGGCGGCGGCGGCCGCCTGCTGCTGGAAGAGGCTGGCAGGATAAACTCCCCAGGGCGTGACTCCATAGTACTGGTGAGGGACCACAGCTGGACCTGGAACACAGCACGGGCACGGTGAGCTCCTGGGGGGCAAGGGGCACACAGCACCCCAAAAACACTGCTCATCGTGGCTCCTCTAATGTGTGAAACTCTCTGCAGACACAGAGGGATCTGGCATTTGGCTCACACGTTATAAAGTTTCAAGTCAGACCTGGAATTTCATCCCTGCACGAGGTCAAACTCTGCCAGCAGTGATTCCATGTTTTTATTGGTGTGCCCTGGTTTTACAGAGAAGGAAGAAAAATCTCCAGGCCCAACAGAGGAACCTTGTTTCAAGCACAGAGATCACTGCTCGTCCCAGCTGACATTCACAGCTCACTGCATCCACCTTCAGCTCCTCAACAAATCACCCAACCCTCTTCACAGCTGGAGTGCATCAACCCTCAAGTACTAAAATGCTTTTTCCAGCCCTGCTTTGCATTTGCAAATCTCCCCCAAAAGAGGCTGCACAATCCTGTCCCAATTCTCTCCTCAAACTTCACATCCCCTCCTCAAACTTCAGAGGTTTAAAAATAATAATAATAATAATCTTGGAGAGCAGCAGCAAAGGCCTCACTTTTGAAGATTCTTTGTGTTTATCATGTCTCAGGACACCACAGAAATTTGGAGATAGCAGAATGGCAGCCTCTCTCCCTAAATAATCCCAGTTGGAATAGGGCTGAGGAGGCTCTCAGTGCTGGAGGGAAGAGCCCTTCCCAGCCAATAACACAGATGGGAATCCAATAGTATTTTTTAATACAACTGTTTGGAATCTGTAGGAAAAGTCAGCAGAAAAGCAGAAGTGTTCCCTGTGATTCCCAAATACATCCCCCATTCCAAGGCTCCCTCCCCACAGCAGGAATAGCTCAGGCAGAGCCAGAGTCAGGTGTGACACTGGAATAAACAAATCTTTAGAGAACCTTGGTCATGTCTGGAGTAAAACCAGGATTTTTTCTTTTCAAAGAGAGACACTGAGCACTTGGGTTCTGCCCAAGTCTGTGATTCCATGGAAAATGAGAGATGACACAAAAAGGGAGGTGCAAACAGTGTTCAGTGTTAGCCTGGCTGTGACAACGGGGGAAATCCTGGAAGTCCCTTTTCCTTTTGGTTCTTGATCCTTTCTTCTTGATTTTTTAATACAGTAACAGGCCCAGCTGAACTCCTGCAGAATATCAAGGATGAGCTCCTGCTCCCACATCCACACTTCAAAACATTTATTCCATGTTTTGTGCCAAATATTAAATTCCTATTTCAAACATGTAAGAGTTACTCTCATTATATTACTCTGGTTTTAACGACTGTGCTTTCCCCAAATTTAGGACTGAGGTGCCCAGCTCTGTGCACAGCAGGGAGGTGCTGGCTAATTCCAGGCAGATGCTGAACGCCTGGATTTGTACCTCACCCCAAAGCCCATCCTTGCTGGATTTACAGAATCAGAGGCTGATCTGCTTCTCCTACTCAGATCTGGAGCAGCAACCACTCATTTCTTACCTTCCAACCTGGAAATTCATGAGCAGTGCCAGCTAAAATGAAAAAAAAACCACACAGCAAATGAATCAGTGCCACGAAGGTGGTGCCTGTGGTGCCTCAGCAGGCACAGACAGGTAAGCAGGGAGTGATTTTAACCTCTTTATAATCACTGAATGCACATCAGACCCCAACTCCCAGGGTTCTCCTGCACCCAACAGGGCAACAGCTGCAATTGCTCCCTTTTAATGCAAGTCATTAACCTGCATCTGCCCTCAGGCTGCTGAAAGTTGCTGCAATCCCTTCATCTGGGCAAAATCTGGGCATCTCTCTGGGGTATTTTAGTCTCAGCTCTAATTACCAACCAAGCACAGCCTAGATGGGCTTTTCTCCGAGGCAGAGGTTGCTGCCAAAGCCTTGGGTGTATAAAGGCAGAGGAGACTTTGAAGTTTGCAGCAGCTGGGTTTGAAAGGCTGCGAGTCTGGCTCAGCTGCTCCGAGCACAGGAGAGAGGCTCATTATTGAACAGAGTTCTCAGCGAGGGCAAGCGTGGCATCACTGCCAGACCCCGCAGCACCCAGAGCTGCTCCCCCCCAGGACATGCTGCACCTGCTCCTGCACTCACCAGAGCTGGCATTCCTGGGAAAAGAAACATGCCAGCACCTCTGGAAGCGAGCACTGCCCGCGCTGGGTCCCACACTCAGCCCCTGCACACCAGGGCTGCCCCGGCAGGAACACCAGCAAACCCATCCCTGAGCCCTGAGACCACAGAGGGGTTTGTGCTCCCCAAACCTGCCCAGCCCAGCCCAGCCCAGCCCAGCCCAGCCCAGCCCAGCCTCCCTGCAGGACAGCCGGGCCTGAGCAGCGACAGCCCCTCCAGCGGCCCAGAGCTCAGACAGGCTGCGGGCAGTGCAGCCGAGAGGCCGCTGACCTCTGGGGTGATCCCTGGGAATTCCCACTGACCTCTAGGGTGATCCCTGGGAATTCCCACTGATCTGTGGGGTGATCCCTGCGGAATTCCCACTGACCTGTGGGGTGATCCCTGCGGAATTCCCGCTGACCTGTGGGGCGATCCTTGCGGAATTCCCACTGATCCGTGGGGTGATCCCTGTGAATTCCCAGTGACCCGTGGGGTGATCCCTGTGCATTCCCAGCACGGCACCCAGGGGTGCTCTCTCTTGGGACGGCAGTGAGCACCCAGGCGCAGAGGCTGCCCAGGCTGGCACTGCGGGGTGCAGCAGCTGCTGCCAAACCCGGTCCTGGCAGGGTGAGCACACACCCAACACCCACACCCACTGCAGCTCAGCACCGAGAGCCTGATCATCTCACCCGGGCTGAAAAATCCCAGAATTTGCGGTGGGAGCCTCTGCTTCTCCTGAATCTGGGTTATCCCAGCATTTAGCCACCTCTCCACAAAGAACAGGACTTTCCTGCTTCGAACACCTCACCTCAGAGGGAATCATCTCCTACCACCCAAGGCTGAAAATCCCAGGACCTGCTGTGGGAGCCTCTGCTTCTCCTGTGACCAGGTTATCCCAGCATTTATCCACCTCTCCACAAAGAACAGGAACACTTTGCTGCCTGCAATGCTCCACCCAGAGGGAATAATTTCCCAGCTGGCCTAAAAAAAGGCAAATTTTCAGTTTTTTGAGTGACATCTTTCTCAAATGATGGAAGGCAATTCAAAGGCAGCAGTATCTTCCCCACAGTTTAAAATCTAAATGAGAGGGTTTTTTTTTGAGGAAGTTCTTCCTTCTGCATTCAAATTTGTTCTTTAAAATGCTGCTATTGTTGGGAAAAGAAGAGCATTATCCTAGAGCTGCCAGTCTCACAATCATGACAAACCTGCCATAATGGCAGAACTTTAATTGACAGATTATCTCTGCCATAAAACACACACCGAAGTTTCCTCTCTGCTCTGAGAGGAACTATGAGCAATAAACTCTCAACAACTCTAAACTCATTTCTTCCATCTCAGAAGCTCCTCCAAGTCCTCCCAATTTAACACTCCCAGGCACATCAAGGAGGCTTTTTGGCTTTGTCTAAACATTTAAATTGTCTCACATTCCCCCCAGTGCTGCTCTCAGTCATGACAGAATAAAAGGGTTCTCAAACCTGCTCAGGCCTAGACAGGAAAGATGCTTTTCTGAAATAAACATCAACATGGAGTTTATCTTGTCATTTCTAAAGTCCAAAGCCTGACGAGAGGGTCAAAATAACTCCTATTTTTCAGTGGTATAACATTATAAATACACTCAGCACATTACACATTGTTTTATTCCTTTTAAGAGTAATACATTTAGAATTACTCAAGTAGAGGCCCTGATGCCAAGTTTTGGGATGCTTTAGGTATCCTTGGGGTGTAATTTCCAGTTCAAATGTCTAAAACCCAAGTTAAGCACAACCTAGATGGGGTTTGCTCCTGGTCAGAGGCTGCAAGATCTCAAGCAGCTCAGCTTCAGCAGAGCTGAGAAAAATAAAAAAAAAAAATTGTGGCCAACACTTGGTATTTCCTGGAAACGTGGCCCAGTTCCATGTGGTCTTTCTATGAATTCAAGCTGCCACTGCTCTGCACTCTGCTCTCACCCAGAAAGGAGCTCTGGAGGCCCTGGGGTGATGCAGAAAGGCCAAGCAGGAGCCTCTTTATACAGGAATCATTCACAAATCTCCTCCTCTGCCTGGAACCGGGGCTGCCAATGCTCCGGAGCTCCTCCCTGCCGAGCCCTGCCTGAACTTCCCTCTGGTACTGGCCCGCAGCAGCTCAGCTCACTCCTCCCCTGCTCCATTCAGCAGCCCAGGAGGGTTTATCAAGCCCTGGAGCAGCAGGAATGTCCTTGTGCCTCTGCCCTTGGCTCTGTCCCACGGAATCACGGCGTCACCCGTCTGCCAGCGCCGTGGTGCTGCCTCCACCCCATCTCCTGTGGCATTGCCTAATCCCAGCACAGAACTCCCAGCAGCCCAGGCCAAAGCCCAAATTCTAACCCAAGTTCTTCACACACATCTGCACGATCCACTAGAAACTGCACCCAAGTGGGCAGCACTCGCTGAATTCCCGTCTCAGAGCTGACCCCACGATGGCCTCAAAGCTGAAAAGCTCAGCAGGGGTTTTGTAAGAGCTGGACCAAAGTTGTGTCCCAACCCACAGACTGTCAGAGCCACACACAGCCCAGGTCTGTGGGCTTGATCTGGGACAAGCCACCCAAACAGAGAGGACTGACGTAAGTTTACAAGCTGTAAGCGGAGCATGGCAGCAGTGAGAGCCCCCACAAATATCCCCCCTCCGAACAGAGCAGTGCTCATTTGCAGCACAGAACACTCCCTCTGCTTTGCTCGAGGGAAGGCAAGGCATGGTTAGAAAAATCCTCCTCTAAAAGCACATTCTTCCTACAAAAATCCTCTCATAAAAGCACGTTCCTCCTTTAAAAATCCTCTCCTAGAACCGTGTTGCTCCTTTAAAAATCCTCTCCTAAAGCACGTTCCTGTTTTGTCCCCAGCACTTGGGCAAGAGCGTTATGGCACCCCAGCAGAAGTCCAACGTTCACAGTCCCTCACAGTGCCTGTAAGCTGTGGCACAGAGCTGGCACCTCCAGAATCACCAGTTCTGACTGTGACAGCTGGCAAGAATTTGGGAACTGATACATGAATGGCTGGAGGAAGATCCTGCAGAAAGAGCAGAGGCTCCATTTTTGCTACCATCTGGAGAAGAGCATGTTCTCAGTGTCAGCCCCAGCAGCTATGGATGCGTTCACCTCCTGGGAAGTGGAAATTCCCAACAGAATTTTAGGGAAGAGCTCATTTGCAGGATGCACCACAAGCTGAACAGAAAGGAGACAGAACTTTCCCGGCAGGAAACACATCCTGCATCTTTCCATCTCTTCAGAAGTTTGTTTTCGGAGGTTTTCCTTGCTACTGTCAGTCACCAAAACACCCCAAAAACAGAGCAATATTTGTTCTGTGAGCAGTTCCCTTCCTATTCGCTCTGGGAGCCTTAAACAAAAATGATCCCATTTCATCTCCAGTTTTAATGACAAACTCTGGTTTTACTCACAGCCACACCAATGTACCAGTTCTCCCCGCACAGAAAACTGAAGTTTGCCTTGCAGAGTGCCAGAGCAGAGCAGCTCTGGAGCAGGAGTGGCTGGCAGGGCAGAGGGAGCTGGCATTTCTCACCTAACGTGGCAGCTGCCGCCAGCCCGGCCGCGTAGGGATCCGTCCCTGGAGGCGCCGCGCTGATGATGTAGGGGTTGGGAACGAAGGCAGCAGGAGCTAAACCTGCTGAAAACATTACTGTCAGTGAAAACAAACTCAACACAACTGCAGCCCCACCACAGCCCCCCTGCTGCTGCCTGGGCAGCACCAAACTCCAGCTGGTTTTGTGGTTTTAGGCTTTTTACGGGTGGTTTTCTATAGGGAGTGACAACATTGTGAGTGTTGATGGGCAGAGGAGAGATCTGGCATTTAAAAACCCCAATTCCAAGGATTCAATGCTCCTTAAGAGGTAAAATCCTTTATATCCAACAGCTCAGGGCAGACAGACCTGCTCAGGAGACTGGAGCTTTTACTACTCTGTATTTCTTACAGCGAGTAAATCAGGACTCAAACCACCCCATGCTGAGCTCCGTGCCCACCATGGATCCCAGCATTGCAACTGGTCAGTCTGGGAAGGGCTCAGGAGTGGAAAAACATTCTGTCCCTCTGCAAGGGGACAGTTTAATCATTAGAGAAAGCCCAGGTGGGCGGGAGAGGGGTGTGCAGGGGAGGTGAAGGTGAAGGGGAGGAAGTTAAAAAGCTGAATAATTTCAATCCCTGAACTCCACTGAGCACACAATTCAAGTGAAGCTGAATAATTTCAATCCCTGAACTCCACTGAGCACACAAGAGCAGAGCACAGAGCTGAGAGAGCCCCAAGACATCTATACTGGGGTTTTGGGCAAGAAGAACTACCACAAATTGCTTATTGTGCTGAAAACATTAATACGTTGTTTCCCTGGTTTTCTACACATGATTAAGTACTTTATTCCCAGTAAATAAATATATTTGATGAATGATTTCTATTGATATCAATCATGCATTTGCATAAATTACATTTTTAACTCATAAGACCCCTGGCAGCATATTTGTATCAATGTGATAATTAATTTGTGCATTAAATTGTGTGTTTCCCCTCACTTCACTCTGCTGTCACCCTGACTTATGCTTCACTCAGAGACTTCCAAAGCCTCTCCTGACTGACCAGCACCCTCAGGAGAGCGAGAGTGTCAGTCCTGCCACACAGAGAACTCCTGTAAAAGGCTTCTCAAGGGTGCAAGACATGCCCACGAGAAAATCTGTAACAATGCACTTCTGCCCAGGCACTGATTATCAGCTGTGAAATACACTTTAAACCCTCCCAGTCCTTTTTCCCCTGGTGTTTTCCCAGTGGAGCAGGAGGAGGGCAGTGGAACAGGCAGGAGGAGAGGCAGACTCACCTATGTGTGGCTGGTGGGCAGCAGCCAGGGCGTACTGCTGCTGCTGGGCTGCTGTCAGCTGCTGCACTGCCAGTGCGTTGGGCCTCTGGAACAGCTGTGGGGAGAGCAAAAACAGCCCTGAAACCGGGCACAAATACCCCTGAAACTGGGCACACACAGCCCTGAAACTGGGCACACACAGCCCTGAAACCGGGAACACACAGCCCTGAAACTGGGCACTGACAGCCCTGAAAGTGGGCACAGACAGCCCTGAAACCGGGCACTGACAGCCCTGAAACCGGGCAGGGAGCACCGTGTCCTTAAATCAGGCACAGAACACAAACCATGTCCTTAAACTGGGCACAGACACACCAACACCCCTCAAACTGGGCACAAACACCCTTCAAATCGGGCACAAACACACCAACACTGCTGCACTCAGACACAAACACACCAACACTGCTGCACTGGGCACGAAAAGCAGCAACTCCTTCCTTTTCCAGCAATCCCTTCACACCACATTTCCTTTAACCCTAGAGACACTCCACGCCCCAAAAGGACCTGTACTCCTTTGGAATCCATTGCCTGTGTTCACCCACCTGAAAAACCCCCACATCTCTGCAGCACAGCCAGCCCCAGCCCAGCTTTTCCCTCTGCTCTTCCCTCAATCCCAAAGGATTTATCCCAGCTCCTGCTCACACCCAGCTGCAGCCTGGGGGTTGCCAGAGGCACTCCAGGTGTTGGGAGTGCCACCAGTGCCACCAGTGTGCCCTCCCAGTTTGGCTGAAGTGGGAAATGGGGTGGCAATGGGATGCAGAGCCAATTCTGGAACACCCAAGATGCCTTCAGAGCCAGCAGAGGGGCACAGCCCCGGGATCACAAACCCCAGACCAAACACCTCCTTTATCTGCAGCCCCCCTGCTCACTTCTCAAGGTTACTGCCAATTTATTCCTCACTGAAGAAAAAGAACAGGATTCCCCTCAAGTATTTTTGCTGAGGGTTTGGGGTTTTTTTCTTTCTTCACGGCCTTACTAGAAGTTTATTTCCCAGCTTCTTTTGCATCTCCCTAAAGGAAATCCCTGAATTCACCCATCTTCAGCTCGAATTAAAACATTTAAGGACACACCAGCTGAATATCTCCTCTGAAATTATCCAGTATGTCCATCCCCCCCTCACTTCCGAGGTGGGACTGACTTCACAAAGCACTGTGAGAAATGTTTTCTCCCTCCACTCCCTCAGAACAGACTTGGATGCCCAAATGCCTGTGATTTTCACACCTATTATCCTGCCCTCCATTCAGACAAGTCAATTGCTGGCAGACACTGCAATAATTCTGCCCAAATTTTTGGCAGAAACCCACAAGCATCAAGAAGAAGCCCAGAACCATTAAGAAAACTCTTTTATTTCTTTTCTTTAGAGGCAAAAATTGGCATTGGTTCTCCTGAGAGCAGGGTGAGCAAAGCTGTGTGAGAAAATCCACCTTTATTTCTGTCTTCTTACAAGTTCAGGTGGAGAAAACACATCTGAGGGATCAGCATTGGGTTTATGAGGTGGAAATGAAGCATTTAGGGCAGCCAGAATTAACCTGCTGTGTGCCAAACGTTCACCCTGACAACAGCTTTGCTTGCTCATCCCTCAGGATGTGTCGCTCCTACAAACATCCAGGGGCTATCAGAATGTACCTCGTGGAGGAAAATATCTGATCTCCTGTTCCTTTATTGCCTCCTGGGCCATAAAACACCTGGAGCAGTCTGGGTACACAACACACCTGCTCTTCTGGCCCTTTTTGTTGTTTCAAGGTGCCATTCATGGTCACACAAAGCCAGGTGACAGTTCTGCTCAGGTGTCACCTCTGTCCTGTGCCACCCATCACCAGGAGCTTGGGCAAAGCTCCACTGACATCTTGGAACACAAACGCTGTGAGGAACGGCTGAGGGAGCTGGGGGTGCTCAGCCTGGAGAAAAGGAGACTCAGGGCTGACCTCAGCACTCCCCACAGCTCCTGGAAGGTGCCTGTGGCCAGCTGGGGCTGGGCTCTTTCTCCAGGAGCTGACAGAACCAGAGGTCACAGCCTCAGCTGCCCCAGGGAAATCCAGGCTGGGTGTCAGGAGAAAGTTTTTCATGGCAAGAGTGACAAAGTTCTGGAATGGCTGCCCGGGGAGGTGGTGGAGTCCCCATCTCTGGGTGTGTTTAAAACAAGCCTGGATGTGGCACTGGGTGCCAGGGTTGAGTTGAGGGGCTGGGCTGGGCTGGACTCGATGATCTGGAAGGTCTCTTCCAACCCAGTGGTTCTATGAATTCTGTGAACATCTCTGAGTGCAAAACACCACAGAGATCATGGACAACAAGAGCAGCAGAACATGGAATGAGGGACGGTGGCTCTGTGGGAGTGACCAGCAACATCTCACTGATCAGCAAATATGGGAAAAAAATCAAACTATAAATCCCCTAAAACTGCTTCCTCCTGAAATGTGGATTATTCTGCAACATCCTCAGGGCTGGGGTCTGCTTTCGGATTAGTTCAGCAATTTGAGCTTTTCAGCTTTCTTCAGTTGCAAAATTTCACCAAACCCTTGAGTTCTCACATGCTTTTCCAGCCTGTTGATGTGGATTCCATCACAGCAAAGCAGAGAGGAAATGCTGGGTTGTTACTGCCTTCTCTTGAGGGCACAAAAAGCATCTATCTCCCTAAAAACACTCGTGCTCACTTCACACATGTGAGGACTTCCACACCTCTCAAATGCCAACTCAATGAACCACCTGGGAATCAGAAAAACTGGGAGGAAGGAATCCACACCCACTCAGAGCCTCAGTACTTCACCATCAATATTTCACCTGCTGCTCTTGGCTCTCTTTGTTGTCTGACTGCTCTGGGGGCTCATCTAGTCCCTGCAAAATTTGACTTCCAGACATAAAAGGTCTGCAAGAAAGCTGGAGAAGGACTTTTTACAGCACAGGACAAGGGTGAATAGCCTTAAACTAAGAGAGGAGGGATTTAGATGGGATCTTGGGTTGGAATTGTTCCCTGGAAGGGTGGGGAGATGCTGGGATGGAATTCCCAGAGCAGCTGGGGCTGCCCCTGGATCCCTGGCAGTGCCCAAGGCCAGGCTGGAGCAGTCTGGGACAGTGGAAGGTGTCCCTGCCATGTCAGGAGTTGGAATTGCATGAGTTTGAAAGTCTTTTCCCACCCAAACCATTCCAGGATTCTGTGATCTCTCCCTCTCCCCACTTTAATTCACAGCCTTGCTCAGCTCCCTCAGAAGAAACTCAGCCCAGCTGCAGATTTCATCCTGTAGCCTGTCCAAGGAAGCAGAGCCAAGAAAAACCATCCCAACTGCAGCCTTTCCTCAGGCAGAGAAGCCAGGGGAGCTCTGGGAATCATCAACTCCACGGATTTAGGGAGAGCTGTCGAAGCCTCGCTGTGCTGTCTGCATCTGCTGTCAGCACAGCCCCACATTCCAAACCCAGAGATCAGTGCTAAAACGTGGGATTGAGGAGTAGGAAAAGGCCAAGGAACCTCTGCAACAGGAGTATTAACCTGAATTTACAAATTGTATCAGAAAAGGGCGCCTGGGGCATTTCAGGCTGCTGGGAAATGCATTTGGAGTGAAAAGCTACAAAGCCCTGAGACGGTTCTGGAGGAGTTCAGGGAGATCAGCCAACATTTCAGTGAGGCTGTTCATGTGCAGACAAATGAAGGATGATTTCCACCACGTGGAGGAGCTCACTGAGGGAACTGCAAGGAAGCAGAACCCCAGAGTTATGGGAATTCTGGAAGTTAAGATTTCCCTCAGCCAATTTCTTCTGCAATACCAACATCTGACATCCCTAATCAGATCAGACATGGGTAAAACCTTCCTCTTCCTCACACTGCCTTCAGCTGTGCTCCCTGCAATCCCTTCCAAGGATGGGATGCTTCCCCACAATCACAAAAGGCACATTTAGGGATGAGATCCCTTGTTCAGGACAGATTTCCTGCTGCCAACAGAATGGCAAAAGTCAGATTCCTTTCATCCAGGCTGAGAGTGGCAGTGGGCAGCAAGGACCCCTGGCTTTGGGGTCAGGAATTAAGGGAATGGGCACAAGACCCCTGGATTTACACACACCTGGCTGGGGAATGATTCCTGATCTTTACTGCAGAACTTCAGGCTGACTAAAGGCCCCTGTTTGCTTTCTCTGTAGGTGGAAGCTGCCACAAGGGTGAAAACTGAAAATAACAGATCTTGTCTGACAGCCCAGCAGGGCCTGGGGGGCCAAGGGACAGCAGCTGTGTCCCCACTGCTCCCCCAAAATCAGGGAGAGGTGAGAGGGGATTTGGGCTTCACAACACAGAAATGGAGCTGGGAAGGGGCTGCAGCCCCAGGAGAGGCTGAGGGAGCTGGGAAGGGGCTGAGGGAGCTGGGAAGGGGCTGGAGAATCCCTGAGGGAGCTGGCAAGGGGCTCAGCCTGGAGAAAAGGAGGCTCAGGGGGGACCTTGTGGCTCTGCACAGCTCCTGACAGGAGGGGACAGCCGGGGGGTCGGGCTCTGCCCCAGGGAACAGGGACAGGAGGAGAGGGAACGGCCTCAGGCTGGGCCAGGGCAGGCTCAGGGTGGGCAGCAGCAGGAATTTCCCCATGGAAAGGGGCTCAGGCCTTGGCACTGCCCAGGGGGTGTTGGAGTGCCCATCCCTGGAGGTGTCCAAGGAACCCCTGGAGGTGGCACTCAGAGCTCTGGGCTGGGGACAAGGTGGGGATTGGGCACAGTGTGGATTTGATGCTCTGAGAGGGCTTTTCCAGCCTCAGTGATTCCATGATTCCCAGACAGTTGGTGACACAGAGGTGACATCATCTCCACATGGACAGTGCCCATCCACTTGGTATGAAATAAAAAATGCAAACCCAGGCAGAAACCCAGAGCCCCCGAAACAGGGACCCTTCCCTGCTCTGCCTTCTTTTGGCAGGGTTTATTTCCACTAGTGAGGTGCCACATGTGCCAAATTTGAAATTTTAATTTTTAAAGGCTGAAAGAAACAAATAAAAACTCCTCAAACTTTTAAATGAGCCTTCACTTAAATGGAAAACCCTGACAAAATGCAAATTCCAGGCTTCCCACTCCTGCCATTCCAGCTCCATCTCTAATGCTTCTCCAGAAGCAGCTCACTTGTGGAGCCCTAATGTTTTGAAAAACACACAACTTTCCTGGTTTAGAAGGAATTCTGGCATCCCAGTCCTTACACCAGAGCAAGACAAAGACTTGGAACTATCTGGTTGCTTTCCTTTTTGAACTCTACAGCAGCTATTTAGTTTAATCATTAAATTTTCCATCATTAACCTCCCAAAGATTCTGTAGAACAGAGCAGCCAATTGAGCTCCAACACAGATATTTACATTGCTTTTAAGGCTGTGAGATAACTCAGCACAAACTTGGCAATGCTTTCCCTCGCTCCAGAGTGCCAGAGGCTCTTCTGCTAAAAAAATCAGATATTTTAGGGAAGCCAGGGAGAGTTATATATCCCTGCAATCAGCTACAACAAAGGATTCCCTTCTACTTTGAGGGATATCAGACTTGCAAAGGGAGAGCAATAAAGTTTAGAATCATTACCCAAACGAGCAGAACAGGAGCAGAGCAGGAGTCGATTGCTGGAGCCAAGCCCAGCATTCAGCAGGAGCCAAGGGAGTCTGGGCTTGTGTGGGAGAAAGGTCAAACAAACCTAAGCCAGGCTCAGAGAAAGGTTTGTAGTAGTGGACTCTGCCCTTAGGGTTTAAACCAGGCTCAAGCTGAAGGTTTGAACTTGTAATTGCCTCAGGCTGCTCTGGCTGAGCAAAGCTGAGTGTGGGGCTCAGCAGAGCTCACACCTGGGCCCAGCAGGGCTCACACCTTGAATCAAGCAGGGCTCACACCTGGGCTCACACCTGGGCTCACACCTGGAATCAAGCTGGGCTCACACCTGGGCTCACACCTGGGCTCACACCTGGGCTCAGCCCAGCCCACCATGGGGCTCAGCAGAGCCAAATGTGGGGACCAGGAGGGCCCCATCTGGGGCTTAACAAAGCCCCACGTGGGGCTCAGCAAAGCCCAGTGCAGGGCTCACCCCTTTGCTGAGCAGCTGCTGGCTCTCAGTCACTTCCTGGGCTCCAGGGCGGGTGTTTGAGGATCTTTTTAGAACTTTTTACTACTTTAAAGCTGTTTTTCAATGCCAGCTCCTCAAGACAGCCAGGATCACCACAGAGGGCAGTGCTGTGGGAACTGCTGTGGGAATTCTGATTATTCCAGCTGCCATGGGACGCAGATCTGCTCTAGTTCCCTGGGAGGACACACACAGCACGAAGACAGTGACAACACCTCCAGTCTTCCTCCATTCCTCTTCCCAGGACAGGATCCTGAGCTCATCCCACCCCACACCGACTGCACTGGAGCCACAGGACTGGGTCAGGGTCAGGGATCAGAGATCGGGGATCAGAGATCGGGGATCAGGGATCGAGGATCAGGGATCAGGCTTAGGATCAGGGATCAGGATCGGGGATCGGGATCAGGATTGGGGATCAGGGTCAGGGATCAGAGATCGAGGATCAGGGATCGAGGATCAGGGATTGGGCTGAGGATCAGGGATCAGGCTCAGGATCAGGATCAGGATCAGCTCTGTACCTGCTGCTGGGAATTGTAGTCAAACAGCCCCACGGTGGCCGCAGCCGAGTCCACGGGGACCTGAGTGCCGGAATAATCGAACTGCAGCGGCTCCATGCCCACGTGCTCCATGGGGTCCAGGGGCACGCTCTGGGATTCCATGTTGGAGAAGTCCTCCACGGGCTTGGCCCCGTTGGTGCTGGCCAGCTGAGCCAGCCCCTCAGAGCCGTTCTGGCTGGGGCCCAGCAGATCCACCTCGCTCGCCGAGTTCTGGCAGTTCCCGGGCGTGCGGCTGCGTGGGGAGGGAAAAGGGGTCAGCAAAATGCTCCAGCCCAGCATTCCACCCTCCACAAGCTGCTGGAGTACAGGAGGAAAAATAAAGGCATGGTCTCAAACAGTTCTTCATATTAACTCTATGGACAAATTGATGTATTTTAAAAAAATAAAAACTAAAAGCAGGAATGCTCCATCACACCCCCAGACCCAGCAGAACTCCTCAGAGGTGCTGTAGAAGATGGGGGGGAAAAATAGGGAAGGTCTGAAAAAGTTAATTCTACTGAAAAATTTATTTTAAAAAATAAAAAAGAAATACTCCATTATTTTAAAATTAAAAATTTTAAAAGAATGAAATTTAAAAATACCAGGAATACTCCATCCCAACATCACACCCCTAAACCCACCAGAACTGCTTGGAGGTGTTGCAGTAAAGGGGGGGAAAAATAAAACAAGATGGTCTGAAATAGTTAAATAGTTCACCAAGTGAATTCTACTGAGAAATTGATGTATTCAAAAAAATAAACAAAAAATAAAACCAGGAATGGTCCAGCCCAGCATCATAGCAGCAGTTCACCCCCAGACCCACAAGAACTCCCTGTAAGTTGTAGAAGTGCTGTAGAAGTATTGTGGAAGACAAGAAAAAAATAAAGAGATGGTCTGAAATAGTTCCCTAGTTAATTCTACACAGAAGTTGATGTATTTAAAAAAATAAAAGCAGGAATGCTCCAGCCCAGCATGAGACCCACCAGGACTGCCTGCAGGTGGTGTAATAAGTAAAAAACATGGTCTGAAATAGTTCCCGGAGTTAATCCTACAAAGAAATTGATGGATTTTAAAAACTAACAAAAAATAACGCACAACCCCCAGTCCCTGGCCTCAAACACCTGTTACAGAAAAAATATTAAAAAATTCAGTTTCTGTTTTCTCCTCAACTCAGAGTCAGACAGAACAAGCTACAATCTCCCCAAATACTTATATCTAATGGAGTATTTGGTGATTTTTAATTGTGTGTAGCTCTGGCACCAAATCTCACTTAACACCACTCTAAGGTGGCTGCCACGGGTTCCTGATCACCCAAAACAAGGATCTGACTTCATGGGAATGCTTCACATCCATGGAAGAGCCAGGAATGTGCATTTCCCAGCACTTTGTTTGGCTTTTACATTTTATTTCACCATTCGTTTGGCTTCTCCAGTTTTCCTACAGGCCACCAGGAGATCCAGAAATGAGCGAGGAACACAAATGCATCAATGACATCAAGGGCCACAGTTTCAAGAGG
Organism: Taeniopygia guttata; assembly: GCF_048771995.1. Classification (NCBI taxonomy): domain Eukaryota; kingdom Metazoa; phylum Chordata; class Aves; order Passeriformes; family Estrildidae; genus Taeniopygia; species Taeniopygia guttata. The sequence goes on along the minus strand of NC_133048.1, from coordinate 5,801,682 downwards.
TTTTCACCCCTGCAGAGCTGCAAGGAACAAATCCAAGCCCCCAGCTGTGATGGGGACAGGACAGGAGCAGAGGCAACACTTCCCAGGGGGGTTTCCATGGGAATCCCGCACAGAGGGATTACAAACAGCAGTGAAAATCACCGGGATCCCACCCAGCCTGAGCTCTCAGGTGTTCCCACCCTCTCCCGCTGCTTCCCTGAGGACATTTAGAACATCCTGGGGACACTGCAGCATGGAACAAACCTTCCCAAAAACATCAAGTGCATGCCCAGGTTTGGAATTGGGCTGACTGCACAGGGATGCCCAGAGCCAGGGGCTGTTCTGCTCCTCACCCACCAGTGAGGGACTGGGGGACACAGGGAGGGTGACACAGCTGGGACAGCTGATCCCAACTGACCCAAGGGGTTTGAGAAAAGAGATTTTACCGTTTATTTACCAAATCATCTGGGTCAGACAGAGGAAGGAGTTTGTCACAAGGAGGGTGGGGAAGCCCTGGCACACATTCCCAGAGCAGCTGTGGTTACCCCTGGATCCCTGGCAGTGCCCAAGGCCAGGCTGGACACTGGGGCTGGAGCACCTGGGACAGTGGGAGGTGTTCCCAGATGGGATTTAAGATCCTTTCCAACCCAAGCCACTCTGGGATTCTGTGATATCCCAGCCCACACAGCACCCAGAGCTGAGGGAAGAGGGAAGGGGAGGGTGTTTGGAGTGCTGGTATTTGGTCTTCACCAGTCCCTGTCACAGAATCCCAGACTGGGTCAGGCTGGGAGGACCCCATGGGGACACTGGTGCCACTCCCTGCTCCAGCAGGGCCATCCCAGAGCTCAGGGCACAGCAGGGTGTCCATGTGGCTCTGGAATGTCCCAGGGAGGAGATTCCAGCCCCTCTCTGGGCTCTGCTCAGGGCTGGCACTGCCCAGGGCAGCTCCTGGGCTCAGCCCCTGCCCAGGGCTCTGGGGCCATCGCTGGGCCTGGAGCAGAGCCTGGCCCTGCTCTGCCCTCCTGCACACAGGGACAGACAGGGACAGACAGGGACAGACAGGGACACTCAGGGATGGACAGGGACACCCTCAGGGATAGACAGGGACACCCTCAGGGACGGACAGGGACACCCTCAGGGACGGACAGGGACAGACAGGGACAGAGAGGGATGGACAGGGACACCCTCAGGGATGGACAGGGACACCCTCAGGGACGGACAGGGATGGACAGGGACACCCTCAGGGACACACAGGGACACCCTCAGGGATAGACAGGGACAGCCAGGGACAGAGAGGAACAGACACGGACAGCCAGGGACACACAGGGATAGCCAGGGACGTCCTCAGGGATGGACAGGGACAGAGGGACACTCAGGGACGGACAGGGACAGACAGGGACACACAGGAACAGCCAGGGACACCCTCAGGGATGGACAGGGACAGAGAGGGACACACAGGGACACACAGGGATAGCCAGGGACGTCCTCAGGGATGGACAGGGACAGAGGGACACTCAGGGATGGACAGGGACAGAAAGGGACACACAGGGACATCATCAGGGACGGACAGGGACACCTCAGGGACGGACAGGGACACCTCAGGGACGGACAGCCAGGGCTGAGGGCCCCTCTCGAGGCTGAGCAGCCCCAGCTCCCTCAGCCCTTCCTGGGCAGGGAGATGCTCAGTGACCCCCAGTGGAGCCCAGCTTTCCTGGGAATGGGGTGCCTGACACCTTCCCTGGGATGTGCTGCCCAAATTCCTGCCTTGGCTTCGCTTCCATGCCCAGTTTTTCCTTTCCCCATTCAAATGTTCCCACCTCAGCCCAAGAGTTTTCACTTTTCCCCTTCCAATTCTCCCCGCCATGGCCCTGCAGGGGATGGAGTGAGAGCCTGGAGAGGCTGAGCTTAGCCCCCAAGACTGATCATTATTCACTGATTAATCACTCAGCACCGACACACATACCTGAAGTCTTTGACATCGGCGTCGATCCCGTTCTGAACAGGCAAACCATTGGATTTATCCATCACATCCCCCTCCTCCTTCAGATCTCCCAATTTATCTCCATCAAACGTGCCCTTGCTTTTCTTATCCCCTTTGTCATTCTCATCACTCTCTGCATCCCTTGGCCCCTGGGCAAAAGAGACATTGTTTTAATAAGCTGAGTTTTCAGATCAATTTTCCTGTTACCCCAAGACAGTAACAAATCAAAGACACATGTCACCATAAAAGAACTCACTTGCAAACATTAATTCTACCCAAAAATAAAATAGCTAAAAATGCAAAATATTCAATAATAATCAAAGAAATCAGGGAATTAGCTCTCATTCTTCCAAGAGGTGTTTCATGTCTTCACATTTCTTCATTTAGTAACTCAAGGTTTGCTTTTATAGGCTCTAAAAATCCCATCCCAAAATAATTTTAAGGAATTCTCTTTCTAGATGGGACTTAAGCACTTCAAAGTCAACACCAGCAAATGCTGCAGGGGCATAAAGTGAATTAGTGCCTCTCTGAAGTGCCTGGCTCAGTGTCAGAGACAGCTGACTGGACAAGTGTTTGAAAATCACCTCAGTTTTGGAGGCATCAACAGTGAATTCCAAGGCACAGCTCATTTAAAAACACTCAAATAAATCACCGCCTCGGTCATTGGCCCCTGTAATCCTGAAGCACATTTCTTTGGGAGAAAAGGGAAAAAAAAGAGGGAAGAAAAGGATTTCTGTTCTGTTGAGCATTCCATGAGTGGCGTTACATCTGCAGCGAGTCTGCATTTTATTGCACTTGGGAGGAGAATAAAGGGTGATGATGCCTGGGGCAGTGTTTTGAACAACAAAAGGGAGAGGAAAAACAACATAATTTATGATAAAAACCAGCAAGGGGCATATAAACATATTTATCAGAGGCAGCTTTGGTGCTGTCACAGGGACAGACATCCAAAGCCTGCCTTCCGCTTGACTGGAGGGAGAAGTGCTCTGCACACAACATTTCTGCCTCTATCCACTGAACCCTTTTCCCACTCTCTCTGACTGGAGGGAGGGATTTTTCCCTTGTATTTAGAGAAAAAAAAAATTGTTGTGAAAGCAAAAATCTTTTGGTGTTGCTTTTAAAGAAAATAAAATTGTGTTTCCTTAATATTCGTTGGAAACACCACCTGTAAGTCCAGCTGTGGAGCAACATTCCCCCAAATAAGGGGGTTCAGCAGTGACAGCTGTGTCACCACTGTCACTCTGACTGTGCTGAGGAGCAAACCCCTCCTGACTCCCTGGGGATAAATCGCCTCTTTGCCCTAAGTGCTCACATCCCAAAAATCCTCCCTGCTCATAAATTGCCTCTTTGCCCTAAGTGCTCACATCCCAAAAATCCTCCCTGCTCTCCCAGGGCACCCCAGGTCCTTGGGCACCCTCTAATGAGGGCCAGCAACCCCAGCAGGGCTGAGGGAAGCTGCAGAGGACAGCAGCCAAAGGAGGCTTCCCCCCATTTCTGGAGCCTTTTTCCCCCCTCCAGGGTTTGATGCCAGCTCTGCCCACATCCATAACAGGAGGCTGGGCCCCTTCCCCACCCCACAAAGGGGTGCTGCCATTCCCCATGGGAAACAAGCTGCCCAGCAATGCCAGCTGTGAAACACATCCAGCCACTAACAGGAGCTCCAGGGAAGGCTGCCTGACACCAATCTATTTGTTGGGGGGGTTTTATCCCAAAAAATTGCGTAAGGAAAACCTCCAGGGTAAGGATGAACATTATGCCATGACAGTTATCACCAGGTAAAGAGTTTGGAGCTGGAATCCCATTTGTGGGATCAGCACCAAGGCTCAGTGCAGGTTTGTGGGACCTTCCCCAAGGATTAGCATGGATGGGGTGTTTCTGCTGGGGGGTTTTTCCAAGCATGCAAGGAATGCCAGCACCTTCCCATCTCCCATCCCACATCCCCCAGCCAAGGACTAAACCTGCCCTGTTTGAGAGAACAGCTAAACTGAGAGCAAGAAAGAAACCTCTGCCCTAGAAATGATTCACAACCAAACAAACCGAGCAGCAAAGGGAGAAAAGAGCAGAAAGGTGGCAGTCAGGCACTTACAAACGCTCCTTTCCTTAGGCAGGAGTCTCCAGGAGATGAGCTCAGCACATACTCCACCATGCTCACTCCCAGCCCTCCACTCTCTGACCGTGGTGACAGCACTGAGTTGACTTCACTGTTCACATGGAAGCCCTGCCCAGGCCTTCTCTGAACCATAATTGGCTGGGAAACAGAGTGATCTGGAACAGAAACATGGGAAACTCTCACAAGCAGATCCAACTATTCAAAGGAGACAAATTAAATCATTCAATATGTACTCCCCAGGGGCTTATTTGCACTCAGAAGTGCCAACTTTGTGATTCTGCTGATGTCCATTAGTTAAGCCAGGATGGCTTTCTTCATTTTTTAAATACTACAACATGTAAACCTGCAAGTGAGAGCTAGGTTTAAAATCTAAACTTATAAAATGCCTGAAATTTAAGACTAATTAAAGGTTGCAATTAAAAAAATAAAGTTTCAGTTTTTAGTTTTAGTAAAATTCTTGGGTTAGCACAGTGAAAACAAGTTTTGGCTTGTCATTTAAAGCACGATCCTGCTGCTCCACCAGCCCCGTGTCCTTTGTTCCACCAATTGCTGTGTTCATGTCAAGATCAGAGATTTTTTTGGCTGCTCTTTCCTCAAGAAAAGGTTTCTGAGGAGTTCATTTCTCCTTCTTCATCCCCCTGTCCTCTTGCCCCAGCCCTCTGCTATTGCTGAGGCTTTGAGGCCCCACCAGGACAGACTCGGGGTCTCCAAATCCTTTGGGCTCTGCCAAAATCCCTGCCTGGGAAGGGGAGAGTGACCCCAAAAGGGAGGAAAGGGGAAAGGGAAAGAAGGGATTCTCTGCTCCTGGCAACAGGCAGGGAGTCCAAAATATCAGACAGCAGGTCTGGGAATTGCCAAGGGCTGGTGGGACAGGGAAGAGACACCAATACCCAGGGATGCTGACACTGGAGCTTCCTCACGAAGCAAGTGAAAGGAATTCCATCCTCTCACTGCTCCTGGCTAAACTTCCTTCTTTTCCCCATCAATGCGGCCACAAAGGGACTTGGGCTGGGGAGATTTTTTGGGGTAAAGCTTCCAAAAAAGGGGAACAGCCAGTTTTAACCTGGCACTGCTGCCACCTCTGTGTCCCCAGGAGGGGGAAGGAAGGGCAGGACTGCAGCTTTGAGCTGCTGGGTTTGAAGGGTCCAAATCCAGAACTTTGGGGTAGAGTAAAACCCCAAATCCACGTGGGAGGCCTGCAGTGCATCCTGTGGGCACGGATGGAGAAGGTTTGGAGCCAAGGAAGACCCAGGCCTCACCTGGATGGACTGGGGGGATTGTGGGGGGAAAAAGCTTCTCCAAAAAAAGAGAAAATTTTGTTTTAACCCAGCACTGCTGCCCAGCTCTGTGTCCCAGGAGTGGAAGGAGGGCAGGACTACAGCTTGTAGCTTTTGAAAGTTCTGAAAAGCCTTTAAAGGTTCTAAATCCACAACTCTGAGGCAGAGGAGTGAAAACCCAAATCCAGCAGTGCAGCATGAGCATGGATGGAGCCAGGGAGGATCCAGGGGAGGATCCAGGCTCCACCTTCCCATAGGGGCTGCACCACACTGATCCAGCCAGGCACATTTCGAGAAGCTCTGTCCCCTTTTCATGGCCATGTTTTAATGGAAATAATAAAACAAGGCTTTATCACTACTTTTAAAACAGGGAAAACCCCACACAACAGTGAGGTAAATGTCATTTCCTGGGAGCTCTAAATGCCATTTCCTGGGAGCTGGAGCTTTTGGCAGCTGCACCAGACACCCAGCTGTGTTTCAGGAGCAGATTCATGACACAGAAACCATGGAGAGAACAATCAAAGGTCAGCATTTAAAACCCAGCACTTGCAGGTTTGTTTTTTTTTTTTTTTCCTAAAACCAACCTGAATATTCTCCCCCAAAGTTCAGAATTAGGGAGAGTCTCTAAGCCAAGAACAAAATCTTTGGCAGATAAATTCAATACTAATTCAAAACCTCAGTTTTTTAATTTTTAAACTGAATGTTGCTCTCCCATCAAGTCCAAAATCAGGGACAGTCTCTGATGCAAGAACAAAATCGTTGGCAGATTTAACTCAACACTAATTCAAAACATCTTTTTTTTTTTTTTTTTTTAACAGAATGGTGGGTTTTGGCTGGTTGGTTTAGTATTTAAAAAATGAAGGGTTTTTTTTTTTTAGTTCATCTTGTTCTCCAAGATCTTTGTTTAAACTTTTCAGCTGATCCATTCCAAGGTAGAAAACACATCAGAAATTGAAATTTTAAGCATAATTTAAGATTTTTAAGCAGATAAACATGAATTTACACATATTCACATTACACAATGTTCTGACATCCCTGGATATCTTAATTTTATCACAAAGCAAAGTGAGGTTTTCTATTTGTTTTTTATTACATAAACCAGATGGGTTTTTAATCTTTTCAAAGCTGTATCATCCAGCCTGGCCACGGACTTTGAGCAAATAAATTGCGCATTTCTGTATCCAACCCCAACTAAATTAAGGAAATAATTGAGCTACCTGATGTTCCCCAAGCACTGTCTCTCCACTGATCTCCCAGAAATATCCCTTTTGGTCCATCTTTGCTGGAATCATCAGATTCCCAAAACTTTTTACCCGGCAACAGCTGCTGCAATTAAAACAAAACAAAACAAACAAACAAAAAAAAAAGAACAAAACAAAGCAAAGCAGGATTAAAATAAGTATAAAATGCCAACATAAACCCCATAAGCATCTCCCTTCTATCAGGTATCAATCATTAAACACAACTGATATAATCAAATATTTACATCTCCCAGGTGAAAGCTGAGGGAACAATTCCATCTCCCCATCCCTGATTTTCCTCCCAGCTCCAGGAACTCCCCACACGTCAGACACTCTCACAGACACTCCCCAGCCTCTCTGCACTCACAAGGGAAAATAAATGAGGGGGAAAATATTTGCATTTTCCTGAGTTCACCTGGGAACAAATTCCTGCCTCCCAATGGGAGCTGCTGCTGGAGGGACACAACAGCGACAGGGAAGCTCAGGAGTTCCCATTTCTCCTTCTGCTGAGGACTCTGCTGCTCCAGGGGTTTGGGAACACTGATGGGAGGGAGGGCAGCACCTGCCACGAGGGGGAAAAGCTCCTGGGAATATGACAGAGCCACCTTGAGCTGGGACAGAACAGGAAAAGCTCCCTGGAATGGGACAGAGCCACCTTGAGCTGGGACAGAACAGGGAAAGCTCCTGGGAATGGGACAGAGCCATCCTGAGCTGGCACAGCCCAGGGGTCCTGGCTCTGAAGGTGGCAGAGAGAACAGCTGCTCTGGGAATTCCAGCCCAGCCCCTCCCCACCCTGCCAGGGAACAATTCCCAATTCCCAATCTCCCATCCAGCCCTGCCCTCTGGCACTGGGAGCCATTCCCTGGGTCCTGTCCCTCCCTGCCTTGTTAAAATCCCTCTCCTGTATCCTTCTTCCCATTCTTTAGGGGGTTTTGGGAACAGCTTCACCAGGGCCACCTCCAGGCCCTGAGGTGGCATGGGGACAATATCCCAGTAAATCCTCTGGATGGGATGGATGGAAGGAATTCCCAGCAGCACATTCACTGCAAATTAACCATGAAATGAGCCTTGCCTGAAACTGGGATAAAACTCAAACTGAAGATGAAAAGAACGTGAATCTGCCTGAAATTCCCATGGAACAAACAAGAACCATCAGTTCTGGGGATCTCTCATCTGGATCAGGAATGGTGATAAATCCTGACTGGTATCTGTTTCAATACCCTGACTGATAGCAAATTAAATATCCTGATAACCACTTCAATATCTTGATTTGATATCAAATTCAATATCCTGACTGATATCAACTCCTGTTAACTCCAGCAGCAGATGGCAAATCTAAGGCGGAACTCAAGGAGTAAATCAGCTGCTGGCTGCAGAGGAAGCAGCAAGAACTGATTTCACAGCTCTTAGGTGCTGGTTTAAAGCACAATCACAAAGTTGTGCTCTCCATTTCCTCCCCAACTCAACAAAGAGCTGTTTGTTTACAAACCAAATCACTCTGCAGTGATTTCAGACAGGATTTCTCCTCACACCCTCAACATGGTGCAGGCTGCTCGAGGATAAAAGCAGGGACCCTGCCCCACACTCCTCTTTCTGCCATCCCAAAATAACCCCAAATGGAAGGGCAGGAGGCTCCCATGAGCACCAGTCATTCCCAAACACAGATGAACCTGTTCCTCCGTCTGCACGGGGAAGGAGGGAAAAGCCAAGCCACTGCTCTCCAGTATTTATAAACATCAACACGTATCAGGTGTCTTGCAAATTTTTTTTAATCTTCTGTCGTTCCTGTATTTCTTCAAATACAGCTTTTTTTCCTCCTGCTGCTGCCACAGCGCAGAAATAACAACTCTCCTCATGGCATTGCAAGGAATTTTGAACAGAAAGCAGCACAAACTGATTAAACTGAATTTTAGCTGCAGTTAAACACTTCCCGTTTCTCCTGACAACACCTGCTTGGAGCAGCCTGGGACAGTGGGACGTGGAACTGGATGGGCTTTGAGATCCCTGCCCATCCAAAGCACTCGGGGATTCTCCACACCTGCAGCAGCTCCAGCACACCTGGGGCTGTGCCAGCACTTCCTGCTGGAGGGGGATCTGCAGCTAATCCAGCCCTTCCCTCTTCGCCCTGCTCTCCTCTACCCCTTTCCTAAGGAAAATAAAACCTTCACCAGCACAGTCCTGCAGAACTGCACCCCAACACCTTGTGAATTTTGCAGTGAATCACACCCAAGGGTCACAAAACGTTTTAATTCTCCCTATCTCCTGCACACCCCTGCTCCTGCACAGAGAACCCCAGCTCTGCTCTTTCCAGTTTAAAATCTCCTCACCAGAAACACCAAGTTTCCAACTGGAAAAGCAGAAACAAACAGAAGAAAGAAGTTAACCTCACACGGAGATTCCAGAACTATTTACAGATATAAGGGAATCCCCAAAGCCAATATTAACAGATGCTAATGAGGGGAAGGGGCTTTGTTCTGTCAAGTGCTCCTCCAAGCAACACAGAGCATTAGCAAGCAGCAATCATCTGCAATTATGCAACAGGCTGCTAAGACAATAAATTCTTCCTCAGGGAAAGTTGTCAGTTGCAATGGAAGGAAAAAAAAAGGGTATTTTCAGTGACTCTAAAGCAGTTCTGCAGGTTGGAAATTTGAAAAGAATAAGCAGCGGTTTAGAACCAGAGTCATTTATTCATTCCCTGGTTTTTATTAAAATTGACCCTATCCACTATGAAAATAATCCTGCTAAGCCCTCTTACAAAGGACTTACCAGTTAGGCCAATATTCAATTTGGCAGAGCAGGGAGGAGGGGAGGACTTACCCATCATCAACAAAAGCAATTCTTCCAGCAGCCAGGACACACAGATCCCACTGAGATGGGATTATGAATTAGACAAATTAAGAAAACTGATCCCCCTCAGACAAGGCAAATATTAAGATAAAAGCAGCCATCTGTGCAGTGCAGAACTGGGTTTGTCTGCAGCAACAGGCAGGGAAGGCAGAGCAGGTATTTACAGCAGGTGTTTACCTGGGTGTTTACAGGTCCTGCTTTGTGCCACAGATGTTATCGGCAGCAGGGAGGGCACCCGGCAGCAGTGCCAGCAGTGCCAGCCGTGCCCAGGGAGGGGAGCTCCCAGCAGCAGTGCCAGCCCTGCACAGGGAGGGGAGCTCCCAGCAGCAGTGCCAGCCCTGCACACCCCTGCACTGTACTGGGACAGCCCTGGCACTGCCCCAGGACAGCCCTGGCACATCCCTGCACAGACCCGGGAGAGCTCTGCCCTGCTCTGGGACAGCCCTGGCACTGCCCTGGCACTGCCGTGCAGGGAACAGGCATTGCCTGCCCGCTCTGGGACTCACATCCCTCACAGCTCTGGAGAGAGAACAGGAAAGGGAGCACAGGGCTGGGAATGTCTGACCATTCCTTCAACTCCATCTGCTCCCAGCCCTGCTCTGAGCTTCCTTGAAGTGCCAGGGCAGCTGCTGTGGCACCATCACCAACCTTGCTCCACTGCTCCCATCTCCATCCTGGCCCCCCTGCTCCCATCTCCATCCCACTGCTTCCATCTCCATCCTGGCCCCACTGTTCCCATCTTCAACGGTGCCAGCGCTGGGGAAACTGAAAAACTCAACCCAAACATTTTTCCCAACTGCCAGTGCTCCCCAGCTGCCAATGAATCATAAATTTATAGGGCCAATAAATCAAAATTTGTGGGAACACAACACATCAGTAGCATGGAAAGCAGAGGCACAGGGCTTTAGTTTGGGGTGGCTTTTTCCTTCATTTTTGTTTGGTTTGTGGTTGTTTTCTTTAATCCAGGTAACTGAAGTGTCACAACCACCGGGACTGTGTCCCTCTGCAGGGCCTTCTCCAGGACCTACCCAGCTGCACCAATGGGGCATTAACCACAGACATGGGCACAGAATCATGGACTATCCTGAGCTGGAATATCCACAAGGGTCACTGATCCAGCTCCTGGACCCCCCAACAACCCCACCCTGGGCATCCCTGGGGCTCTGGCAGCCTCGGGGCCGTGCCCATTCCCTGGGCAGCCTGGGCAGTGCCAGCACCCCTGGGGGAAGAACCTTTCCCTGAGCTCCAGCCTGCCCTGCCCTGGCCCAGCTCCAGCCGTGCCCTGGTACTGTCCCTGTCCCAGAGCAGAGATCCAAGCTGCCTCTCCAGGTTCTGATGTCCCACAGCTCCCCTACAACGATCCCCAGGGGCTGCAGGAACCTCACTGCCCACACTCAGTGACCCCAGCACTGCCACCTGCAAGGGCAGCAGCCCAGCAATAATTAAACACTTTGAGCTAAATGTATAAAATATTCCTCACCAACATTTCTCTTCCAGGGCAGGCTCCAATTCCCTGCTACCCCCAGTACTCCAGTTTGAAGTTAAGCACCTCCAGTTGCCTCATGGCTCTGTGTCCCCATCTTCCTCCCACCCTCAGGATTAAGTTTCACCAGCACCTCACCCAGCTGCTCCTGACTCCAGACCCAGACTTTGCACAACCTACTCCCAATCCAAGGTCCCAAATGCCTGTAAGGGGTTGGGGACAAACCCAAGTGCAGCTCACAGCCCCTCTGTGCTGCCCACTATCCCCAGAGACCCTGCACCGAAATTCCCTGCTGCAAAGCTACAGATCCAAGGGATTCAGCAAGGAAAAGCAGATGTGCAGCTCCCCACCCTGAGGCTGGGGGACAAAGGGAACTTGCAGGGCTTGTGTTAAGCCAAAGAGAAGGGTCAGGGCTGTGGGATCAAGGCCTTAAGTGCCATATGGGCAGAGCCACAGCACCAAAATCCCACATGGAACTGCTAGACAAAGCTCCAAGGTGAGTTCTTCATCCCAGGAAACAGCCTGGAGAAGGTGCTGGAACAGAGGGACAACATCCCCTGGCCCCAGAGCTGCTTTCAGCATTACTGACCACAGTCACTACCAACAGCACAAAGCTTTCACAGTTTAGAGTGGAGAAAAGGGGGCTCTGGGACTCTTTTCAATCCCTGCTCGAGAAAATATTGCATTTCCACTCGCTGGAAATTCAGGAATATGAGGCTGGGAGTCTGAGGATGGAAACAGCCCCAAGAGAGAAGAAAACTGTGGGGGTTTTTAAAGTATTCTTAATGTTCCCAGATAAGGGTATCTGTTGATCTCCAAGTATTATCTATGTTTTGAGAGTAGGATAGATAAGAGATTTAATTGTTTGACAGTGCCCTTTAAAAAACTGCTCCAATGTCTTCACAAACTCCTTCAATTACTGAAATTATGACGGTGCTTAACAAGGAGCAAGAAAACTAGAAGATAAAAGAAATCTAACACTGAATGCAGAAATGCTCTTCCTCATCTTTCTCCTCCAGGTTTTTCACTATGGATTTCACTATCATTCATTTCAGACTCTCTGACTTTCTCCCCAAGCTTCCTTCTCATTCCAGGATCAGAAAGGGTAAAAACCACCAGTGCTTTGCTAAGGCATCTAAACTGCACAAAATCCAGGCGATTTTTCACATGGTCCTGAAAGCCAAACCAGATCCTCTGTGATCTCCTGAAATCAGCCTTGGAGAGATACAGAGAAAATTCAGCGGGATAAGAATGGAAACTGTGAGACTGAGGGAGAAAAACCCCAAGAGAAACAAGAAATAGTGGTTTAGCTGAAGAAGAAGGGTGAGATGTCATCTTTCCCAAAAAAATTGCTCATTCCAGCATGTGGAAAAGCCCAGTGACAAAAGGATGCCATTGCCAAAACTTTCTGCATCACAGTTACAAGAAGAGGGGAAAAAAATGAGTCATAACTGGAAGGCAAAGCCCCAAAAACAAACCCAAACTCGCTCCTCTCAGAAATGCCTAAATAAACCAAAAGGTGGGAGAACTCAGCAGTTTTAGGAATTCCTTCAGGCGTTCCAGCTCTGTGACCTTGTGTCCTGACAAGCAGAGCTGAGCACTGAGAACCTGCTCACAGCCAGCCTGGGCTCCCTCTCTCTCTGAGCATGAACTCCTGCCCAAATGAGGTGTCACAAACTCATCTCCTCAGAACATTCCCACCCCCAGCATTCCACAGGCAAGCTGCACATGGAGCACAGCAGCTGCTGTGCAGCAGCTTCAGGCAGGTTTTTAATGTCATGTTTGCTCCTTTGAAAATCATTTTCACCTCCTCATAGTCAACAGTCTTAGGGTAAATTAATCCAACCTGGAGAAACAGATTTTCCTCTCAAGTCAAATCAAAATCCAACCCTGGATGATGGTTTTCCACAGAAGGAAGGGGGGAGAAAGAAAGGGGGAGAAGTAAAGCAGGGACCCAAAGCAGGGACGGAAGAAGCAACAGGGGAAGGAAGGAGGTTTTTGACCTGAGAGAGGGCACCTTACTATGAATCCCACCATGCCACAGTCCTGGTTTGCTCTTTTCTCCAAAACAGCAACTTTGGGTTCCAGGGGTTCTTATTTTTTACACCTGGCTCATGCACTGGGTAGCAGACAGGATGAACTAAACATGGAGGAAATAAACTGGTCTCAACTTGAGAGGAGCATCAGACTCGCATCAAGCTGAGCTGCCACACATGAACACCCTCCTACCAGACACGATTTTCTCCTCTGTCCTTCCACAAGGGACTCACTAAAGGCAAAAGGAACCAGGCAAGGCAAAGAAGTCTTTCCATTCAACTTCCAGGAACCTACAGGAACAAGCTATTCTTTCAGGTCACTCTAAAACCAGGTAAATTCTCTTTTTTCTAAGAAAACCAGTGGGCATTTCCCCCTAAATCTGCCACCTCCTTGCTGCTGTGAGGGATTAAATTAATTAACTCTGGATGGAGTTCTGTGAAGTTCCAGCTGCAGGCCCATTATCTGTGCCCTGCTCTTTCCCTCCTGCAGCCCTGGCTTACCCTGCCAGTTACTCCAAACCTTAAACACAGCCCTGACCTTTCTGCAAGAACCAAAAACAAGGTGGGCAGGACTGGAAACAGAGCAGCAGACAATGCCCCGCAGCACAACGAGGTCTGAGCTCAGCGAATCCCAAAATAAACCTGCTCCAAGCACTGGGACACCTGTCCCCAGCCGATTGCGAGCTGTTGCTCTCCAGCCACTCTCTGCTGCTGGATGAGCCAACAGGTGGAAATTTAGCTGGTCCTCCCTCTGTGATGGATTCCAGCCCGGCAGGTTTGGGGCCCGGCAGGTTTGGGGCCCGGCAGGTTTGGGGCCCGGCACGTTTGGGGCCCGGCACGTTTGGGGCCCGGCACGTTTGGGGTTGGATCAATCTCACACACACACAGACCCAGAGCCATCTCACAGGCAGAATGGAGAGCCCTCAGCATCACAATCGTCCCAGCAGCCTCAAAAAGCTGCTGTTTCATTTCTTTCCCCTCCCAAAATACGGATTTTTTTTCTCCAGGCCTCTCACTTACCTCTCCCATAGCCCGTCCCTCCAGAGCCAGTGCTTGGAAATCATGATTCAGCTCATCCATGGAACGCACCTATTCACAGATGGGGGAGAGAAGGCCATGAGGAAATGCTTTTCTTTGCTGTATTTATTTATAATCACAGTTTATAACCATTTTTCTGCTCCAGACTGAGAGCCACATTCCACATGAGAGTCTGTAACAAGGTTATGGAGCTCCAGAGGATGACTTACCTTTAACACTCCCAGCAGTTACAACATTTATATACTTCCATTATTTTACACACACATGTATTATTACACACAGATTTATTTCTGTGTGTTAGATTTATACATGCACAGGAAAAGAACAACCAGCAGTTACTTTTAAGATAGACAAAGCCTAACATAACTGTCTCTGCTCATATTTCACAATGGTTTCAGGTGAAGGAGTCAAGGCATGAGGAGCCAGCATCATTTCAGGTGGGAATCAAGGAAAATCTCCTGTATAAAGCTGGCAAATTTACATCCAGGTTACACTCACACGAAGCAGAAAAAAACCAACACATTGATTTGATGAAAATTGAGTCATTTAGAGCAAAAAATAAAGCATAAACTTGAAACTATTGGATAAATTGACAGAAGCACAGAATGGGTCCACAAGAATGATCCAAGTCCAGCTCCTGCCCCTACCCAGACCCCCAACAATCCCACATTGGGAATCCTGAGCTGGAATATCCACAGGAATCACTGATCCAGCTCCTGGACCCCCCAGCAACCCCACGCTGGGCATCCCTGGGGCTCTGGCAGCCTCGGGGCCGTGCCCATTCCCTGGGCAGCCTGGGCAGTGCCAGCACCTCTGGGGGAAGAACCTTTCCCTGAGCTCCAGCCTGCCCTGCCCTGGCCCAGCTCCAGCCGTGCCCTGGTGCTGTCCCTGTCCCAGGGCAGGGATCAGTACCCAACATGGACTGGGTTTGTTGAACATGCAGGAAAACCCTTCTCCTGCTTCTCATTCCCAAATCTCAGCTGCTGAGCACACACGAGGAAGCAAATTCAAGAAGAAACCCCAACTCTGGACTTGAGGCCAAAGCGCAGCAGCTGAGCCACGTGCTGGGACTGGGAGCGGGTGAGTGCCCTCCCATGCCCCTCCAGGGTCCCAGCAGCCCCCAACACCCCAAACAAGCAGCACACACTCCCCTCCTACTCAGTGTTTACACACTCCCTGCAGCCCAGCAGGGCCGAGGCAGCTCTCTGCTCAGCAGGGAGGAGTTTATAAAGCATTACTCACATTACTGTGAGTAATGTCCACACTGATCCAGGCTCCTCGCAGCATGCTGCAGCTTTACACACGGGGCTTAGTCCTGCCCCTGCACAGAGCCCTCCCAGGCTGAGCAGGGAGCTCGGCAATACCTGGTGGGTGAGTTACAGGACAAAAGAAATCCCCAAAATTGTTTAGATGTTCCTGGCCCACCAGTGACCAGCACTGTGACGTTACACCATCATCAGCGACCTTAACCACAACTTCTGATACTGCAGTGCCACTTCCAGCAGGACCAAGACCTTGGGATTATGTTTTATTTCTATTCTATGACAATATTTTGTAGATCTCATCTAAGACAATATTCTATACACCTCATCTAAGAATCAGATGGAAGAAAGGACCACATTAACCTCTAAAAATCCCCTCCAGTCTAAATTCTTCTATTCTGTTACCATTATACTTTGCAAAAGATTAGTGGTATATTATTGAATTATTTAATAGATATTTACATAATTTGCAAATCCTCAGGGGTCACTCACTCAGAATCCTTGTAAAATCAGGTATCTCTTGTTACTGTATCTCACTCAGCTCAGTTATTTTCAGTTCTGCCTCAGCCTTGCCACCTTTTGCAGTGACATTTGTCACATGGGCCACCAACACCGAGCGAAACTCTTCCCAAAACTGCAGCCCCGAGGACTTTCCTCCCCTGCCAGTTCCATCCAGCTCTGCAGCTGACACAGCTCAGCTGCCTGGTGCCACACAAACATCACTGGGACCAAATTCTTCGTGGAGCACTTCAAGCTGAACTCATGGAAGGTGCTGCAACCTCCAGATGTGCCAAACCACAAAAGCTGGCAGAGAGCAAATCATTATTTCCATCAGACATCTGAGAGAAGTTGCACAGAGAGATTCAGAAGGTGATGTGAACTCACAGCTGCTGGTGTCCCAGCAAACCACAGAAGCCACCCGAGTGTGTCCAGCAGCTTCCCCAAAAGAAATCAACCCCCAGGGCTGGGTGCTGAGCTGTGGGAACCTCAAAACAAAGCTGCTACAAAGATCCAATCACTACATTCCCAGAAAATCCAAAAGGATATAAATTGATAATTTTATTTGATTGGGTCAACATGGAATCATGGAATGGGTTGGGTAGGAAGGGACATTAAAGCTCCTCCAGTGCCACCCCTGCCATGGCAGGGACACCCTCCACTGTCCCAGGCTGCTCCAAGCCCCATCCAGCCTGGCCCTGGACAATCCCAGGGACTGCCACAGCTGCTCTGGGAATTCTATCCCAGTTCCTCCCCACCCTGCCAGGGAATAATTTCTCCCACATATCCAATTTATACCTATTCTCTGGCAGTTTGAAGGCGTCTCCTCCTGTCACCCCAGGCTCTTGCCAACAGCCCCTTCTCCACCCTTCCCTGCGGGCACTGGAAGGCCACAATGAGATCAGCCCAAAGGCTTCTCCTTTCCATGCTGAACAATCCAAATCTCTCAGCAGAGGTGCTCCAGCTCTGCAGATGACTTGGTGGCTCCTGGACATGCTCCAACAGGACAATGCCACAGGAGAAACAGGCTGCCTCCATCCCCCTCCCCACTATCCCTTACCCCAGCCACGACAAAAAGCAGAAAATAAAATCTGCCTTCTCTATCAGCTATTAGATGTGAGGAAATGAAGAAATTATTCAGATATTTCACATCCCTTATCATCTCTCTTTCAAGAATCCTAACAAATATGGATAAAAGCATTTTCTAAATCAGGTCTTTGTGCCTGATTTTGGCCACTCTGAGCAGAAAGTGTCCATAAACAGCAATTCTCCAGCTCTTTCTCTCCCTCACACAGTTTCTTTACCTTCATTGATCACTGGATCTATTAATTTGATTTTCAAAGACTGCGCCCAAAGGATCTTTTCCCCATTTCTCAGCGCCTCTAATGTTAAACAGCAACACATTTTCACCTCATTGCACACAAATATCCCAGGGCTCCTTCATTTTTCCTTCCTCGAAGAACAAAGTGTCTGGAACAGCAGAACACAAGCCGAGGCCATGACTCCCAAACCTCTGCATTCCAGAAGTCAGGGATTCCTCTGGAATGGCCATTAAACAATAGAGCTGCTCCTTCACCTCATCAGGATCTGTTCCTGTCACTGATCCCTGAGCTCTGAGGAGCACAGAGCAGAGGCAGGACGGTGTAAACACAAGAAACAAGGAGGTGCACAGAGACAGAACTTCTCCCCAGATGGGCACTGACGCCGATGAGATGTGATGACCAGAAAACGTGGCTCACCACTGAAGCAGAGATTTGAAAGAAATCCAGAAGACAACGCCAGGATCAATCAGCTGCACAAGGGAGCGATGCCCTGACATCTGGATCTGGTGTGACATCCTGGGAGGGAGAGGTGAGCTCCACAAACTTCAGGAATCAGGAATCACACAAGGAGAGGGCAGCTGAGTCCCAGTCCCTTTGGAAGTGATCCAAGCAAACCTGACTCCCACTGTTCCCAGCCAGCAGCACCCAAGGCTGCCCCTGCTCCAGGCAGGCGTGCCTCTGGAAGGATGCAGAGTGCACATCCTCACGGGAGGCAGCTGCTGCCTGCCCCAGGATCAGAGTGCACATCCTCACGGGAGCCAGCTGCTGCCTGCCCCAGGATGAGACAGCCTCTCCCTTCTGCTCACACACACACGGAACCCCACTTCACAAAAGGAAGGCTCTGGACACAAGCACCACGTTCTGGAACGAGTTCCAAAGCAGGTTTATTGCACAAGAACATCCTCCCCTCACCATGGAACATGTGGGTGCACTCAGGAGTGATATAAATCTCATCCAGGAAGAACGATTTCCACACTCCAATACAGGAATGCGCGTCACTGTAACACACCCCAGCTCCAGCCATGCCACTGACTCAGAAACCATTCCCTGCCTGCCCGGTGGGAGCACACATCCCACAGTGGGATTCACCACCAGCCATGCCTTGGGGCAAAACCACGGGATCACTGCACTCCCTGAGCCTGGGGGGAATTCAGCCCCTGCTCTGCACCACTTCTCACCTCGCTGCTGAAAAACACGGGGCAAAGCCAGACACAGCTGGATCCCCACTGCACACCCACCAGACACAGCTGGATCCCCACTGCACTCCCACCAGACACAGCTGGATCCCCACTGCACACCCAGACACAGCTGGATCCCCACTGCACACCCACCAGACACAGCTGGATCCCCACTGCACACCCACCAGACACAGCTGGATTCCCACTGCACATCCAACAGACACAGCTGGATTCCCACTGCGCATCCCTGAGGCACAGCTGGACTCCTCACTGCGAATCCAGTGTCAGACCTCCAAACCTCATTCATTCTCCCAGATCACTGAGGGTGGAAAAAATCTCTGAGACCATCGAGTCCAAGTTGTGCCCGATCCCCACCTTGTTCCCAGCCCAGAGCACTCCGTGCCCTGAGCCCTTCTTTGCACACCTCCAGGGATGGGCACTCCAAACCCCCCTGGGCAGTTCCAAGGCTTGAGCCCCTTTCCATGGGGAAATTCCTGCTGCTGCCCACCCTGAGCCTGCCCTGGCCCAGCCTGAGGCCGTTCCCTCTGCTCCTGTCCCTGTTCCCTGGAGCAGAGCCCGACCCCCCGGCTGTCCCCTTCTGGCAGGAGCTGTGCAGAGCCACAAGGTCCCCCTGAGCCTCCTTTTCTCCAGGCTGAGCCCCTTCCCAGCTCCCTCAGCCTCTCCTGGGGCTCCAGCCCCTTCCCTGGATACTCTCCAGCCCCTCAGTGTCTCTCCTGTCACGAGGTGCCCCAGCAGTGGCAGCACAGGGACAGTCACTGCCCTGCTCCTGCTGCTGACACAGCCCAGGTGGCAGCAGCCTCTGGCACACCTGGGTCCATGTTCAGACTGTCACCAGCATCCCCAGGGCCTTTCCCAGTTTTCCAGGCTCTGCCCCAGCCTGGAGCTGCTGGGGTTTGTGGTGACCCACGGGCAGGATTCTGTATTTGACCCTATTGATCCTCCCAATCCCCTTGGCCTCCCATCGGTGCTCCAGGGGCTTTTCTCAATCCAACAGCAGACACCCAATCCTATTCCAGAAGGACAAAAAGCATGGAATGCTTCCAGCTCTCCTCTACTGCAGACTGCAACAACACAAACCGATTCCTCCCGTGGTCAATGGCCACTTCCCACCTCACACACTGCAGAGGAGCCTCTCAGCAGCTCTGAACCAAACACATTCACAGAGATTTTCCGGCCGCTGGAGCACCTCGTTCATGTCAGGCAGCCACCTCACACAGGACAACTGCATTTTCTTTCCTTTTAAATAAGATTAGACAGCCTCAGCATCACAAAACTCAGTGACAACTCAGAAGCAAACGTCTTCCTTGTGCCAAAGCTGCCCAGACACCAGCCCTGGTCCATGTCTGGAACACTTCTGACTGGATGGAGCTGTACCCGACAGGCACAGAGCACAGTGCCAGCAGCTGAGGATGTTCTGTGTGCTGGGACCTGCTGCTCACCCACCACCCCACAAAACCTGGAAAACACTTTTCCCCATCTCCAAGTTCCTTACACACACCCTGTCACAGATTTCAGTTTTCCAAGTTATCTCGTGCAGAAGAGCAAAGACTCAGATGCTCATCACAGACATCACCAAAGATGCACAGGTCTGGATCACCCTGGAGAGTGAGAGTGGGGAAACGACCCACACACAGGGATGGGACTGAGCCCCTCCTGCTCCAGCTCTAACGCTGCACCCCAAACCAGGCCCTGGTGTCCCCTGGGGAAAAACTGCAACACAGCAAAAGGGTCATAAAGATACTCCCAGGGCTGGAGCCCCTCTGGAGCCAGGCTGGAGAGCTGGGGGTGCTCCCCTGGAGAGGAGAAGCTCCAGGGAGAGCTCAGAGCCCCTGCAGGGCCTGAAGGGGCTCCAGGAGAGCTGCAGAGGGACTGGGGACAAGGATGGAGGGACGGACACAGGGAATGGCTCCCAGTGCCAGAGGGCAGGGCTGGATGGGAGATTGGGAATTGGGAATTGTTCCCTGGCAGGGTGGGAGGGGCTGGGCTGGAATTGCCAGAGCAGCTGTGGCTGCCCCTGGATCCCTGGCAGTGCCCAAGGCCAGGCTGGACACTGGGGCTGGAGCACCTGGGACAGTGGGAGGGGTCCCTGCCATGGCAGGGGTGGGTTGGGATGAGCTTCAAGGTCCCTTCTGAACCAACCCACCTGAGGTTCCATGAAAGCACAGAGCCCCAGCACTCCCCAGACCTGCAGCAGCCCCACAGCCCAGGAGCCAGGGCACTGCTGGAGCTGCGAACTGCAGCTATTGGATCCCAGCACAGCCGGCCCCGGGGAATGGCACTTGTCAAAAGGGATTCTGCACTCAGGTCAATTAACAGCAGCCAGGGCCCCAAACTGTCCTTTTGATTACTAAACACGGAGCTGAAGCCCCAACAAATTAGCATGGAAACAACAGGGAATTTACCTTGCAGATTTCTAGAACTGTATTTTTTTATTCCAGAATAATCCAAAGGGGTTTTTCACACCCTGAGAGCGACCAGCAAAGCATGTGAATTGTAATTTTAGGTAAATATTAATGTCAACAATCTGTGTTAATACTGCACCTTATATTAAGTAAATATGGTTGCTAAAATGACCTTTACATATAAATTCCAAGTGCACCGCTGTATCACATTTCAGGTATCCCAGGGGATTTTACAGCAGTTTTTTATATATTAAGGAATCCTCATTTATGCAGAATTTACATTCACCTGGGCAGACAGGCAGCCAAACTATCCAAGGCTAAATTTCACTCTCAACCCCAAAGGATTCTTTTTCTTCCTCCTTATCCAAGAGATGTTTCACAGAAAGCAAAAGGCAAGTGGAATTAAACAAAGAAATAAAACAATCTGGCATACAGGAGGAAAAAAAAATGGAAAACTAACTACAAATTCCTTTGGAGAAAAATAATCTAAAAAATATTTGCTAATAAATATTTGAGCTAAGAAATATTCCAGCGATGATCTAAACTGCCTCTAAAAGTGCACTATAAAGCCTGATTTATGATTATTTTTTTCCTATGTCGAACATTAAATTGATCAAATACCTGTATTTATTGGAGGTAGCAGTGACTGAAGAGGGTTTAAATTATCTGTTTCTACTTAGCCAATTCTCTTAGAGGGGAACCAAAGCAAACCTCTGCCAGCAGCCCCAGCAGCTCTCGAGGTTCCCACTCCTGCTCCCTGCCCCTCACCGGCCCCATTCCCTTTTCCCAGCCCTTCCTCAGCCCAGGATCCATGTTCCCCCACTCACATTGGAGCATCTCCTCTCCCCAATTCCCCCCGGCCAGGAGGGGCCCTGCAAAGGCAGCAGCTCCTGAAGCTGGAACATGCAAATGGCTCCGTTCAGCATCCCTTTGATCTGCACTAAATTACAGGGCCCAGCGCTGCCCTCAGCCCTGCACAGCAACCGCAGGGAATCCCACAGAAACTTCCACAAGGAATTCTGGCCTCAGCTCCTCTTTGCCATCCTGGCAAACAAAGGCATGGGAAGGGAAGGGTGCTGGCACCACAAACCGTGGGAAGGACTCTCCTGCTGCTGGCTGAGCTCTTGGAGGGCCTGAAGGAGCCTCCCAGGATTCCAGCCCCACACAGGCCTGGAGCTCCCACCCTGCTGGGGGATCTCTCTTGTTCTGCTCCTCCACTGCTGCAGAGAAATGTGGGAAATGGTATCATTATTGTACTTCTCTGGAGAGACAAATGTCCTGATTGCTCAGCTCTAAGATCCCAGAATTCCAGACTGGTCTGGGATGGAAAGGACCTTAAAGCCCATCTCATTCCAGCCCCTGCCATGGGCAGGGACCCTTCCACTGTCCCAGCTGCTCCAGTCTCCTTCCAACCTGGCCTGCAAGATCCAACAGCATTTGTTTTCTTTGTGAGAAAACAAGAGGAGATTCCAAGTTCCCCTATTTGTACGTGCCAGGTGCTTACCTAGAGCACCTCCTGAGTGTGATTATTCCTTGGATATTTATTTTTAACTCCTGTGCACTCTGCAAGTGGGAATGTAATATTTCTATCCATTTGGCCTCTGTATTTTAAGACTTGTTCAATTTGCAATTAAAAACACCTAACAAAAACCTCCAACCAAACACTTCTCTAGTAAAACATCCCTCAAAAAAAGAGTCAACATTACTACAGGAACACCAGAACCGAGACAGAAAGAACAAAAAACATCAAAACCAAGAAGCATCCTTAGAATGGAGAGGAGAAAATCAAAAAACTACAGCTGAATACTTTTGATTTATATACTCACAATTGTTAAAACTCTTTAAATGAACTAAGTTTACAAATTTCAGATGGAAACAAATCCTCCTTCAGCTGGGGGAGGCTGCTTGAGTTTGAACAGCTCATACAGGAGGTTATTTCAAAAAAATCCCAGATCTGAGTGCATTCGGCCAATGTACAGCAGGCAGGAGAGGGGAAACGCATTCCCCAGCTGAGAGCAAGGAAAGCATCACACACTCCACAACAGGTTTGCCACTGACGACCAGAGCCAGGGTTAAAATACATCAACTGATTACTGCCCTATTTTTAGCCTTCTCCCGTAACAATAGTGGGTGAAGAAAGAATGTGAAGTCACAAGTATTAGACAGGATTAGGTGGTTTAACTACTATTTTTGTAGTAAAGGATTCATGGTTAGAATTGCTACTACCATTAGCACTGGAAGCAAAAAGCCATTGAAATTGCAGATTGGCTAATGCCTTCCCTGGCATGGGGCCAGGCTGATTAATGATTCAGGGGACAGAAATAACTGCAGCAAAGGCAGCCTTGCAGAGGGGCTCTCCTTCCTCAGCTAATTATGTTTTTCCTCCCATTTTATCCACCCAGGGAAGCGCTTCATTAATGTGGAATTTAGGTTAGTTACCCTGCCATGTCTCAGGCACATACTGGGGTGCAGGATTCAAAAATACTGTATTAGGGAAGAAACAACCTTTATTTTGTCCTGCTGGAGCTGGCAATACATTGGGAAAACCATCTTCTGCACCCCGGGTGTGTGCCTAGATCTGTGGGTTTGCACAAGAGCTTGGGGCCATGCTAAGATCTGACCTTGGGGATGCTCTTCCTTTTACTCCCAGGCCTACTCTGACCCTTCCCAGGTTTAAATTCAGAGGGAAGAAGATGTGGAGAAGGGATGCAGCAGTGTTTAATTGCAGTGCCAAGGGACGTGTGTCAGAACAGATGAGAGTGCCCTCATGCCACCCTGACAGGGACTCACTGAGGGTTTAGCAACAGCCTCACCTCAGAATGAACGTCTGAACAGGGCAACAACCAAAGCCAGATGTTCCCAATAAAAACAACTGCCCTGGAACAGAAGTTATCCCTAACAAAGGCAGGAGTAACAGGAGAGCCGAGAGCAGCTCCTTGCCGGGAGGGAGCAGCATCACATGGCAGCTGCACAAAGGAGCGTTTGTTCAGCCTGACATCAGCACTCAGGGAAAACAGCCTGGAAATCATCCCTGATACACCTAAGAGAGAGTTCTCTGAGCCAGGCAAGCCAGAGACAATGCTCTGCAACAGCTCTTCACTACAATGCTCTGCAACAGCCCTTCATCGAGGAGACTGCTGATCAGCAGCTGGAATTTGTGACAGTTCACCAGGAAGAGGAACAGGCAACTGGGGATGGATTGGGTGGCTGAGGATGGATTGGGTGGGGACTGTGAGGCTCAGATCCACTGCAAAGCTTCACCCATTTATAAAAATGCTCCCAGGATCACAACCTGCTCTGCAGAAGCACAAGGAGGTCATGGCAACTCAGCAAACCACAAATGAGCTGCTAAGGGGAGAGCAAAGTTGGGGAGAGGGGAAGAGAAAACAAGCAGGACAAGTTCTGCAATAAACTTATTTTCAAAGCACACTTGTACAAGACAGCCACTGAAATACCTGAAGTCTTCTGGAAGCACTGAAATTTGTAAATTCAGTAATGTGAGTGTTTCAGCTCCTCCCGAATGAGCACTGTGACAAGGAAGCAGAGCAGAACAGCAACCACCACGGAGAAATCTCAACACCAGGTCACTTGGGCAATCCCAACCGGACAATCTTATCTGCAGCTGCCCATCAGGAACAGTAAAATCCATGGATTCAGAGGAAACAGAGTCTCAGAGTATCTTTCTGAATGTTTCAGAGTGTTTTTTCTCCCCTGTATTTCACAAGGGTTTTCCAACCTGAAATATACAACTAAGCCAATTTACTCATGCTCCTTCTTCCTCAGAAGAAATTTTTAGGGAGCCACACAAAGCAGAAAACCAAATTAAATGTTCCAGTTCTCCTCCCAAGCTACCCCTCCACTATGGAGAAATCTCTGTGAAACAGATCAGCCAAACCAGCAAACCAGACATTTCATTTCAGCAAGGAATTATGTTTCAAATTGCCTGGGTATCAAATTAGCACAGCCCTTTCAGTGTCAGGGAAAGGAAAGCCCGGAGCAGTTCACTGGGACACAAGAAGTTCCCATGAAAACTCAACAGGTTTAATGAAACAGAGGTCAGAAACCACCTTCAAGGCTGAGCCACAGGTGCTGTCACATGGTTTGTGTGACAAGGGACTCACACCATGCCTTCAACCCCAGCACAGACAACACATCCAATTACTTGGAGCACATATCCACAGGCACATCAGAAATCATGGAATGGTTTGGGTTGGAAGAGACCCCAAATCCCAGCTCATTCCACCCTTGACATGGGCAGGGACACCTTCCACCGTCCCAGGTTGCTCCAACCTGGCCTTGGACATTTCCAGGGATGGGGCAAAATGGAGCTAAGCACTACTTAGACAGGATTTCCCTCTAGAAGAACAAACAGCAGGGCTGCCTTTGCTTCCAGGACCTTTTCACAGGCTCTTGCCCTAACTTTCAGGCAAGCTCTGGCCATGGTGCCTGCCAGCAGCACCAAGCATTGCCAAACGTGCTCAGATCCAGCTGCTCCCAGGGCAGGAAGCAGCCTGGCTGAGGAGCTGTGCCCCACGAGGGCAGCTGCCAGAATTACCTCCTGCTTCTGCTGATCCAGCTCCCTCTGAAGAGCTCACATGGTCACACTGCCAAAAGGCAAAACTGAGCAGAAACCCCAGTCCCAGCCCTGTTGTACTGACTATTCTTCACCAACTCCATGTGAAAAATTCCCCACATTCAACAAGACCATCCCTGCAGAGTTCTATTGTCTCCAATTATTAATTAAACATGCTCTGAGAGAAAGCAAATGCCTAAAATCATTTGTGTCGACCAAGCAACTCCCACACTACCCAAGTGCAATTCCGACAGTCTAAGTATATCCAGTGACTGCAATTCCAGAGGGACACCACCACAGAACTCTGCCTGCACTCCAGTTCAAGCACACACACGAGCCACAGGAGACCCCAGCCAAGAAAGCCCAGCCAATTTTCCTGAAAACCTGCTCAGTGTTGATAACTTGTCCCAGCTGAATATCCGGAGTGTCTTTTCACTGCCCCCAGGAGCAGCAGAGGCTGTTTGGGTTTGTGAGGAGATCTGTGCAACCTTTCATAGCCAAGGCAGGCCCAACCCTGGCCATTCCTCACCTGGAGCCATCCTGTGCCCTCCCTAGAAGATGTCCTGATCCCTGCCCGTGGTTTTTGCAGGATAAACAGCACACAAACACCCTCCTGCAGCCAGGGTAACGCTCTGCCCAACAGCAACCAGGCATCAGACAGCCTAAACCTGCTCACTCGAATATTAAAATTCCTGGGGACCCGACACTCAACCTTATCCTGCTACTTCCTGTGGATAAAAATAGAAAAATTTCCAGTTTAGTGTCTTCCATGGAAGTTTGGTGATTAAGAATTTGGAGCTGCAAACAGCTGGGATTTTGCTCAGGAGATCTGAGAGACTAAGTCAGGAAATCAAAAGTCTGATTCCAGCACAACTTCAGCGTCTGTAGGGACAAAGAAGACCTTTATCAGCACAAGTTTTTTGTGTGGATGGCAAAGCTCTGACACCTAAATTTGTGAAATGTCAGGGGCATCTTTAATTGCTTCATTTTCTATAAAAACCTGGTCTCAAACACACCTCCCAGAGGAGCAGGGGAAAATGCAACAGGGAAAGAAAGTTTCTAAGCAAAACACAAACAGACATAGCATCTTCCTGCTGCTCACAAGGAGAGGACACCACCAGGAAGGAGCTTCTCCTCCCTTCCCTGGGAGGAACCTTCCCTTAAGCCACCCCTGCTAAAGCCACTCTCAGCGCAATTCCCAGAGCTGCCAGGAGGAAAAGTGACCAGAAACCCATGGAAAATCAGGATACTGAGCTCAGCTGTGACTCACAGCACTCCTGGCTGTTTAATACCACCATGAAATGTCATCATTTGGTAAAAGCCACTGCAGTGTTATCACCAACAGACACACGTCTGTCTACACATGCAACAAAAAGCATCTGGGATTCAACAATTAAAATCTTTCTACCTTTTAATTACGACCTGCCAAGCTCTAGGCAGACATTAACCTATATTAGCCTAGAATTATTTTTTTTCTGACTTCCCATTATCATTTAGCTACCGAGTTTCCTAACCAGTCTTCAAGGCTGGGCCCTCACTGAACCATCTCTGAAAGTCTAAAATGAAAAGTACAGTAATAAAAGTGCATCCACAAGAAACAGAGTCAGGAGACATCCCTAATGATTCCCTACCTCCCTGCATGTCCCAGCACTTCCTTCCACTTCTGTTCTTGCAGGCCAAATTCAATTCTATCCCAGCTAAACCCAAACTGAATTAAAACATTTTGCATGCGAAAGATTAGTCCTTGCTCCAAGGAATTTATAATTTAAGCAGCAGATGTGGAGGTGGCCAAGAAGTCAAGAAGCATGGCAGTGTTAGGATTACACACATCCTGCATTCTGCTTCCCAGGAGTAAAACCCTAAGGCAAGCAGAGAACCATGGAAAAAGAGGGATGGAGCACCAAACTCTGCTAAAAGTGCCCAGCAATCACTGGAGCACCCAGCATCAAACAAGACTGAGGAGAACAAGGTGAGTGCCCCACCTCAGAGCTGACCTGGAAGAAATTAAGACACAAAGATTGGTTTGGAGATGAGCACTGAATGCAAAAGCATTGGAACTGTGGCAGTACCCCACTTATCAGAGTGTAACAGCCAGCAGGAAGCAGAACAGATAAAAACCCCAACGTTAATCCTGGCCTGGTGGGTATTTCCTGAGCCTCAGCTCACAGAGCTCACAGAGGAAACTGAGAGAGCATCACACAGAATCATCTGTGAGCTCCGTCCTGCAGGTGTGATCTGTCCACACAACCTTCTCACCACTGTCCTGCTGCCAGACAATGCAGGAACTGGATTTGAAAGGTTCATTTAAACTAGCATAAGTTAATGAGCTTTCCTTTCATTAAGTGGTTTATTTATTAGGATCATTTAATTCCAGAGGTTACTGAAGAAAATCAAGCTGAGCAACACTTCTGCTGACAACAGGACAAGCCTCTGGAACGGGCAGGATTTTTTTGTGTGAGTGAAAGTTTAAGTCTTTCCATTATTAAATAAATAAAAGTTCAAATACCAGCAGAGTTTTTAATGACTGCAAGCTTGGAGTGCCCTGTCCCCACCCCCCTTATCTCCAGTGAGTTTTGCTGTCTTTCAGGGACTTGCAGTAAAAGGAGGATGAAAGTAAAGTGCAAGCTGGAGGAAAAGAGGATTGAGAATTTATGACATCATTTTAATTCATGAAGTCATCTTGCCACAAAATGCCCAAACAATAGCAAGTCCTGCCCAGGCATCTCCACCCCAAGACTCCGTGGCTGCTTTGATTTGAAAAACCTACAAGTTTGCAGGAAGAAATTCTTGCTTATGGTTTCTTTCAGAACTTAAAACATTAAGATCTCTGGCACTGATGTCTCTTGAAGCAAGTTTTACAGTTAGTGACTGAAAACTTGAATAACAAACAGAAAAAATACATCTGATTAATGCAGTTATTTCTTCTGAATTGATACCTAAATACTACACTTCTCCATAATGGAATAACAACAGAATTTTTCTAGCTCTTTAGCTCATATTGCAGTATTTTATGTGATTTTTCTTCCAGAACAAATTAACAGGGCACTTGGATTTATTTCTTTGTTGATACACACACTGCCTTCGGTGAGGCTGCAAAATTCCCTGCAATGTTTGCTTTTAAATCTGGTTGGCAACACATCCCCTGGGGAGGCACAGCAGAGGAGCCAGGGCTTGGCCGCTTTGATTCCAGAAACTGAAGGCAGGAGATGTTCACAAAGGTTGCAAAAGCTTTGTGTCTGCTGCTCCGGCAATATTTGTGGGGATCATTCTGCTTTAAAATGTGCTTACACTTGGGTTCTGCTGCCTCGGAGAGGAAGCACTCGTGTGTCTCTGATGAGCGAGCTACAGGTCACAGACAGAGTGGAGTGAGTCAGCCACTCATTTAACTGCAGCACGAGTGACAATGCAACTGCTGAAAAGATTTCTAGTAAACACCACCAGCACACAGCCTGGCCCACCACCCCTCTAGAGACTGAGTGCCTCTTAAGAAGTTCCTAAAACACTGGTTGGTGACACTCTTAAGGCTGCTCTTCTCAGTTCAGCTACACACATCATCACCACCTTCCCCAGTACATGATAACCATAAAAACCCAACCCCAAAGCAACGAAATCCAGTCAAACATACCACCAGCAACTTCCACTCCTGTGTTTTCCAATACTGGGAATGGTAAAAGCCCAACCTACATGCATTGGCAGTTTTGTAATACCATTACATAAGAATTATTTAACTACAGCAACAGATTTGAAAAGCAGCAGCAGCAGCAGTCACGGCTATGCTCGTTCACACATCAGAAAAAAAAAATCAATAAAGGGAGTGATGAATTTTGTAAACATGCAATTGACTGTCACATGGAGTACATTGGGATTTGGGGTTTCAATATCCTCAAGAGCAGAAACCTCTCAGCTCAGAGCTACCAGGGCACCGCCACCCTGAAAAGAGAAAACAAACAGCACCACTGCTGCCACTCCACCAGAACCAGCTCCAGCTTTAGATGAGCACCATGAAAACATCTCTGAGAAGGCTGCAGGGCCGAGTTGGGAAAGCTGGGAGTGGCTTTCTACCTGATGCTCTGCATGGATGTTGTCCCCGGTAGGCCAGCGGTGTTTGCTGTTGTTGTAGCCACCGCCGCCGCTGCCTCCTCCCCCGAGCTGCTCCCCGTGCTGCCTCTGGAAGAAATAATCCACCATGGCGTCGTCCTGGGAGCGCCCCGCCACTCCTATGGATCCGGGCACGGGGCTGGAGTGTGTCCCTGCTGCAAGGGCCTGGTTTGCAGCTGGCTGTGGCTGAGCCTGCGAGCCTGTGCCAGATGTCAGTACCACAGGCATGGTGGGGTTGGCTGTGTCTTGAGCGTGCTGCTTCAGGTGGGGGCTGAACGAGTCCTGCCACAGAACTGCTTTTCTCTTCAAAACGCACGCTACGCTCATTCCACCAACACCTGCAGGGGGGACATGGGGAAAGAGAGGGGAAAGACACATGAAATCCTCCCAGCTGCAGCTCGGAGTGTTAAATAACACACCCATCTTGTGACTGGCAGGGGAACATCGCTGTGGCAAAAGTGACTTCTCCAACACTCACTCACTCCGTGAACCCAGCAGCTGAAACAGCACTGAAAACGCGCAGAAATCCCACCGAAAACGCGCAGAAATCCCACCGAAAACCCACAGAAATCCCACTGAAAACCCACAGAAATCCCACTGAAAACCCACAGAAATCCCACTGAAAACCCACGGAAACCCCACTGAAAAAGCGCGGAAACCCCACTGAAAAAGCGCGGAAACCCCACTGAAAACGCGCGGAAACCCCACTGAAAACCCACAGAAATCCCACTGAAATCCCACAGAAATCCCACTGAAATCCCACTTTCTGTGCTGCACAGGCTTAGCAGGATGCACAGGATGCCCATGAAGCACAATGGCAATTCCTGCCAGGGAAAACAGACTGACTGGAAAACTGCTGGGAAAAAGCCCCCAAAAAACCCACGGAAGGCAGTGACACCAGAACCGGCTGCGTCCATTTACACCAGGCAAAAGAGGCTTGGTCCCCATCCATACAAACACTCAAGGTTTGTATCCCACTGTATCCCAAAGTATTCCCTCAGTCATGCAAAGCGGCAAAGCAACAGTTTGGTCTGGTTTTGTTTTGGTTTTTGTCTTTCAATGCAAATTTCCAATCCTCGATTTCTGCTCATACAGTTCATGGAGCCCAAACACCGCGTGTGCCCTCCCTGCTAACTCGGGAGCTGTGCTCAGGAGGCAGTAAAACCCATGGACATGCTTTATGGATTCCCTGGAGAAAGCACAGCAAACCTGGGAGCTGGGATCTCAGCAGAACTTTCCAGAGCAGGCACAGCCAGCCCTGCTGGTCCCGCTGTCAATGGCACTGGGGGAAATCTGGACAACTCCAACACATTTTCAGTACGCAGAGCACTGACCACCCCAAGAAAATACCCCAATAAATGAAATACTCCATATGTTTTGCATGCATCCAAATGATCTGCAAGCAAGAAGAAAACATGCACATTAAGCTGACAGCAACTCACAAACTTCCTATTCCCCAAATATTTTGATTACATTCCAGCAGCACAAAACCACAGAAGTTTGTTATTTTAAGGCAGGACTATCAGAGCAATAAAGATGCTACAGGTGTGAACAGCAAAGTGTTTTCCCCCATTATGTAACACTCACACAACAAGCCAAATGCATTTTTAAAGGCATGGGATAGTCTGAATTAATCTTTATTAAAAAGATCACCAGCTTATGACTTGAGGTACCTAAATGCAGCCCCAGAGAGAGTTCTGAGGATGAAACTGGGGTGGTGGAGCCCTGGGAAGCTCCTGGCAGGGCAGCCCCAGGATGTTTCACTGCTGTACCTTGGTGGCTGCAGAGCTTGGCCCTGCTCCTGCCAGCACCTCCGAGGGCCTGAAAGGCGCCTCTGTTCCCTCCCTGCTCCTCGTAGTAGCTCTGAACAACACTCCACTACAAACAACTTCCAAGAACAATTTACTAATGGTGGGGAGACCAAAACAAAAAGTCTGAATCCTATCTTTGACCAAACTTGGTCAGGTTTGCCCCAGGAGTCGAGCATGGGGTTAATACTGAGAGGAAAACGACTCTGAAAACTGCAGAGATCAGGTTGTTTTAATTGCACCTCCAACATAATTTGGTGCTGCACACACACAGCCCCTAGGGCCAATCTGCAGGGCTTTTTATACACTCACAACTTAAATACCAGAGCCATCCAACAGGACTCACTCCTCCAGCTTTCAAAGAGTCTGGAAATCACCACCTTCCCCACATACTTGAAAAAACACTGAAAACATGATATGACTAAATCTTGACTGATTTTAAGACTACAATTCAGTTTAATGGCATTTTCCCCTTAATTTCCCTTTAGCAAACAATATCAAAATCCTTCAGTAACACCACATGACGCACTCAAGCTCCTTCATGCAAAAAGAACAAAAAAATTAAGTAATTAACGGTAAGAAATTCATTTATTATCAAACTGAGGTGTGTATAACTGAAGCAATGAAATCTGAGCATTCCCTTGAAAGGAAGTTACAAGTTATCCCAGGGCAGATTGTAAAAAAAAAAAACAAGCAAACAAACAAAGGAAGATACTATGAATCCCCACCAAAAAATTTCCAGTATCTATAGATTGTGACAAGCCCACTTCCAGTGAGAAACAAGGTACAAAGTCGCACTGCCACTTTGCTCCTTCAAAAGGCTGTAGACACTAATTTCTGAGTTAATAAAGTTGTTATCTTAAAAATCAGGAGGGTCCAGAAAATCTCAGTCAGGGGATTAAGGGGAGGCTGCTCCCAGGCACTTCCTCTTTGGGCTGCTCCAGACACGAGCGGAAAACTTGGCAAAGGCGACATTTTGAAAGGGAGCAAAGGGGAAGGGAGCATTGTGGGTAGTTCAAGTTTAGTTCCAAGCCGTGTTTTTACGGGAATGCCGCGATCGAGGCAGCAGCGGGACAGCTGAATCCTGTCATTCAAAGCTCCCGGAGCGCCGGGACTACGGGCAGTCACCTCCACGGGCAAAGCCGCAGCTGCTCAGGGCCTCCAGAGCCTCCTGCATTCCCAAACTCTTTCTAAACACAGAGGATCAACTTTTCCCAGGTGAAACGCCGCGTTTGCAAACAAAGGCTGAAATGAAAACACGGCGTGGAAATGAGCTGCTCCGTGTTGTCACTGCAGGCAGAATAGTGCAGATTATCCGACGTTCCACAAACAACAAAAAACTTCGGAGGAATCTCCCTGCGAGTTTGAAGAACGCTGGTGACAACACTGAATAAAGGAGCTTTAATCCACACAGAGCCCGGCTCCACAGCCAGATCCTCCCAGCTCTGGTTCCCTATCCCCCTCAAAATCACAGATTATTACAAAATTAACACGGTGTAAAACGCCCGTTTCAAAAAAGTTCAACCCCAAAGCGGAGGAGTTTGGGTTGGGTGGGTTTTTTTTGGAAAGTTCCACTGGAAATGAAAGCAGAGCCATTGTTCGAGAGCTGTGTGGCCTAGCAGAACTTTTAACGTTATCCCTGTATTTTCCTGAAAACCTGGGGAGCCGCAGCACTGAATTCCTGACCCGTCGGAATCCCAAAACCAGCATTAAAACCCAAAAGGACCCGCTTTCCCCCACCTCCATCCCTCTTAATAAAGGAAATTCCTTACTCATGATCTGCCTAATAAAATCTCTGCTCCGAACAAAGTTATTAAACATTGACCAAAGCAAACAACAACAACGATAACAATAACAAAAACAAAACAAAAAAAAAAAAAAAATCCGAGCATTTCTCAGATTGGGCCGAGAGGCTCTTAAAATTCCAACTTTGCAGCTCACAAGGGCCGAGGCTGTCGTTACGTGAGCACGAGATAAAAACATGGGGGGAAAAAAAACCCCACACAAACACAAAACCCCCAGGGTCAGCCAGCACATCTGAAAGGATTGTCTGCTTTTACCCTCCCTCCCCTGCCAGCCCCGACCCCCTCCTCTTCCAGGGACCCCCAGAGCCGCCGAACCCCCCCAAAACCAGGGGGAAGGAACCCAACCACCCCCCCGGAGCCCTGGGGGCAACAAAGCGGGGCCTCGGCCGGAGCGACAGAGCCCTCCGGGAGTGAAGCCCCGGGACGAGGCGGAGCCCCCCGGGGCCCAAACCCGTCCAGGAGAAGGGGGAGACCCTCCCCAGGAGAAGGGGGAGCCCCCCAGGCCGAGGCGGGCCGGGCCCGGGGGAAGGCGGCGGAGGGCTGCGATGGGCCCGCGCCCCCCAACAATAACCCCCGTCCGCGTTACCGGAGCGCCCGCGGGGCCGCGCTCGGGCCCGGGGGTCCCCCCGCGCCCCCTCCCCGCTAACAATGGGCCCAGGCCGCGGCCCCGGCACGGAGCCGGGCGGGAGCGCCGGCGCAGCGCCCCCGCCGCCGCTCGCCTTCGGGGCGGCCTGGGGCCTCTCCTCCCGAGCCCCCCGCCAATATGCGCCCACGGGCGGGTCCGCGGGGGTCCGCGGCGCGGCGGGGCCGGCCCCGGGCCGGTACTCACGGGCGGAGCGCTCGGATGCAGACGGATGCCGGGCCCCCCCCGGCCGCTCGCCGCTGCCTCTCCCCGGCCGCTCACTCCGACAACATGGCGGCGCGGCGGGGCCGCGGCCGCGCTGCACCACGGGAAGGCGAGGCCGCTCCAGCGCCGCCGGGACGGGGCGGGAGGAGCGGGACGGGACGGGACGGGACGGGACGGATCGGATCGGGATGGATCTGACCCGACCGGGACGTGCCCGGGCTGTGCCCCGACCCTGCCACACCGCCCAGGCTGGGCTCAGCCCGCAGCGCCCTCCCAGCGCGGCCCCTGGCCCGGCCGGGGGTGCGGGCACAGCCCCGTCTTCAGCCCCGCGCTGCCGCTGGCACCGCCGCCAGCGCTCGCCGGGCTGGGGGGATGTGGCTGAGCCCCCCCAGCCTGGGCACCCTGATTTCCCCCCTAGTCCGGCCATCCTGGACATCCCACAGCCCCCCAGCCCCAGCTCCCCTAGCCTGAGCACCCCGAGCCCCCCCAGCCTTGGCACTCCCAGCTTGTGCAAACCGAGCTTTTCCAAGCCGGGACACCCTGAGCCCCCCAGTCTCGGCAACCTGCACACCCCAAGCTTCCCAGCCTGTGCACCCTGAGCCCCCCAAGCCTGGGCACCCCGAGTGGTCCCGTCCGAGCTCCCTCCCCCCCCCCCAGCCTGGGCATCCTGAGCCCCCAGCCCCTGCTCCCGGAGTCCCCCCAGCCTCGGCACTCCCAGCCTGTGCACACTGAGCCCCTCCAGGCCGAGGCACCCCGAGTCCCCCCAGCCCGGTCCCCCCGAGCCCCCAACAGCGGTGATCCCCCTCCTATCCCAGAACGGCACTGGGGGCACCGAGCGCCGCTGCGCAGCGGCGCCTCCTCACCCTCCACCAACAGCCAGACACAATTTTGGGGTGCTTCTCCCTCCGAGCCTCCCCCTGCCCAGAGAGCCGGGGCTGCGGGGGAACTACAGCCCCCGGCGTGCGGCGCTGGGCGCGGAGCCCGGGCCGGGCAGGGCGGGCGGCGCTGGACGCTGGGAGCGGTAGTTCTGCCCGCTCCTCCATGTTCGAGGGGCAGCCCGTGGGCAGCGCTTTGTGCCCTCCACGTTCAAGGGGCAGCCCGTGGGCAGCGCTTTGTGCCCCATCATGTTCAAGGAGCAGCCCATGGGCAGCTCCTTTGTGCGCTCCATGTTCAAGGGGCAGCCCGTGGGCAGCGCTTTGTGCCCCTCCATGTTCACGGGGCAGCCCGTGGGCAGCTCCTTTGTGCCCTCCTGCCCCGCCGTGCTGCGCTCCGGTGCCTTCGGGGCAGGCTGAGCGCTCGATGCGCTCATGGAATATTCCCCCTCCGCCTTGGCAGGGATGCAGGAGGGAAGTGCCGGCGCTGGGAGAGCCGGGACGTGCCCTCACTTGCACGGACAGAGAACCGGCGGCTGTTCCCAAGGGCTCCGGCCGGCCGTGGGGCACCGAGCCCGCGGCATGGGCGGGTCCCCGCAGCCGCAGCTCTCGTGGGTTATGAGGGTACCAGAAGTCGCTTCAAGCCCGGGTTCTCGGTCATTAAAACACGTGCAAAGCTGGATCCAGCCGTGCCTCGCATCCATTTTCTGCTCGATGGGCTGACGGGGTGACTGATGGGTGTTTCCACCACCTCACCGCCTCTCTCAGTGTGCACTCCCTTGTGGGGCAGCAGAATTCACCCCGAGCCCGAAAACCTGGGGAAACACGGCTTGAGGGGTTTGGTGCTGGGTGCCCCAGGCTGGGGGACAGGGGACGGTCAAGATAAACAGTGAGCAAAGGTTTTCCCTGCTGAGGGTGGGTTTGGAGCCTTGTACAGACACCCAGAGGTGGCTTTGGCCAGCAGCAGCCTGGCCTGTGTGACCTGGCCAAGCCCTGCTGGGATAAACTCGGCTCTGCTGGGCTCGGCTCTGCTGTGACACTGGGCATGGACCCGCGTGTGGCTGAGGAGTACACACAGCTCTTCTGGGTCATTCCTGTGGCTCCGGCGTCTTGAATTCCCTGGAGAGGGGAAGGGGCTGGAGAAGGAGTCCTGTAAGGAGCAGCTGAGAGAGATGGGGAAGGGCTCAGCCTGGAGAAAAGGAGGCTCAGGGGGACCTTGTGGCTCTGCACAGCTCCTGACAGGAGGGGACAGCCGGGGGGTCGGGCTCTGCCCCAGGGAACAGCATGAGAGGAAATAGAACACAGGCTGTGCCAACGGAGGTTTGAGTTGGAGATCAGGAAAAATTTGGATATCAGGCATTGGCACAGGTGGTAAAGCCACGACCCCTGAAAGTGTTCAAAAAAATGTGTGAATGTGGCATTTGAGGATGTGGTTTGTGGTGCACATGGCAGTGCTGGGTTAATGGTTGGACTGGATGATCTTAGAGGTGTTTTCCAACCCAAATATTTCCATCATTCTGTGGGAGCCCATGCAGTGTCCCTAAAATGCCAAAGGTGTGGGCAAGGCCAGCCTGTCACGGGGGTGGAAGTGTGAACGGTGGAACTGTGTCATCTGGGCACTGGACCAACTCAATCTGCCTGCACACCCTTCTCCTCTGGTTCCACCCATCTCCTGGGCACCCTGGGCTGATAGGAGGCACCAGCGATGGCTCCTGGCTGGCAAAGATTTGGGCTGCAAAGCCTGAGAGGTCAGGAGTTCTCAGCGGGGACAGAGGGCTCTACATTCTTCTGGCCACTTTTGGGATGCTGCCACCCTCAGCTCCCCAGCTGGCTGTCCCTGAGCTGTCCTGCTGGCGGTGCCCTGAGGTCCCCAGCGGTGCTGCCCCTCTGCTGTGAGGCAGAGATAAGAGCTCTGCCAGGTGGGCTCAGCTCACACCCAGGCTGCTTGCTGACACTGGAAACGTGCTGTCTGTTAATTACAGCTGGGATAATTACAGTTATGCTGGTGTAAGGAGAGGGGGAGGGAAGGAGTCCTGCTGGGGATGAAATGTGAGTGGTTCAAACCCTCATTTGCCAGAGAATTTTGATGGATTTAGGGAGAAGTCCTGCAGCTGTGAGGCTGAGGGGGAGGTTAGGTCTCATCTCCAGCATTTCCATCCCTCCCACAGCCTCTCCTGCCTCCCACCACTGCCATCCTCTCTTCTCCCTCAGACCTTGCCCAAGCTCCCAGCTTGTTGCCATCCATGGAAAAGTCTCCCACTGGGAGAACATGCTGCTCCAAAAGCTTCAGAGCCAGAGTGAGAGGAACAGGCAGTGAAATAACTTCCACCTCCACAGGAAAAAACCTTCTGGAGGTGGAAATGTCCTTCTGATCCTCCTTGCACCGTTGGCCATCAAGAGCTGCCCCAGATGCCTGGCCCTGGCTGACCCCATAGCAGTCCTGACAGAAGTTTTCCTGGGATGCATCTTCATCTGCAGAGGGGAAAAGGAACCTCCATGGGGTGGCTGATGTCCTCCCACCTCCAAATGACTCCCCAGAAGGGCCTTTCTCCCTCTGTGCCCCACAGAAAGGGCTTCAATCCACTGAGCATCAAAATTTCACACCCCCACCAAACGGCCAAGTCCAGACCCTCCTTCCCCGCTCTGCCCAGACACTGTGCCCGGTGGCACGATGCCCAACACCATAGAATCTTCTCTTTGAAGGAGTCTGAGAGCAAACAAACCCAGCTCTGCTGCCGTGATTCATCCTCCTGGGAGCAGAGCTTCCCACAGCTCCACAGGGCAGACACCTGCACAGGACAGGGGGTTCACCTGCAGAAGAAAACAGGGTGGGGGGCTCCTAAGAGTGGCTTCAGGGCTGCCCCAGGGAGGCCTGGCTGGCCCCAGCCTTGGGACGTCCAACACTTCTATTTCAATGACAATTCGATGCCTGCAACTAAAAGCTGAATTGAAGGAAAGAGGATCTCCCTCTGTGTAGGGCACCAACATTTCCTTGGCCACCAGAAAAAAAAAATTAAAATCCACTGACTGACTCAATTTTTCCCAAGCCAAGCCAAAAACTGCTGAGGTCTTTATGCAGAATATTTTCAGAGTGTGCTGGCTTGACCGAAAAATCCCCGCAGAGCCAAGTGCATCATTGATTTGCATCACTGGGGCAGCATTTCGTCAAAGCCCGGCCTTGAGACACAAAACAGTGACCAGCCCTGAGCCAGGCAGCTCCAATGCTGCTCCTGAGCACATCCACTGCTCCACCAGCTGCTCCAGACACCTGAAACCAGGGGCCTTCCCAGTGCCACCTGGAGGGAAAAGCTTCCTGAGCTGGAGCTGCCCTCAGCACGGCCGGGGAAGGTCCCTGGGCCCTGCAGCAGCTCTGAGCCATCAGATAAACCTCTGCCTTCCCCCGACACCTTTCGCCCACGGTTCCTTTCCAGCTCCTGTTGAGACACCCAGAGCAGATGGGTTTTTGTTTTTTTTTTCAGGAGTCCCAGCCAAGTGTCTCAAAGCGGCTGCTGAATGTTGTGGTTATGGGAAGCTGCAGGGAATTCTGGCTGCACACCCACCTGGCACCAGCAGGGTCTGAGAGTTCTGGTGTTGGCTGCAGAGCTGCTTTTTCTTTGTGAAAATACAGCCCCCCAAAATTAACGTTTTTGAGCAGCTCCCACCTACCAGCTGGGCTTAGGGCCGTGCTGAGCTGTGCATGGAGTCCCCAGTCCCTGGTGAAGGACAAAGCTGCTCTGGGGGGTGGCCTGAGGCTGCTCAGATCCCACTGTTTCCTCTCTGTGTCCAGGGAAGCTGCTGGCAAAGCTGTGCCATGCCAGTGCCTCTGCTTCCCAGGGGAACGGGTGCCAGCACAGGATGGGCACGGAGCCACTGGGAGAGTCCAGAGGAGGACACCAGGATGGACAGAAGGATG
The DNA here is from genome assembly GCF_048771995.1 of Taeniopygia guttata. Classification (NCBI taxonomy): domain Eukaryota; kingdom Metazoa; phylum Chordata; class Aves; order Passeriformes; family Estrildidae; genus Taeniopygia; species Taeniopygia guttata. The sequence continues at coordinate 5,763,091 of NC_133048.1, read as the reverse complement.
GAGCAGCTCTGCTGGGAGGAAAGGCTGGGAGAGCTGGGGTTGTTCAGCCTGGAGGACAAGTGTTGGAGTGACCAATTGTCACCTTCCAGTGCCTGAAGGAGCTACAAGAAAAGTGGAGAGAGTTTATTAATGAGGGCAGGGAAGGACAGGACACAGGGAATGGCTCCCAGTGCCAGAGGGCAGGGCTGGGTGGGAGATTGGGAATTGGGAATTGTTCCCTGGCAGGGTGGGCAGGGGCTGGGCTGGAATTGCCAGAGCAGCTGTGGCTGCCCCTGGATCCCTGGCAGTGCCCAAGGCCAGGCTGGACATTGGGAGCACCTGGGACAGTGGGAGGGGTCCCTGCCAGGGCAGGGGATGGGATTTAGATGATCTTTAAGGTCCCTCTCAGCACAAACCATTCCATGGCTCTGTGACCCCAGTGATGTCCTCTGCTGTCCCTCCTCCAGTCTGACACAGCTCACAGAGCCACTGCAGAGGACAGCAGAGGCTGGCAGTGAGAAATGCCCTGGAGAAGGGGAGATAAACCCAGGATGGATTTATGGCTCCATAATAGTTTAAATCCAGGATGAGAGACACACGGCGCTTCTCACTCTGTAGGGTCAAGAAGGTGTTTTCCCTACAGCCCAGGCAGCAGGGAATGTCTTGGTCAGGAAAATGCTTGGGAGACAAATGGTTTTTTGTTTTGGCAGCACAGGGGGTCAAGTGTCATTGGGAGGAATCCCCGAGTGCCCCTCTGCACCCCCATGCCACCCTGGAAATGAGGATGGAGTTCAGAAACCTGCAGGAACAGCAGCCACACAAACCCCCAACAGAGCTCTAAACCAGGAAAAAGGAAACTCGTGTTTGGTTTAAAAACCAGCCGGGTTTTCCCCCCAGCCCTCAGTGCTGAGCCTGTCACAGCCCTGCTCACATTCCCATTCCCACCTTTCCAGCAGCCCTTTGAAGCAGCTGCCAAACCCTGCAGGGATCCTGGGGAGGGAAAACAGGAGCGGGGAGAGGCTGAAGGGTCCAAAGGTGAGCAGCCAGAGCTGCTCCCCTGCAGACAGGGGAGGGCTGAGCTGCAGGCACAGACCTGCGAGCTGCTGGGGTCTGAGCGTTCATTCCCAAAGCAGCTCCGGGCAGGGAGTTCAGGGGCTGGCAGCTTGGCCCTGGGGGGAGGTGGCAGTGGTGTCCCCGCTGAGTGACACTGCAGAGTGACACTGCAGAGTGACACTGCTGAGTGACACTGCTGAGTGACACTGCTGAGTGACACTGCAGAGTGACACTGCTGCCCCGTGGCTGAGATCCAGCAGGGAGGGGGCTGCAGGAGCCATGGCCAGCACTTCCAGGGCCTGGAGGAGCCTTGTCCCTGCTCAGGACATCTCACCTGTCCCTCCAAACACCGCAGGGAGCCACAGCCAGGCCTGGCCCTGTTGCCTTAAGGAGCTGGAACAGAGGCTGGATGGAGTGAATTGGAATAAAGAGAAGATTTATTGAAGTGCCTTCAAAGGCCACACCTGGCAGCACCGGAGCCACGGTGGTGGCTCTGCCCAAATGGCTCCAAGATGGAAGGAAAAGAGAGCTTGGTCACGAGATTTTACATTTTTGTGAGTTTTGGTCCATTAGCATATTGGAGTTAATTGTCCAATTATAGCCCCAGCCCATGAAGTTCCATTCTTCTTGTTTTTCTCTCTCCAGCCCACGGTGTTTGTGCTCCTGGGCTGAGATTTGGATCATTTGTCCTTGGTGCCCAGCTGGAGCAGGAATTGTTTTGTCTCCCTGCTCTGCGCACAGAACTCACTATCCCATAATATGAATCCCAGACCCACACACCAAAGCAGCACAGAATGTGAAAAATAGAAAAGCCAAACCTGAGGCATCACCCCAAAACTCCAGCTGGATCCTTCCCCCCGCACACTGCCCTGTGGGCACAGGAGGGGTGCCTGGCACATGGGGCTGCCCCATGGCTGATGCTGCCTGGGGTCATTTCCCACCCACTGGTGCCACCTTGTCCCTAAATGCTGCCGTGGTTGGAGTGCCAGCACCTCCTCAGAGGGGCTGCTGAGACTCTGCTCTTTGGGGATCATCCCCTAGCCCGTTCCTTGTCCCAGGTTCTGTCATTAACGCTCTAAAGCAGGAGGCTGATTAGGGTTTCCAGCTCGTTTGTTATCGTTAAGGTCAGGGAGGCTGGGTTTTCTCACCGGGCAGTTACAATTACGTGACTCAGCCCTTCGAAGCCTCCTGCCCTCCTGTCCGCATGACTTCTCCCAGCCCCACGGCCTGACTGCATTGCTGGGGAGTGATTTCCTCTGCCAGCTCCCTGCTTCTCGTTTGCATTGCATCAGCCCTTCCTTGGGCTGGAAAACGGGACAGGGATGCTCTGACTGCCTCCTGCTGCTCTGACAGGATCATGGAATCCTGGAATGGCTTGGAAAGGTCCTCAAAGCCCACCCAGTCCCATGGCAGGGACCCCTCCCACTGTCCCAGGAACTCCAGCCTGGCCTTGGGCACTGCCAGGGATCCAGGGGCAGCCACAGCTGCTCTGGGCACCTGGGAGAGCCCAAACCTCTCCACAAGGCCCTGCCAGGTACAAACCCCCCTGCATTTTCCAGTGGGGAACAGCACTGGGGGACCTGGAACCATCCAGGAAATCATTATTTCCTTTCCTTTATCCCTTTGGTGCAATGGTTTTTGGTCCTGGTTCTCATCCTTGATTCAGGAATCTGAATCCCAGAGTGGTTTGGGTGGGAGGGGATCTTCAATCCCAGCTCATCCCACCCCAGGGACCCCTCCCACTGTCCCAGGTGCTCCAGCCCCAGTGTCCAGCCTGGCCTTGGGCACTGCCAGGGATCCAGGGGCAGCCACAGCTGCTCTGGCAATTCCAGCCCAGCCCCTGCCCACCCTGCCAGGGAAGAATTTCCTTCCCAATATCCAATCTCAATCTCTTTCAATTTAAAACCATTCCTCTTTGTTCTTCCACTCTCTCTCTCTTTGCAGAAAGTCGCTCTTCCTCTTTTTTGTCTCCAGAACCAAGCTGGGCTGGAGCACAACATTGAGGTCAGGGGATCCTCCCCCCGCAGCCAGAGCTATTTATTGGAATTTCAGTATATATTGGACAATATTTACTATTACTGGAGCAGAGTCACAGAGCAGCAAAGCTCGCACAGGAGCCGGGGGGGAGCAGGGACTTAGGGGGGTGCTGGCACTGCCCAGGCTCCCCATGGAATGGGCACAGCCCCAAATCTGCCAGAAGTGTTTGGGCAGCACCCCAGGGATGCCCAGGGTGGGGCTGTTGGTGTGTCTGGGCAGGACCTGGGCTCCCTTCAGCTCAGGATATTCTGAGACTCTAATTTTGCAATATTGGTCTGGCAGTTGGGTTTTCCAAGTCCTCAATCCCACTCTGCTCCCAGCTCCCCAGACCTTATTTGCTGGTGTTTAATTTCTCCAAATTGCTCTGTCCTTGTCACTCTGGGGAGGGTGACAAGGAGCTGATGCTGCTGGGGTGGCCCTGGGGCCCTCCCCAGGGCACAGCTATCTGCTCCTTGCACCTTCCAGACATTTCCTGTTGTGTTCCTCACTAAGAGAAAATCAACAGCCTCAAAACTGCCACATTTCTCAGGCCACCACCCTGCCAGCTGCACACTCCTGGGCTCCAGTTTAGGAAATAGCCTCACATTTGCCTGTGCAACCCTAATTCAGCCCCCCCAGGCTGTGCAGTCCTTAATTACAGGTTCACAGCTGAGGGGTTTTTGCATGACACCCCTGGTCCAGGCAGGGCTGGCTCTGTCCCAGGGCAGAGAGGGACAAGGGGACTCACGTGTCCACTCCTGGCCGAGCTGGAAGGAGATTGAAGGGCAGAAATTCAGTGCTTGAAATGATTTTGCTTTTCCCCTGTCCGAGCAATTCTGCAGAGACCCAGGAGGGTTTGCTGAGCAATGCTGGGTGAGGGGTGAAGGTTGAGCCTCTCTGCTCCCAAACGCAGCCCCCAGTGTCACCAGGATCCCCCCAGACCCCCTCCCCACACCCTGGTGCCTCCTCCCCCTCCCCTGGCCCAGCGGAGCTCCTGCCATCCCTGTGCCACACACCCCTGGCCTTTGGGTGCCACACACCCCTGGCCTTTGGGTGCCACACACCCCTGGCCTTTGGGTGCCACGCACCCCTGGCCTTTGGGTGCCACACACCCCTGGCCTTTGGGTGCCTCGGGGCAGCTGGAGGCCCGTTCATCCCACCTTGCCTTGCTCCCGGCTCCTCCGGCTCTGCCTGGGGCTGCTGCTGCTCCCTCCTGCTGCAGCCCAGCCCGGGGCACAGCCCGGCCACCTCTGTCACTCCTGGCCTGTCCCCGCGGAGCTCCAGAACCTCCCAGCCCAAAGGAGCTGCCTGGGGAGCCGCTGGAGCTCGGTGGTTTTGCTGGGAAAATCTCCCGGTGGAAAGGAGAGAGAGAGAGCTGTAACTCCCTGGGGCCAGGAATGATTTAGCCGGACCCCGTTCTGCCCTGCCCGGCACCCCTCAGCTCCCTCATCCTCCCAGTGCCTCCAGGAGCAGAATCCTGGGGCTCCCAGTGCTTCCCAATCCTCCCAGCTCCTCCCAATCCTCCCAGCGCCTCCAGGAGCAGCATCCTGGGGCTCCCAAAGCCTCCTAAAGCCTCCAGGAGCAGCATCCTGGTGCTCCCAGTGCCTCCCAATCCTCCCAGCTCCTCCAGGAGCAGCATCCTGGTGCTCCCAGTGCCTCCCAATCCTCCCAGCTCCTCCAGGAGCAGCATCCTGGGGCTCCCAACTCCTCCCAGCTCCTCCCTGCTCGGATGGGAGCTGAGCTAGGCCTGGCTCGGGAGCCAAATCGCCTGGGTGCAATTTGGAGGCAGCAATTCCGTGCTTAGCAGGGCTGAGCCGCCCTCTGGAGCTGCCCTGCCCCTCCTGCGAGCACCCCCAAGGAGGTGACCCCAGGTGACGCTTTGGGCTGCTGGTGGCACTGGCTGGGAGTTCCACCTGCAGATCATTTTACAGTTTATAACTTGTGCAGTCAGCAGGAGCCAAGCTTTGCTCACACAGAGGGACGAGGGATCACAGGGACCTCAGAGCCCGGCTGGGAGGGTTTGTTCAGGCAGCCCCAGGGGGGAATTTCCCTGATTTTCCCAGTTCTTGCAGCCATCCCGGCTGTGACCACAGGGATTTACTCCAGAGCACGCTCAGGTCCTGCACTCGTGGTGGCGAAGGGATGTGAATCCTTCTGCCTCTCCTGAGGCTTTTCCCATCCCGAGCCCTGCCAGACTCCACCCTCAGTGCCCGCACCGTGCTCCAGCTGCCCCCAGCCCGTCCTCAGCCCTTCCTGAGCCTCTGGGGCTAAACCCGGTGATTTGGGGCTGGATCTAGGGCAGGACCAGGGCAGGACCTTGCTGGGATTCATCAAGGGCACCCTGGGCACTGATGGGGCCAGTGGGGCCACAGATTTATTATAATTTTATATTTATATTTATATATTTAAATTTATATTTATATTTATCAATGCAGGCACAGATTATATTTATACTTATATTTATATGTTCATATAAATATGTGTTCCAGAATGTTCATATAAAATATAATGTGTTCATTATATATATAATATATATATTATGAATATATACTATAGATGTGAATAATATATATGAACATATATATTATGTATGTTAATAAAATATGTTCATATATACATATACATATACATATACATATACATATACATATACATATACATATACATGTATATGTATATGTATATATCAAGTGTATATATATGTGTATATATATCAAGTATATTTCATATATACATATATATATATATATATATATATATATATATATATGAAATATACTTGATATAGATGAACAAAGGTAGAGCTGTATGGAGTGAAAGCTTGTGCCCGTGCTGTGGCTGGCAGAGCAGCCCCAGACCTGTCACCAAGGCGGGTGTCACATCCACGCAGCGCCCGGCCGGGTGACACCCGTCCATGTGTCACCTTCCAGCCGGGAGCAGAGACGATGGGAGCCCTGAAAAGTGCATTTCTCCGGGGATGAAGGGCACTGCGGGTTCTGGGGACATCCCACCACATGTCACGGTGCTGCGGTTTGGGAGGGTGTCCTTGGCTTGTCCCATCCCCGCCCGGCTGGACCCGCGGTCCGTGCCTGCTCAGGGGCAGAGCGGGACGGGCAAGCCCCGGGCACCCCTGGGTGGGTTTGGGTCGGGGACACCCCTGGGTGGGTTTGGGTCGGGGGGCACCCCTGGGTGGGTTTGGGTCGGGGGCACCCCTGGGTGGGTTCGGGTCGGGGGCACCCCTGGGTGGGTTTGGGTCGGGGGCACCCCTGGGCTCCGTTCCCGGACCGGCACACCCAGGAGCGCCCAGCTGGCCCCGCAGCCTGAAAAGCGCCTCTGTGCCTTTGGGGGAGGCTCTGAAAGCGCCTTTTTCACTCCCTGACATCTGGGAGCCGCCGGGCTGCGGGAGGCAAAATTCAGCCTTTGTTGCTCCTCCGCCGCTTCTTTGCCGGGCTTGGGATGGGAGAAAATCAGCGCGGTTTGTTTCCTGCCCTCCCTGGCTCGGCTCGGAATCGGGAATGACAGAGCAGCCCGGAGGGAGAGGGATGGGGAGAGGGGATTTGGGGAGGGCAGAGGGATGGGGAGGGGAGAGAGATTTGGGGAGGGGAGAGGGATTTGGGGAGGGGAGAAGGGATGGGGAGGGGAGAGGGGAGAGGGAGGGGAGAGGGGAGAGGGATGGGGAGGGGAGAGAGATTTGGGGAGGGCAGAGGGATGGGGAGGGGAGAGAGATTTGGGGAGGGGAGAGGGATTTGGGGAGGGGAGAAGGGATGGGGAGGGGAGAGGGGATGGGGAGGGGAGAGGGGAGAGGGATGGGGAGGGGAGAGGATTTGGGGAGGGGAGAGGGTTTGGGGAGGGGACAGGGGTGCCGAGGGGACAGGGTTTGGGGAGGGGACAGGGTTTGGGGAGGGGACAGAGTTTGGGGAGGGGACAGGGGCTGCAGAGGGGACAGGGTTTGGGATCGGGACAGGGGCTGTGGGATTGGGACAGGAGTTTGGGAAGGAGACAGGGGCCATGGGGAGGGGACCGGAGCTGTGTGAGGGGACAGGAGTTTGGGGAGGGGGCAGGAGTTTGGGGAGGGGACAGAAGATGTGGGAAGCAGACAGGGGTTTGGGGACAGGGACTGTAGGAAGGGGACAAGGACGTGGGGAGGAGACAGGGGCTGCAGGGAAGGGGACAGGGGCTGTGTGAGGGGACAGGGGCTGTGTGAGGGGACAGGGGCTGCAGGGAAGGGGACAGGGGCTGTGTGAGGGGACAGGGGCTGTGCAGATGACCCGGCTGGGGCCAGGGTGGGAGGGGTTCAGAGTGACCCCCCAGACTCCCCCGAGTCTGTGAGTATCAATGCATTCCCCACACGCACTGGATTTTAAATCTGGGGTGTCCCAACAGTTTTTTGGGGTGCTGCACTCAGCTCCAGGCTCGGGTGGGAGTGCGGTGGGGACATCACACGGCACAGGTGACATGTGGGACAGCTTTTGCCCCATCCCCAGAACTCCCCCTGCTGCTCTCAAAAGACGATTCTGGCTTTAAAACCGAACCCGTGGTTCTAAACTCGGAGTTGGGTCCCAAAATCCCATTCCAGCCTCCACTTGGATGCTCCACCGCCCTTCCCAGGAGGGCAAAGCTGCAGCTCCAACACCTCCGGGGATTTCCCGGATGGGATGGGATGGGATGGGATGGGCCGGGAGGTTGTTGGGCAAGAGGCAGATCCGTGGTGAGGGCAGGGGAAGGGTTCACTCCAGGATGGATGCTCTGGCTGGGGGTCTGTGGGATGCTGGAGCGCTGTGGCCATGGAATGAACCCGCCTGAAGAGCTGTCCCCAGCCCTGGAGCCTCTGAAATGAAGGATGTGGAGCTGCTGGAGAGAGCCCAGAGGGATCCACGGAGCTGCTGCAGGGCTGGAGCCCCTCAGAGCCAGGCTGGAGAGCTGGGGCTGCTCCCCTGGAGAGGAGAAGCTCCAGGGAGAGCTCAGAGCCCCTGCAGGGCCTGAAGGGGCTCCAGGAGAGCTGCAGAGGGACTGGGGACAAGGATGGAGGGACAGGACACAGGGAATGGCTCCCAGTGCCAGAGGGCAGGGCTGGATGGGAGATTGGGAATTGGGAATTGTTCCCTGGCAGGGTGGGGAGGGGCTGGGCTGGAATTGCCAGAGCAGCTGTGGCTGCCCCTGGATCCCTGGCAGTGCCCAAGGCCAGGCTGGACACTGGGGCTGGAGCAGCTGGGACAGTGGGAGGGGTCCCTGCCATGGCAGGGGTGGCACTGGGTGGGATTTAAGGTCTCTTCCCAATCCAAACCATTCCATGATGTAAAATGGGGAAATCTGGGGCATTCAGAGCCCTGAGGAGGAGGTGGCAGTACTAAGGAAGGGAAAAGGAGCAAAAAAATTAAAAAAAAAAACAAACTTAAAAACCACCCTCACCTTAATCACCTGAAGTGCCTGGGGAAGGGCAGTGCCCAAAGCAGAACAGCACCAGCTGAAACTTTCCTTTGACTTTTATAATTACAGAATAGAAAAGAAATCGTCGATTCACGTTACAAAGACGGGCTCATAGAAAACCAAGCCAACGGAACAGAAACACCCAAGGTCCCGGGGTCCGTGCCCAGCTCCTGTGGAGCCCAGCGGGGGAGGCTCTTCCCAAGAGCTTTAATGCCACTGAGCTCTTCCTGCTGGGCTTGGGAAGGGCTGGGAGCAGGGGAGCTCTGCCTGTCCTTCCCACCCCATCCCAGAGCAGGTCAGTGGAGCACCCGTGGTCCTGGAAAGGAAAATAAACCCCAAAGATGCTGCTGGCCCCAGGCCTTGCCGATGGGGATATGCTCTGGAGGATGAGGGGGATCACTGCCTGAAAAAAACACGATTTTCCATGGAAAAAAAGAGGGGCAAAGGGTGGAAAAATTATTGCCTGTAGAGTTCGCAGCTTGGCTGGAGGTGGTGGAGGGCTGTGGGGGGCTCAGCCCATCCCAGCTCTGGGCCCTGGCACTTCCAGGGCTCCCTCGTGGGAAGGGACAAAAAACCGTTCCAGGGTGCAAAAAATTGCCCTGGCACTGGAGGAGAAACCGCTGGGAGGTGAAATCCACCCAAACTGCCCATCTCCCATGGGTGCAGGGCGGGCTTCGGAGCAGATCCAGGATCCTGAGGAGCCGCATCCCACAGAAAGGAGAGTGAGGAGCTCGTGGGACACTCCAGGAAACTCCTTTTTTTCCTTCCAGTTCCTTCCAAGGCTTTTCCTTCCCAGCTGATCTTCCTTCCGCAGAGCGATCCCTGCCCAAACCATCCCACACCCCCCAAAATCCTTCCCCCCGTGCCGCTGGAGCTGAGGATGAGTTTGGCACCGAGCCCCCCACGATGAAGGGGGCAGGGTGGGACCCCGGCCCTGGGGAGGTTTGGGGGGTCCCAGCGATGCTGAAGGCACGGTGTCAGCCTCGGGGGGGCCCGGCTCAGCCAGAGTCTACTCAGGCACTTTAAATTAAATAAAAACCCAAAGAAATGATTGGGAAAAAACCAAACCAAAGTAACCCCAAACATTCATCAGATCCATTCGGGTGCTGGGAAGGGGCTGTGCCGCAGCGTCGCTGTTCCCAGCTCGGAGCAAGGCCCCCAAAATGTGGGAGGAGGGGGTGCAGGGGGATTTCGGGGTCCTGTCCCTCCGTGTCCCCAAATCTGGGGGTCGGGGCGATGCCGATGGACAGATCCGACTCCTCGGGGCGTCCCGGACGAGCCCCCTCCGTGCTGCTCCATCCGAGCGTGGGCGGCTGGAGAATTCCCGCTGGAGTGAGTCTGAGCCCAGATCCGGAGCTGCAGGGAACTGTCCCTGTCCCTGTCCCTGTCCCTGTCCCTGTCCCTGTCCCTGTCCCTGTCCCTGTCCCTGTCCCTGTCCCTGTCCCTGCCCCTGCCCCTGTCCCACCCGCTGCTCCAAGGAAAAGCCGCGCTGGGAGCAGCTGAAGTGTCCTGTGAGCGCTGCCACTCCCCGTGTCCCCGTGTCCCCGTCCCGGGGTGGCCCAGCGGCTCCCGTGCCGGCTCTGGGGTGTCCCGGGCTGCAGGAGGGGACGGGACGGGCGCTCGCCGTGGTGGCACCGTCACACCCGTGGTGGCATCAGGGGCTGGTGGCTCCGCGGGGTCCTGGCGCCGCTGGCTCCCGGTTATCCCGAGCTGGAAAAGAGGGGACAGGAGGGGCTGGGACATGGCGTGTCCCCAGGTGGGGACAAAGAGGGACAAAAAGGGACAAAAAGGGATAAAAAGGGGACAGAAGGGGCTGGGACAGAGCCACGGCGTGTCCTCAGGTGGGGACAAAGAGGGACAAAAAGGGACAAAGAGGGGACAGGAGGGGGTGGGACAGACCCACGGCGTGTCCCCACGTGGGGACAAAAAGAGGACAGGAGGGGTTGGGTCAGAGCGCACGGCACCTGGGGACAAAGAGGGGACAGGAGGGGCTCGGACAGAGCCCACGGTGTGTCCCCAGGTGGGGACAAAGAGGGACAAAAAGGGACAAAAAGGAGACAGGAGGGGCTGGGACAGACCCACGGCGTGTCCCCAGGTGGGGACAAAGAGCTGTGGCCAGAGGGGGGCAGGGACCTCTCACGGGGTCGCTGCTCTCCTTTACCCCCAGAAATGTCACCGAGCCCCAGGGGAGCAGGGCTGGTGTCCCTCACGTGGGGACACGGCGTTCTTGGGTTCATTCCTCGCTCTTCTTCTTGTGTCTGTTCTAATTTTATTTTTATTTTTGGTTCTTATTTCTGTTTTTGTTGTCATTATGATCGGCATTGTTATCATTGTTACTATTAATAATGTTATTGTTATTATTAATGATAATAATAATATTGCAGTTGCTACTGCTACTATTGCCAGTACTATTATTCTTCTTGTTATCTTTGCTTAATTTCAGTTATTAAACTGTTGTTACCCTGCAGGTTTTCCCTATTATTGTTGTTATTTTTCTTATTAATAATAATAATAACTGGTTCTCCCTGTTATTGTTGTTGCTATTTCTATTTTTATTGATAATAATATAGCTCCTCCTACAACTATTACTACTACTATTAACATTATTCCTGTTATTATATATTTTTAAAATCAGTTATTAAACTGTTTTTACTCCACAGGTTTTCCCTATTATATTTGTTATTTTTCTTATTAATAATAATAATACTAATAATACAGTTCCTCCTCCTACTATTATTATTGTTATATCTTTCTTCATTTCAATTATTAAACAGCTGTTACCCCATAAGTTCTCCCTATTATTGTTGTTTTTATTTTTATTTATAGCAATAATACACTTGCTACTACAACTATTATCACTATTACTACTACTACTATTATTCTTGTTATTATATTTTACTTCATTTCCATTATTAAACTGTTGTTTTATCACAGGTTTTCCTTATTATTGTTGTTGTTATTGTTATCACCACCACCACCAATATTATTATTATTAATAATAATAATGACGATGCTATTACTGTTTCTATTATTGTTGTAATTATTCCCAGACCTCCCCACGCCGCCATTAATTCAATCACAGCTAATTAGAAACTGCAGAATCAGCTGTAATTGCTGTGGCTGCAGCGCGGCTGGCCCTGGGGACATGAGTGACCCTGAGGACACGGCTGGCCTTGGGGACATGGCTGGCCTTGGGGACACGAGTGACCCTGGGGGCACAAGTGACCCTGGGGGCACGAGTGACCCTGGGGACATGAGTGACCCTGGGGACATGAGTGACCCTGGGGACACAGCTGGCCCTGGGGACACGAGTGACCCTGGGGACATGAGAGACCCTGGGTACATAAGTGACCCTGGGGACACGGCTGGCCCCGGGGACACGAGTGACCCTGGGGACACAGCTGGCCTTGGGGACACGGCTGGCCTTGGGGACATGAGTGACCCTGGGGACACGAGTGACCCTGGGGACACAGCTGGCCTTGGGGACACGGCTGGCCTTGGGGACATGAGTGACCCTGGGGACATGAGTGACCCTGGGGACATGAGTGACCCTGGGGACATGGCTGGCCCTGGGGACACGAGTGACCCTGGGGACACGAGTGACCCTGGGGACACAGGTGACCTTGGGGACACGAGTGACCCTGGGGACACGAGTGACCCTGGGGACAAGAGTGACCCTGGGGACACGAGTGACCCTGGGGACATGAGTGGCCCTGGGGACACAGCTGGCCCTGGGGACACGGCTGGCCCCGGGGACACGAGTGGCCCGCCCCACAGAGCCTTGCTTGTCCCTTCACTGCTAAGAGGAGCAGTGGCACCCCGGCGTCCCCTGCCTGTCCCTGTCCCCTCCAGGAGCCACCACGTGTCCCCACTTTGGGGACAGGAGCGCCCCCGAGTCCCTGAGCTGCCACTACTGCCAGGGGGACGGAGGGGACATGGAAATGACACCTGCATTAATTAGCCAGTGGGTCATTAAGGAGCTGCTGGGGACAGGGGCAGCTGGCAGAGCGGTGACAGTGTCAGGTGTCACCAAAGCCCAGGCTGGGTCCCTGGCACCGGGACTGGCAGAGGGCACCGGGCGGGCACAGTCTGCGGGGTTTGGGACAGGGACCGCCCGGAGCCCGCGGTGTCCCCAGCACAGCCCCAGCCCTGGGTGCCAGCGGCCTCCGTGTCCCCTGCGGAACTGAGACTGCAGTTCCAGCACTTCACAGCGAGGTTTGGGCTGATTTCCCCAAATCCTGCAGCTTCCCACAGCCATGGGGTGCACTGGGCCTGAGCACCCCCGGCACCCCCGTGCCCTGGGGGTGACACGGGTGGGCTCCCCCGTCCCTCTGCCGTGGTGGCTGTGCCCGGTCCCACCCAGCAGGGCTGAAGGGACACAGGGGACACGTCCCACCCATGGCACAACCCTCCTGGGTCCCCGAAGGGCCGGCAGGACACCCCAGTAACCCCCAGCATGTGGGAGCTGCCACTGCCACCATCCGTGTCCCCACCCGTGTCCCACCCCCACCCGGGGCCTGGGGGCTCTCAGGGAAGGACCAACCCCGTGCAGGGTGCACAGCACCCATGGGTGCTCCCCTCCGCCCCATCAGTGTCCCCAGGGAGGGCCCGGCAGTGTCACAGAGGGATTTGTCCCCTCCCAGCCCCTCTTTCCCTCCCTAACGGCATCGCCTGCCCTTGAATTTGCATACGAGGCTTAAAATATAATTAATTTTTGGCAGCGGGAGGTGAATCCCTTTAGATTCGCGAGCCTGATCTCGCTGCAGCGTTCACCGAGCTCGGCCTAAGGGGAAGGGAGGGCGAGGGGAGCCGGCAGCGCTCATCGGGAGAGCTGAGAGCCACAGCGGGCCCGGGCAGGGCCGGGGAACCTCAGCAACACAGCCCGGTACAAACACAGCCCGGCAAACACAGCCAGGGAAAAACCAAAAACACAGCCCGGTAAAAACACAGCCAGGGAAAAACCAAAAACACAGCCCGGCAAAAACACAGCCCGGTACAAACACAGCCCGGTGAAAACACAGCCCGGTACAAACACAGCCCGGTAAAAACCAAAAACACAGCCCGGCAAAAACCAAAACCACAGCCCGGCAAGAACACAGCCCGGCAAAAACCAAAAACACAGCCCGGTAAAAACACAGCCCGGCAAAAACCAAAAACACAGCCTGGAAAACACAGCCTGGTAAAAACACAGCCCGGCAAGAACCAAAAACACAGCCCGGTAAAAACCAAAAACACAGCCCGGTAAAAACACAGCCAGGTAAAAACACAGCCCGGCAAAAACCAAAAACACAGCCCGGTAAAAACACAGCCTGGAAAACACAGCCCGGCAAAAACCAAAATCACAGCCCGGCAAACCCGACCAGAACCCGCGGGGGATCCTCCCCTGCCTGAGGAGAGGATGCACAGCCCCAACTCTGCCTGAGACACCTTCCTGGGCACACTGGGGGTCCTGCAGCCCCGAACACCCGAGACTCACGTGTAGAGCGGCTGGAGCTGCAGGTGCGATGTCTTCTGGGGCGCCTGGTACCCGTAGGAGTCAAAGCCGCCGATGAAATCAACTGCGGAGAGGCGGGAGAGCGGTGGGATGAGCCGGGAAGGGCAGCAGGGACGGGAACATCCCGAGGGATGGGAACATCCCGAGGGATGGGAACATCCCGAGCTGCAGCTGCATCCCAGCAAAATGCGGCACCCCAGGGAAATGCGACTTCTCAGTGGGCAGTTGGGAAGTCCTCAGAGCCCCTGCGGGGCCTGAAGGGGCTCCAGGAGAGCTGCAGAGGGACTGGGGACAAGGATGGAGGGACAGGACACAGGGAATGGCTCCCAGTGCCAGAGGGCAGGGCTGGATGGGAGATTGGGAATTGGGAATTGTTCCCTGGCAGGGTGGGGAGGGGCTGGGCTGGAATTGCCAGAGCAGCTGTGGCTGCCCCTGGATCCCTGGCAGTGCCCAGGGCCAGGCTGGACACTGGGGCTGGAGCAGCTGGGACAGTGGGAGGGGTCCCTGCCATGGCAGGGTGGGGTGGGATGGGATTTAAGGTCCTTTCCCACCCAAACCATCCCGTGATTCGGTGATCCTGAACCACCACTGCATCCCCAGGGGAATAAATCAGAACCACAAACTGGATGAGATCAGAAGGGACCGCTGCTGGTCACCAGCCCAACCCCCGCTCAGTCCGGGTCCCCCGGGGCACCGGGAATTCTGTCCCGGCTGCTTTGGATCCCCCAGCGAAGGAGGCTCCCCGGGCTCTCTGGGCAGCCTGGAACGGAGCTGGGGAGGCACAGCCACAGCCCAGCCGGGGCCTCGCCCCGCCGACAGCACACGGGACAGCGGCAGCATCCCGGGAAACACCGCAGCATCCCGGGAAACACCGCAGCATCCCGGGAAACACGGCAGCATCCCGGGAAACACCGCAGCATCCCGGGAAACACCTCAGCATCCCGGGAAACACCGCAGCATCCCGGGAAACACGGCAGCATCCCGGGAAACACCGGTGAGATCGGAGGGAAGGGTCCGGAGCGCTTCCCTGACCCGGCTGGGGGTGCCCTGGGGTGCCCTGGGGTGCCCTGGGTGCTGTGGGCACCCAACTTCTCCCAGATCACCCCGTGTTTCCCCAGGCCGGACCCCTCTCCCTGGCACAGGAATGGACTCCAGGTGCAGCCAGGCTGGGAAATCCAACCTCTGCAGGATCCCCACACCACCCCACTCCCCAAATCCCACATTGGGGGGGTTACCCACGGGTGTCCAGGGGCTGAGAGCTCCAGGGAGAGCCCCCCTCTCCCGGAATATTTCCCTTCCTGACTCAATATTCTGCCAGCTTTCGATTTTGACGCCATCCATCCATTTCCAAATCGAATAAGATATTCCATTAAAAAGATGCATTTGCATCCCGGGCTGAGGCAGCATTAATATTAAAATTGTGTTGGAAGCAGGAGTTTGTAGGAGTGCAAACGCGCTCCAGGGCCACCAGCGCCGGATAAATCCTTTTGGGAAGGAGCTGCTGCCGCAGGCAGAGGCCAATTCCCCATGGAGGCGGTTCTTTCCATGGGAAAGGGGGGAAAACACGGGGGCTGGGACCACCCGTGGGTCCGTGGCATGGGTGGGTGGGGTGCTGATCCCAGTGCTGATCCCAGTGCTGATCCCGGGGCTGATCCCAGTGCTGATCCCGGGGCTGATCCCAGTGCTGATCCCGGGGCTGATCCCAGTGCTGATCCTGGGGCTGATCCCAGTGCTGATCCCAGTGCTGATCCCGGGATTGATCCCAGTTCTGATCCCAGTTCTGATCCCAGTGCTGATCCCAGTGCTGATCCCAGTGCTGATCCCAGTTCTGATCCCGGGGCTGATCCCAGTGCTGATCCCAGTGCTGATCCCAGTGCTGATCCCAGTGCTGATCCCGGGGCTGATCCCAGTTCTGATCCCAGTGCTGATTCCAGTTCTGACCCCGGGGCTGATCCCAGTGCTGATTCCAGTTCTGACCCCGGGGAAGGAGCGAATCCGGGGGGTTGTGCCCCAGCCCTGCTGGGCTCTGCCTTGCTGGGAATTAATTAATGGCAGATGAGCTGTTAATGCCCTTGGACAGCCCCAACCTCGAGCCTGGCCGGGCTGGGTGGGAGCAGGAGGAGCAGTAAGGATGGGATAGAGTCAGCCTTCACTTGC
Source organism: Taeniopygia guttata (assembly GCF_048771995.1). Taxonomy (NCBI): domain Eukaryota; kingdom Metazoa; phylum Chordata; class Aves; order Passeriformes; family Estrildidae; genus Taeniopygia; species Taeniopygia guttata. Next base: position 5,746,965 of record NC_133048.1, on the reverse strand, counting down.
CCAAAGTGCTGTTTTCCCACTGTTCTGGGGTGAAAACCTGGCAGTGGGGAGGTTGTGGGGACACAGCCTGGGGGACACAGCTCTCCTGTCACACCCCAGCAGCAGCTCTGCCTCACCAGGGATGGGAAAATGGGGCAAAAACCCAACTCAAGGGATTTTCTGTGCTGTGTGGGACCCAGACCCTGCTGGGAGCTGCCATCCTGCCAGGTGGCACCAGCCAGGACACTGTGCCCCTGTCCCCCCCAGGCCAGGCACTTACAGCTGTCCTCCTCCTCCAGGAACACTTTGCTGACGTAGCAGGCGTAGACGAAGCCGAAGAGCTGCGGAGAAACGGGCAGGGAGAGGCTGGTTAGTGGGCATGGGCAGCACAAGGGGCACCGTGCCAGTGGGGCATGGCTGGGGCACTGGGAGTGAACTGGGGGGCACTGGGAGTGAACTGGGGGTGACCTGGGGGGCACTGGGAGTGACCTGGGGGCCCTGGTGGTGACCTGGGGGCCCTGGTGGTGAACTGGGGGGCCCTGGTGGTGAACTGGTGGCACTGGGGGCGACCTGGGGGCCCTGGTGGTGAACTGGGGGGCACTGGTGGTGAACTGGTGGCACTGGGAGTACCCAGAGCCCATCCCAGCACTGTTTGGGGTGCAGCACTGTTGGATGGATTCAGCTGCACAAGGTGGGGGCCCCTAAAGGGGCCGGAGCTGACACCCCCAGAGGTGCTGAGCCCCACACAGTGCTGGGACCCCTCTGGGGACTCTGATTCCCCTCAAAGCTCTACTTTAGGGAGCTCTGCCCCAGGTGTGACCCACTGCCACCCCGCCACAGGGGGTGACAGTCACCGGCGAGGGGGGCCCTCCCTCCCAGCAGGCAGCAATTCCCAGGGAGTGACTCCTCCATCCATCCCTGCAGCGCTCACGCTGACCAGTTCTGGGCTGGTTCACAGCCGGGGGTGCTGGCAGGGCCCTGCCTGCTCCTCTCTGGGTGACAGAACCGTGTGACGGGGGCAGTGCGGTGCCTCTGCTCAGCCCGGTGACATCCCCCGGTCTGGGATGGGGTGAGGAGGGGCCCCTTACCGCCAGGAAGATCTGCGTGGCGCTGCTCAGCACCTCGATGTACTGGTAGTCCAGCAGGCAGCCGCTGACCGAGATGACGTGGTGGTCCTCGGGGGCCAGCCGGGAGTTGAGCACCGGTGTCACCAGGCAGCCCGGGCCGTTCTCCATCCACCACGAGCGGTGCAGAGACGTGTTGAAGGTCATGATGAAGTCCCGGTCCTGCAGCAGGAGGGGGGGGGATGGTGGAGCCGAGGCTCTTTGCAGGAGGGTTGCACGGTAATGGGTTTTCCCAAGGCAAGGACGCTCCCTGAGGTCAGAGCAGGGCACCTCCCTGACCCCCAGCCCGGGTTTGGGGCTCCCTCCACCGCTGGCACTGCGGCCACCCGCTCAGGCAGCACCCAGGTGACACCCGGCTGGCAGGGTGGGTGCCACAGAGCGGGCACCAGAGTGGCAGGGAAGGAGTTTGTGATGGTGCCTCCTGCCACGCCAGGGATGGGAGCATGGCAGAGCCCCATCGGCGTGCTCAGGGATGCAGGGCAGCCCCTGCAGCTTCCCCTGGGCTTTTGGGGTGCCACGTCCTCATCCCACTCCCAGGGAGCCTTGCAGGGTCCCCCTGGAGCATGTCCCCTCCTTGCCAGCCCCTCACAAGCTTTGGGGCTCTGCCTGGCTCCTCTCCAGCAGCTCTGGGGTGGCCTTGGGCAGGCAGCAGCTCCCTGCAAGGGGAGAATGCTCAGCCCCTGGCTGCCCCTTTCCACCCCACAAGAGCCCCCCCGGCACCTCTGGCTGAGCCCCCACCCCACGAGAGCCCCCCCGGCACCTCTGGCTCAGCCCCCACCCCATGAGGGTCCCCCTAGTATCCCTGGGGACCCCCCACCCCCCAGAGATCCCCCCCAGCCCCTCCCCGCCCAGCCTGGCTGTGCCGGGGCTGAGCATCCCCCGCAGGAAATCACCGATCTGGAATTAAAAGATTTCCGCTGCTGGGGGCGGCAAAAAGCCCGAAAGGGAGCGGGTGGGTTTGGGTTTGTGGAGCCGGAGGATGCGCAGGGAGGTGGGCGAGGGGGAGCTGGGGCGGGCAGCGGGGATTCCCACACAGAGCCGAGGGAATCCTCCCCCTCTCCCCCTCTTTTTTTCGTGTAAAAACGCAATTTAACGGCGCAGGGTGTGGGAAGGGACAGCCCCACTCACATCCTCACCCCGTGGCCGCAGGGTGACGTCCCAGAGCCGGGAATGCCGTCCAGCCATGGCTGGGAACCCCAGAAACGCGGGGGAAATTAGGAATATACAGCAGGGCAGTGCCCTCCCCCCACCCGCTGCCCTCTCCATCCCCATCCCTGCCACTGCTCATCCCACTCTCGGCGTTCCGCCTCTCCTTTATCCTCAGTGGAAATAAAGGAAATTCAGTTTGGGCTCGGACACGGCCGCCCTGACCCGTCCGTTCGTCCATCCCATCCCATCCCATCCCCGGGAATTCCCCGCTCCGGGCAGGCGCCCCCCGCCTCCGCGAGGAGGAGGAGGAGGAGGAGGAAGGGGAGCACAGGAAGGACGGCAGGACGGAGGGAAGGAGGATGCAGGGAGGAAGAGGAGGAGGGCGGGGGCGTTACCTGTGACAAGCGCCCGACCTCCAGGTAGAAGCAGATGATGAAGGCGTTCCAGCCGACCCACAGCACCAACCAGACGGCGTACTGCGGGAGGAGAGGGGTCAGGGCACGGGCAGCCCCCTCCAACCCCACTGCACCCCCACAGGGCCACTGCACCCCCTCCGGACCTGCTGTACCCCCCCAGTCCCGCTGAATCCCCTCCGGACCCGCTGTACCCCCTCCGGACCCCCTGTACCCCCCTCCAACCCTGTTGCATCCCCTCCAGGGCCACTGCACCCCCTCCAACCCCACTGCACCCCCTCCAACCCCACTGCACCCCCTCCAACCCCACTGCACCCCCTCCGGACCCGCTGCATCCCCCCAGCCCCTCTGCACCCCATTTGGACCCACTGCACCCCTCCGGAACCCCCCACCCGCTGCATCCACAGCAGTCCAGGTTTGGGTGGTGGAATCCCAAAATCACAGCACGGTTTGGGGTGGAAGGGACCCTAAAGTTCATCAGGTAGGGGAGAACCCATGGGGGCGCCAGGCATCATCCCAGGCTGGGTTAACGAGTTCTGATTCCAGGGGAGAATTAATGAGGCGGGGAATGTTTTTCCCGAGGATGTGCCTCCACCAGCTGTGCCTCAGTTTCCCCACCCATAAAACTCCAAATACTCATAGAATTTCCTGTGCGAGGGCACTAATTCCCACCCGTGTCACCTCCCAGATGCCGCTGTGCCCCTCCACGCCCTGTCCCGCCTGGCCCGGACACTCGCAGGGCCGCAGGAGGGAGCGGGGCTGACCCTGCCGCCCCCCCGGGCTGGTACCCACCATCATGAGGTATCTGGATCTGTACTGGATGGTCCCAAAAATCCCCAAAATCACGGCCATGATGTGTAAGAAGTTGGCCAGGATGGGGGCCCACTGGTATCCCAGGAAATCAAAGATCTGCCTCTCCAGCGCCGCGACCTGCAAGAGAGCGGGGCAGGGATCAGGGGAGGGGGCAGGGATCAGGGGAGGGGGCAGGGATCAGGGATCAGGGGAGGGGGCAGGGATCAGGGATCAGGGGAAGGGGGCAGGGATCAGGGGAAGGGGGCAGGGATCAGGGAAGGGGGCAGGGATCAGGGGAAGGGGCAGGGGAAGGGGGCAGGGGTCAGGGAAGGGGGCAGGGATCAGGGGAGGGGGCAGAGATCAGGGGAGGGATTAGGGAAGGGGGCAGAGGAGGGGGGCAGGGATCGGGGATCAGGGCCCTGCACCCCCGGGGGGCTGAAGGCAAGGAGCAGTGGGAATCGCTGGGAATTCCGTGGATAACGGGTTGGGGGGGCTGCAATGTCCGTGTGCTGCACTGGCCAGCGGGACAGGGGTTACTGGGGAGATGTGGAGCTAAAAGGGGAACCCAAGGAGATGTGAGGCCACAGCACCCTCCGTGCCTCACTTTCCCATCACTCAGAGCCTGGGCGCTCTGAAAACCCATCCCGGGGGATGATTTGTGATGGGAAAAGTCTCTAAATCCCGTATTTCTTTTCCAGCCCATCCTCCATGGACCCGTCGGGCTCTGATCGCCGTTTCCAGCTGTAATCCACAAAGGGGCCGTGCTGCCGGCAGGTGAATCCCCTGGCAGGGCTGGCAGCCGAGGGGATCCAGCCCTGATCCAGCATTGTTTATGGCTCCACTGCTCCTAATTCCAGGATTAGCTCCAAGGAAGGGCTGAGCAAAGGTGAGCCGGGAGCTCTGGAACGTTCAGCGATGGGTTTAATTCAGAAAATGGGGATTTTGGATGAGGCCAGGTGTTTTTAGAGCACTTCTAAGGAAGTTTTAGGGAACTTGAGGGTGCTGGCACACCACAAGGTGCAGGGACAGGTTGGCGGCATCCTGGAAAACCCCAATTTTTTTTCCATTTGTCTTACTCAGCCCTGTCCTGTCACTCTTTGTGGTGGCCCAGATTCCCCCTGAGAGCTTCAAGGCTCTCCATCCTCCCCACAGCACCATTCCCCAATTTTCTGCCTGAAAAAGAGGGAGTTTATTCTGAAAACCACAGGAAAAAAAGGGGCTTGCATCCCCCCTCCATTCCCCAGCAGCTCCCAAAGGGATCTGGAATTAGGGGAGAGCCCATGGGGTCCCAGGCATCATCCCAGCCTGAGTTAATGAGTCCTAATGACAGGGGAGAATTAATGAGGAGGGGAAAGTCCTTGCCTGAGTTGTTCATGAGGATGTGCCTCAGTTTCCCCATCCATAAATCTCCAAATACTCATTGAATTTCCTTTGTGGGGACTCTAATTCCCACTGATTTCAGCCCAGTTCCACCCCAGGGCTGTGATACCCCATCCCCCACCGCACCCCTGGGACAGGATCCGCTGGATCGGTGCCAGCAGGACCCTGATTTTAATTAAAAGTGATGCAAACCCCTGGAGCAGCAGCCCCTGGATCTGTGGGGTTGGGACAGAACTGTTTGCACTGACACTGCATTCACTCCCTGCTAGTTCAGCTCTCTGAGGAAACAGCCTCTGGAAATACTCACAGCTGGGCTGTAAATCTCCTCAATTGAGGGGTGTAAATAATAAATGGCACAGGGAGCGCAGCGCTCGGGGTTTTATGGCCCCCCATCCGCCTGGGGCTGGCGGCAGAGCTGCTGAACGGGAGTTTGGGTACCGGGGGTGCTCCAGGCCGAGGGATGGGGCTGGGAGGAGCCTCTGAGGGCATCCCATGGGGCTGGGAGGAGCCTCTGGGGGCATCCCATGGGGCTGGAGTGAAGGATCACACCCGTGTGGCTCCTTAATTCCAGCCGGGATGGCCGGAAAGAGGAGGAGCTGAGGAAACCCGGCTTGGACCAAACCCTTCTCCATCCCCAAGAGGCAGAATTCGGGATAAACGCCCCAGTTTCCCCATGCATCAGCTAATTAGGGGCTGCTAATTGCACCACAAAGCTCTGCTGGAGCTGCCCCAGCAGCTCCAGCGCTGCTCCCTGGGTGCGTTATTCCAGTTTTTTCCCTCCGTGGGAAGAGCAGATCTCGGGTTTTCCATCCTCGTGGGATTCAGGTGAGTGAGGAGACAGACAGAGACTCACAAGGGCAGCGTGGCTGCAGCTCCCCGGCTCCCACCGCCTGCCGAGGGCATCCCAAGGACATCCCAAATCCAGCCCCGCGTGTTTCAGGAGTGGGGAAACTGAGGCACAACCTCCAGCAGGAGAATCCAGGTTGTTGGAATCTGTGGGTATTGGTGATTCCCAGATTGTAGAAAGTCTCTGTCTTTCAGCCCCGCTGCCAAAGCAGAAGCCATAATTGGTCTGTGCTGGTTTCAAGGTTGTTTATTCTGTTTATCTCTAACATGTTCTGCTGCCCTGCCGCAGCTCTGTCCTGCAGGGCAGCGTGTGGGGCTCTGCCCTCAGTGGGATGGTACAAACATTAAATACCAGAAACTACCTGTGCTGGATTTACAATAACGTGCCAATATCTGTCACCTACGTTGGACAGTGTGTCCCCAGCCTGAACCAACAGAAAAATGCCAACACCACAGTGAAACATGGAGGGCATGAAGAAGGAGAAAAAGGACAAGACACACCCAATTTCCTCCATCTTATCCCCTTTGGAGCCCTAATCTAGAATCCTAAAATTTTACTTTTGCACCCGTGCCACACTTAATTATTACTTATATCAAACACTCAGAGCTTGTAATTCATCCTGTAAGATTGAAAACTCTTTTCCATGGACAGAGATCACAGCCAGTGTCTCTGGGGGCTCTGTCCAGGGGGGTTCCTGACCCCTGCCAGGGTCCCAGACCTGCCAGGGCAGCCAGAGGGAAGCCCTGGACTCCCACACAGGTTTGGTGCCCCTGCCCGGGGAATGGTGGGGCTGAGCAAGCACCCTCAGCTCAGAGCTGCTGCTGGGGCTGCTCCAGCCCCGACAGCATCATCCTGACCCCGCGGGGTAAAACCTCCCTGGGAGGGACCTTCAGGACCCCCAGCCCTCGGTGAGACAGCCCTGCAGCATCCCAAGGAACTTCCAGCAGCATCCAACACAGACGGAATTTTTCCGTGGGGCTCAGGGCACCCTCCCTGTTGGAACTCAAAATGTCCCTCAGACATTTTTGGAGGTTCCAGGCCTTGGTCAGAAGCATTTGAGACCCTGGCAGGCAGCTGGAAACAGCTGTGATTTTGGGTTTGAGCCATGGAATGAGTTACCAACTCTGAAGGTGGAACAAGCGGTCACAGAGGGTTAGATGGTATAGTAGAAGTAGCTACAAAGTAGAGGGGAAAACTTTTTAGTGTTGTACAGGGGGATTTTAACACCTGTACAGGGGGGTTTTACTTTGTACATGGGGGTCTGAAGTTTTAAGATAGAGGAATGTAGGCCAGTCCTGTTCTCCCTCTTTCTTCTTCCTTCCCTCCATGTTCTTGGTGATGTTGGCACTCACAGGTTGGTTTAGAGTAGAAAAGCACCATTTAATATAGGTAATAGGCATTGGGGAAAAACTGTACCCATGTAACACGTAATGTACATATAAAAGATAGAAAAGCACCATTTAATATAGGTAATGGGCATTGGGGACAAACTGTACCCATGTAACACGTAATGTACCATATAAAAGACAGCAGCAGCCCTGGGCAGAGGGGGAGAGAAGAAGCAGTCGGGAGTCAGAGAGGATGTCAGGGTGTGTGTGTGCCTCTGCCTGAGCTGTGAGCAAACCACAGCAGCCCCAAAAGAAAATCTTTTCAATAACTTGCAATAAATTGCCTTGAGACCGAACAACAGAGACTGCTGAGCCTTTCTTTGGAAGCTCAGGTTGGAGGAGAGACTTTCCACCCCACAGAGCCCCTGAACCAGGTTGGGGTTCCGGCACCTCCCTGCCCCTGGAATGGGAATTCCAGCTGCCACAGCAGCGCCAGCCCCGCTCTCACCCCTCTCCCTGCTGCCATCCCACTGCTAATTAAGATAAACCTGCAGCGGATCAATGCAACGAGATTTAGGGCTCCCTCTTAATTAAACACTCACGAGCTCATCGCTCCGCCCGAAACTCCGCTCGGCAGCAAATCACAGCAATTAGCCCAAACCCCGGGAAATGGGAGCGGGAGGGACCAAACTCCATCGGGGGGTGAGGGGAGGCCACTGCCAGGAGGGGACACGCGTGGGGAGGGCACTGCCACTGCCAGGAGGGGACACCCGTGGGGACACAAGCTCAGCTGGGGCTCAGGGAGATGGCAGCAGGGAGGCAGAGCTGGAGGAAAATGGGATTTTTCCAGCGTGCTGGCACCAAATTGAAGAGGGAAGGATTTCCTCTGTCCCTGAATCAGCCGTCGGTTTTGGCGCCCTCACCTTCTTCAGCCCCATCCCATCACTCCAAGTTTCCCCAACCTTAATCCCCACTCGGAGGGTGGGAGAGCTGGATCCTGCTCTGGGAGCATTGCAGGGTCACCAGGGAGCCCCTTCCCCACCACAGCTGAGAAACTGAGCTTGGAAACCCGACTGCAAGGTGGGGAGTGCTGGGTGACCCCCCCAGACCCAGCGCCCCTGCAAAGCAGGAGCCTCCCTGCCCAGCAGCTCCTCCTGGAACCACAGAATCCCAGAATGGTTTGGGTTGGAAAGGACCTTAAATGACCTTAAATCCCATCCCATTCCCATGGCAGGGACCTCTCCCACTGCCCCAGGTGCTCCAGCCTGGCCTTGGGCACTGCCAGGGATCCAGGGGCAGCCACAGCTGCTCTGGGCACCTGGGAGAGCCCAAACCTCTCCACAAGGCCCTGCCAGGTACAAACCCCCCTGCATTTTCCAGTGGGGAACTGGGGTGTGGGGCCTGGAACCATCCAGGAAATCCTTATTTCCTTTCCTTTATATCTTTGGTGCAATGGTTTTTGGTCCTGGTTTTTATCCTTGATTCAGGAATCTGAATCCCAGAGTGGTTTGGGTGGGAGGGGATCTTCAATCCCAGCTCATCCCACCCCAGGGACCCCTCCCACTGTCCCAGGAGCTCCAGCCCCAGTGTCCAGCCTGGCCTTGGGCACTGCCAGGGATCCAGGGGCAGCCACAGCTGCTCTGGCAATTCCAGCCCAGCCCTGCCCACCCTGCCAGGGAACAATTCCCAATTCCCAATCTCCCATCCAGCCCTTCCCTCTGGCACTGGGAGCCATTCCCTGTGTCCTGTCCCTCCATCCTTGTCCCCAGTCCCTCTGCAGCTCTCCTGGAGCCCCTTCAGGCCCTGCAGGGGCTCTGAGCTCTCCCTCTTTCTCTCTCCCTGGAGCAGTTGGAATCCTGGAGCGGGCACTGGGCAGGACCCGGAGCTGGCAGGACGCTGCTCCTGCTCTCTGCTGCTCTCCAGCCCCGCAGCATCTGCACCTCGGGCTGAGCCCTGAGCTCCCCTCGGGCAGGGCTGCTGACCCTATGGCTCCTTATCCTATGGCTCCTTATCCTATGGCTCCTTATCCTATGGCTCCTTATCCCGGCCGCGATGGAATGAGGAGAGCAGGGCTGGGCACTGGGGAGGTGCAAACACCGCCGCCAACACAGGGACTTCAATTAACCACTCGGAAACAATTCCTGACCTACTTCCAACCGCAAAAACTTCCGTAAAATCAGATGGGAAGGAATGAAAGGCGCCAATCGCTCTCCAGCATCGGGCGGGGATGAGCAGGATGCGGCCCCCACTGGAAAGAGACGCCGGTGCAGGAGCAAAACAGTATTATTATTATTATTATTATTATTATTATTATTATCAATAGTAATAATAATAACAATAATAACAATAATAATAATATTTATGACCATTAACCACCCCAAGGGTGCATTTCCCAGCCCTCCCTGATGGCACCCTCAGGAGCACAAATTGGGGTGAAAGAGGCACAAATCGGGTCCCTCCCCAGCAGGGACAGCCCCTGGTGGGTGCCGCAGGTTTTGGAGCCCCTTTGAAACCCCCGGGTGGGAGCTCCCGAACCTGGCTGGAGCATCTCTGGGATGTGGCACTGGGGATATTTGGGGTCCTCAGGACCCCCAGCACCCACTCCGCACCCCGCGGCTTCCCCTCCTCTCTCCCATTGGATTCCCCCCTCCCTTTCCCAGTTATTTATTTCATTTCTCCGCATCTGGCAGCGTTGCCATGGGAACGCAGCCCCGGCTGGATGCGCCTGGATGCCCGATCCCGATGGAACCTGCCCCACGGGATGCACCCCTGGGGGCGTCCCCACCTCTGGGACCCCGGGGTGCCACCCTTGGGTGCCCTTCGAGCTCTGCTCCCACATCCGTGCTCCTGGCTCCATCCATCCCGGAGGGTGTCATCGGGGAGGGCTGGGAAATGCACCCTTGGGGTGCCTAATGGTGGTAATAATAATAATAATAATAATAATAATAATAATAATAATAACAATAATATTATTACTACTACTACTACTACTACTACTACTACTACTACTATTACTGTTACTATTATTATTAATGCCCCGAAATTATCAAACCCAGCCCATCCTGTTCTGGCTCCACCACAGGAGAGGGAAACTGAGGCACGGCACAGAGACATCCCCCGCTCCCCTCCAAAACCCCCACGGTGCTTGAGAGGCTGGGAAGGTGAAATCCCGGGAATTTGGGGTTCCCACAGGAGAGGGGATGCTCCGTGACCACCTCCCGATGATTCCCACCCCGGAGGAAGCTCCTCCTCATTTCCACCCCTAAAACAAAGCCCTGAGCCCCATCAGCTCCCAGACTGTGCGGTCTGGGTGCATTCGGCTCCAATATCCCCAAAAGAACCCCGGGAATTCTGACAGTGGTTTTTTTCCCCCTGGAAACACCATAAATTCCCGATTTCCCCGGGAGTAGGCTGGTCTAAGTGATTTACCACTGGTAAAATATCTCCTTAACTCTGACACAATATCGCATTTATATATTATATATTATATATTATATATTATATATTATATATTATATATTATATATTATATATTATATATTATATATTATATATTATATATTATATATTATATATTATATATTATATATTATATTTTATATTTTATATATTATATTTTATATATTCTATATTATATTTTTTTTATTTTTTTTATTTTTTATTTTTTATTTTTTATTTTTTATTTTTTATTTTTTATTTTTTTTTATTTTATATTTATTTTACTGAGCTCTAACACAGCGCCCCAGCTCCTGTTGGCAGCATCGCACAGACGCCTCCGTGAGTTCCCTTTCCCCTCGTGCCTCCCAGCCAGGAAACTTTTCCCGGCCGAGGGAAAGCGGAGGCGATGGAAGCAGCTCAATGTCCCCCCGCCCATCTCAGCGCTGCCCTCCCGGGCGGGACATCCCCGCAGGGAATCGCTCCGTCCCCCCGGGAATCGCGGCGGGAGCGGGAATGGTCCCGCTCCGCCCGGGCCGGTGCTCAGCGCCCCCCAGCCTCACCCCGCAGCGACCTCGGCAAGCCCAGGGTGCCCTGCTGGGGGACACGGGTGGTGGCACCTGTGGGAGGGTGAGAGGGGGCCAGGAGTGTCCCCGGAGAGGGGAATGCGCTGCGGAACAGCCCCACGGGGAAACTGAGGCACAGCAGGACTCGGCGTTCCAGCCAGGCTGAGGTCACTGCTGGTGAGCCTGCCCTGCCGTGCCTCAGTTTCCCTGGAAAACAGCCTGATTCCAGCTCAGCACCACACCAGGAGCATCCACTCCCCGGCCAGGGGAGCGGCTCCATCCGAGCAGGTCCTCAGGGAAACTGAGGCACGGCAGAGCGCAAGGAAGCTCCAGCCCTGGAGAAAGGCCCTGCCTTGGGAACACCAGGCTGGGAGCTGCTCCAAACCCATGGAAGCAGGGCTGGGACCTCTGGGCTGGCCAGAGAGCCTGCTGTCCTCTCAGCCACCCCATCCCATCCCATCCCATCCCATCCCATCCCATCCCATCCCATCCCATCCCATCCCATCCCATCCCATCCCATCCCATCCCATCCCATCCCATCCCATCCCATCCCATCCCATCCCATCCCATCCCATCCCATCCCATCCCATCCCAAATGAATCCCTGTCCCACTCCAACGTGGATCCCTGAGCCCCAGCTCAGCCTTGCAGGAATTTGTTGTCCCCAGGGACATCAGCTCCCAAACCCAAGCCCCAGAAAGAAAATCGGGATTAATCCAGGACCTCAATCAGGCGTCCCCTTGGAGACTCCCAGCAGAAGCCGCTGAGAGGTGAAGCATTAATTAAAATGGAGGGAAAATCCCTAAAAAACCCCACAAACAAATGGGGAAAAACTAAGGGCCAAAACCTGGGGATATTGGGTTTTATTCTGTGGGTTCAGAGACAAAATGTAGGGAAATGTGGGTTTAGACCTGGCAGATCTTGGGCCTGGGACTGAGCAAACTAGGGCTTAAATTTGGGAGGTTTTGGGCTTAAATTTGGGAGATTTTGGGCTTAAATTTGGGAGATTTTGGTCTTAAATTTGGGAGATTTTGGGCTTAAATTTGGGGAATCATTGGCTGAGATCTGGGGGAGCTGGGGCTTAATTTTGGGATCTAAGATTTAGGACAGCTTGTGCTTTAATCTGGGTTTAGGGTTTGGATGTGGGGATCTTGGTCTTAGATCTGGTGGATTTGGGGGATTTTTTGCTTTAATCTGGGACATTTTGGGTTTAAATTTGGGGAATTTTGTCCTTAAATTTTGGGGATCTTGGGCTTAAATTTGGGGCTTAAATACGCGGGATCTTGGGCTCAAATTAAGGAATCTTGGGTTTAAATTCGGGGAAATTTGTCCTTATATTTGGGGGATTTGGGGCTTAAATTTGGGAGATTTGGGGCTTAAATATGGGAGATCTTGAGCTCAAATTTAGGAATCTTGGGTTTCGCTTTGGGGGATTTTGTCCTTAAATTTGGGAGATTTGGGGCTTAAATGTGGCAGATCTTGGGCTCAGATTTGGGAATCTTGGGTTTAATTCAGGGGCACTGCACAGCCAGAGTGAATAAGATGGGAAACCAGGAGAGGTGTGGGGAGCCTGACTCCCTAAATCACAAATTCTGGGAATGAGACACAGACAAAGGCTGGGGCTGGACGTGGGAGGGGAACGGGCAGGAAAAGCAAAGGAATGGGACAATCTGCTCCAAAAATTTGCCAAAACGCAGCAGGAAGGGGCAGGATGGATGCCGGAGGAGATGCCCCGGTAGATTAAGCCGCAGGCAATTTCCATGCTAATTCTCCCGGTTCTGTTCTTTATCCTGACACCTCTGGAGAAGCCAGAGGTATTCTTCCTCAAATCTCAACCAATGCCTCAAAGACACCGTTAATAAAATCCGATAGATGAGAGGGAAAAAATGAATATATAATATATATATCCACATACTCCCCAAAAAAATCCAATTTACTGACTTATTTAGCGCCACTTTCCGTAATCAATTCTCGCAGGGAAGAGCCCTGATTAAAGCCAAGCGCATCGCTATGGAAACCGGCATTCCCTCCTCCCACGGCCCGCGGGCTGCGAGAGAAGCTCGGGTGAGGAAATCTGCCTGGTAACAACCCCCTTAATGAGCCGGGGAACGAAAATAAAATCATCCCTGCGAGCGCTGGCGCTGCCAAAGGAGCAGCCGGCGGCAGCCGGTGGGGAGGCGAAACGGCTCCCAAAATATTGATTTTTCTGGGATTGGTTTGGAGGAGGAGGGGACGCTCCCACGTCCTGGAGGGATGAGCGGACATCTGGAGGTGGTTCCCGCCGGGTCTGGGTGTTCCTGCCGGCGTTTATCCGATTTTTTTAGCTTTAAACCCTCGGATCAAACCGCGCAGGTCTGAGGGATGCGCCCGGCCGGCGTAAATGGGATTTATGGGATGAGCCCGGCGGGTTTCCCTCTCCTCGGGGGAATCCCACAACCCACGGACACCCGCGACTCTGGGGGAGGGGCACCACCCCCACTGCCCACTCCTATCCTGGGCTTAAATCTTGGGGGGTTGGGGCTGGAATTTGGGGATCTTGGTGTTGGATCTGGGGGATTTTCATGCTTAAATTTGGGAGAGTTCAGGGTTAATTTGGGGCTTAAATATGGGAGAGTTTGGGTTTAAACATGGGAAACCTTTGGTTTAAAATTGGTGGATTGGTATTTTAAATATGGGGTATTTGGGGTTTAAATATGGGAGAGTTTGGGCTTAAATATGGGGAATTTGTATTTTAAAAAAGGGGGATCTTGGGCTTAAATATGGGAGCAACCCCCCCATGGGTGAGTATTTATTGGAGAACTGGAGATTTATTCCTATTTATCTATTGAATAATGGGACCTGGAGGGTTTGGGGGTCTCCTCCTGGCTGGATGAGCGCCCTGTAAGGAGAAGGAGCTGGGATAGAAATTCCCATGGGCTGTAAGGAGATGATCAGGGGCTGGGAGTGGTGAATGGCTGGGATGTTCCCTGAGCCCTCCAGGAGCTTTTTGGGGTGCAACAGTCTGCCCAGGACATCTCAGAATCCATTGAGGAATTCAATAACAATCCCATCAACATTCTTCCCACTGCTCCAGTAGTGGAGCAGCAGCGGAGTGGAGCCCTGTGCCCTGGCAGGACCCCACAGGCCCAGAGCATCCCAGTGCTCCCAGCACCTCTCTGCCGCAGCCCGGGGCTGTCCCAAATACGGGAGCTGGAGAGGCACCCAAGGGAGGCAGCGTCCCAATAAACCCAGACTGTTTGGAGAAACTCCTTCAGCCAAGTGGTGCTGATCCCCACAATCCCTGTGCTGTGGATCCCACGATCCCTGTGCTGTGGATCCCATGATCCCTGTGCTGTGGATCCCAAAGATCCCTGTGCTGTGGATCCCAGGATCCCTGTGCGGTGGATCCCATGATCCCTGTGATGTGGATCCCAGGATCCCTGTGCTGCAGATCCCAACGATCCCTGTGCTGCAGATCCCAACGATCCCTGTGCTGTGGATCCCATGTTCCCTCCGCTGTTGATCCCATGATCCCTTCACTGCTGATCCCAATGACCCTTCTGCTGTCGATCCCAAGATCTCTTCACTGTAGATCCCAACGATCCCTGTGCTGTGGATCCCACAATCTCCCGGCTCTGGATCTCAAGATTCCTTCACTGCAGATCCCAGAATCCCTGGGCTGTGGATCCAGGATCCCTGTGCTGCCAATCCCGGGATCCTTGGGCTGTGGATGGATCAGATCCCGAGATCCCTGGGCTGCAGATCTCAGGATCTCTCTCTGCTGCAGATCCCAGGATCCCTGGGGGTGGATCCCAGCATCCCTGTGCTGCGGATCCCGGGATCCCTGTGCTGCAGATGGATCCCGGGATCCCGGGGCTGTGGATCCCAGCATCCCTGTGCTGTGGATGGATCCCGGGGCTGTGGATGGATCCCGGGATCCCGTTCCCGTTTATGCCGGGCACGCCGTGGGCGCCTGATTAACCGCAGCCATCGGCAGCTCGGGAGCTCATTAGAGACTCCTTAAACAGCCGTACAAATTGCTCCCGTTAATTGCTTCAGCTCCTTCCACCGCCAGCCCCGCGGGAGGCGTTTGGGATGGGTTTTTCCAGCCCCTTTCTTGGGTGGGGGTGGTGGATGAGCAGCTCCGGGGGCTGGATCCATCCAGGGCTCCTGGATCCATCCCTCCGCTGCTTCCCTTAAGGATAAGGTGTGACAGCGGGATGTGCGACAGGCGACATCCCTATACCCAGCAGGGATATCGCGACATCCCTACACCCAGCAGGGATATCGCGACATCCCTACACCCAGCAGGGGTGTGACACTGGGAAAAGCGGCATTTCCCCCCAGAACTGATTTTCCTGCTGACCCACAGGCACAGCTTTGGCAGCCGGGTGACGGGGGCTGTCCCACCCCATCCCCCTGGTGGATACACCCACGGCAGGGATGAGGTTTTCCCTACGAAAATATTTCGGGAAAGCCCAGCCCAGCAGCACCAAGGCCCGGGCCGCTAACGAGGGTGCGTTAATTGCGGTGCCGTTAATTGCGAGCCCTGGCCCATGTCTAATTCAAGGCCCTTTGTTGGGGCCGGGTTTGCTTTGTCTGGGCAGTGCCACCTCCCCACGGACCGACCCTGAGGCACACGAAGGATCACAAATAATTAGGGCCTGGGGCTGCTGTGAGGGGGGATGGGGTCATTAGCAGGGCTGGGGTCATTAGTGGGGTCAGCATCTCCTCATGGGGCAGGGGATGGGGCAGGGGGACATGGGGACAGCCCGGAGCACCATTTCCTGTGAAAGGAGCCACAGTGGGACCCCAAAAGGTGGTGGGAGCATCAGCTCAGGCTGTGGGTGCTGCTGGGCTGGGACTCGCCCCCACATTTTGAGGTGGAAATCCTCATTCTTGCTCTGAGTGCACCCAAAAGTTTGGGTTTGTGGCCTGTGGGTGCCAAAGTTGGGGGCAGCACCCATGTCCTGGATGGGTGATGGAGGATCTGCGCCCGTGGGGCATAAATCAGTGTGGCTTCACAAACCAGCCCCAAATGGCTGAGGGCGTCCCTAAATACAGCTCCTGACACCCAAAGAGCCCCAGGCAGACACCCCAAAGCCGCCCCAAATTCCCCAGATACCCTCAGCTCCCGGTGGGGCTGGGCCAGGATCAGCCCCAGGCTGGGCTCAGGGGCTGCAGCCTGAACCCAGGTGGGACACAGCCCTGGGAGGGCTGGAAATGGGACAGGGACACCCTCAGCCCCAGAGGGACTCTCCACAGGCCACCACCCCACCACGGCTGAGCTTAGCGGGGGGAAGGATCTAAAAAACACAAATAAAGCTTTGAATAACCCACCCCCCGTGGGTGTTTCTCGGTCACAGCAGCGCCAGGCTGTGCTGCCAAATGCAGTCCCTGGGGGAGCCGGCACATCCAAGCCACGAGGCAAATTCCCAGGAGGGAACAAAACAGGGAATAAACCACAACCCTGGAATTCCCACGGCTGCAGACCGTGCCCGTGTCCTTGCCAGGGGGACAGGGAACATCCCAGGAGCACAGCGTGGGCACAGGGCTGGCAGGGCTGGCAGCTGGAGGGGACTGAGGCACAGCCAGGGTGGGCACAGGGACCCCCGGCCCCCGGGGACCCCCAAGCCCCACATTGTCCCCTGGATGTCCCCACCCAGCCTGGCAGCGGCACCCACGGCCGCAGGGCTGTCCATCACCCACTCACTGGCCGTGGGTGCCACCTCCAGTGCCACCCTCCAGTGCCACCCTCAGCCCCCCCAGCTGCTCTGTGACACCCCAGCGGTCCCACACGGCCACGGGGACTCGGTGCCAGCCCTGTGCCACCCACGGCCGTGCCAGGGCTGAGTGTGGCCCCAGGGCAGAGGGGACAGCAGGGGACAGCAGCCGAGGGGGTCCCGCAGGCACAGATGGAGGTGCCGGGTGTCCCCAGGGTGGCTGAGAGGGACGGGGCTGGTTCCTGAGCCAAAGCCGGGCAGGGAAAGCAGAGAAAACACCAACCTGAGCCTGCCAAGGGTGGGACCTGCACCCACGGGTGGGACCGGGTCCTTTCCCAGGGGTGGGGGACACAAATCAGGGCGGGGGGACCCAGCTGGACCCCACAGCCACGGCTGTCACCACCCCTGAGATCCATGGGGTGGAGAGGAGGGGGTAGAGCCCAGGAGGATGGGACAAGGACTCTGAGTGTGACACTTGCAGGCAGAGCCTGAGCACTGCCATTAACCCGAGCTGTGCCTGCACGGAATTAGAGCCGGGCAGGGCTTCCCCGGGGCTCCCGTGAGCTCCAGCGTGCCAAGAACCCTCCAGCCCCACTCTGAGCATTCCCTGTGCTCACCCGGAGCACCCTTCACTCATCCCAAGCACCCTCTGCTCCCACCCCGAGCACCCTCCACGCTCACCCCAGCACCCTTCACTCTGACCCAAACACCCTCCATTCCCACCCCAACCACCTCAAGCACCCTCCACCCCCTGAGCACTCTCCATTCCCACCCCAAGAACTCTCCACTCTGCCCCAAACACCCTCCATTGCCACCCCAACCACCTCAGGCGCCCTGAGCCTCCCTGACCCCTCCTGAGCATCCCTGATCCCACCCGAACTCCCTGATCCCCCCTGAGCCTCCTCCCTGTCACCCAGCACCCTCCACTCCCACACTCCCACCCCGGGGCACCCTCAGCTCCCACCCTCAGCTCCCACCCTGAGCTCCCACCCTCCCCTGGGACATTTCCCACCAGGGGTTGTATTTGTACTTGGGAGCCCCCGTGGGGTGGCACGAGTGTCCCCAGGGGCAGTGGCACGGCTCCAGTGACATTCCCACAGATGTTCCCAAGCTGGGGCAGTCACTGAGGCCACCCCCGTGTCCCTTTGTGGGAGCAAAGATGCACGGTGTGCACAGGTGGCACAGGTCCCCTCTGCCAGGACAGACCCTCTGCCACAGGGGCTGAGAAATCCCCTCGGGGGGTTCCCAGCCCGTCCTGCCAGCCCAGCTCGGCTCAGGGGTCCCTCTGTGCTCACAGCCGGGTACCCCAAACCCCCCGTGCCCTCCTGCACCCTCCCAAAGCCAGAACTGCCGGGATTGCTGAGCCCCCCTCGCTGCAGCCCCACTGCACCCCAACTCCCACACCCACTAAATAATGGGGACAGAGGGGCACACATCCTGTCCCACTGCTCCCACTTGGACCATCGTTTCTTCCTCCCCAAAATCTCCTTCTACCACAGATGAGTCCCAAAGGAGGGGGAAATTTCCCCCAAGCACATGGGAGCTGTTATTAATCTTATTGAAAACCTCTCGGGGTTGAATGTCCTGGTCAAACACAGCCTGGGCTGCTCTCTGCCCGCTTTGCCTTCCCACTTTTCCAGCCCATTACATCTGCATTTTGGAAATTGAAATAAATAGCTGCTTTCAAATGGGGGGAAGGAAAAAAAATCAGTGCCAAGGGGGCCATTCTGAGCTGCTCCAAGCATCCCCCAGGATTTGGGCAGAAGGTTCTCTCCCTACTCAATCCCCGGTGTTGATCAATTCAGCCACACTGGCTGCAGTGGGGACAGGGACACCCCGGGGCATTCCAGGGGCAGGAGGGATGGGGACACGTCCTGGAGCAGTGGGATGGGGCTGGGAAGGTTCCCAGTGCTCACCCAGGCCGGCAGGGATGATGCACAGCCCTGCACCCAGAGCAGGGTGGTCACACAGGCAGCACCGGGGCATTGGTGGGTCTGCACCCAGAGCACAGGACACCCCCAGGCGATGGCTGTGGCACCCCGGGGCTCCCGGGCCAGCAGGATTCGGGGTGATGGTGTGTGGGAACCCAGGGCATCCCTCTGGCTGCCCTGGGACCCTGGCAGGGGTCAGGAACCCCCCTGGACAGAGCCCCCAGAGACACTGGCTGTGATCTCTGTCCATGGAAAAGAGTTTTCAATCTTACAGGATGAATTACCAGCTCTGAGTGTTTGATATAAGTAATAATTAAGTGTGGCACGGGTGCAAAAGTAAAATTTTAGGATTCTAGATAAGAGGTCCAAAGGGGACAAGATGGAGGAATTGGGTGTGCCTTGTCCTTTTCCTCCTTCTTCATGCCCTCCATGTTTCACTGTGGTGTTGGCATTTTTCTGTTGGTTCAGGCTGGGGACACACTGTCCAACGTAGGTGACAGATATTGGCACGTTATTGTAAATCCAGCACAGGTAGTTTGTGGTATTTAATGTTTGTACCATCCCACTGAGGGCAGAGCCCCACACGCTGCCCTGCAGGACAGAGCTGCGGCAGGGCAGCAGAACATGTTAGAGATAAACAGAATAAACAACCTTGAAACCAGCACAGACGAATTATGGCTTCTGCTTTGGCAGCGGGGCAGAAAGACAGAGACTTTCTACAATCTCGGGATCATCATTACCTCAGATTCCGACACTGGCACTGGGATGCAGAGCCTTTCCCAGCCCTGGGAACGGGCACGGGCTGGGAGGATGTCCTGGCACCCACCCCCAGCACCCTCCAGAGCGCCCAACCGACCCCTGTGCCAGCTGTGTGGGGCAGGGCTGGGAGCTCTGGGTCCGTATCCCAGAGGGGATGTGGGTTCCCTTTGGGAACTGAATTCCTCCACGGTGAGTTTTGGACTGGTGGCGCCCCAAAACCTCTTCCAGGGCTTCCCTGGGGTTCCTCTCTGGAGGAACTGAGCAAAGAGGAGCCAAGAGCACTGCTGCAGAGGGGAAAAGTGGTGGGAGCTGATGCTTCAGGTTTAGATTTTCTATTTTTCACATTCTGTGCTGCTTTGGTGTGTGGGTCTGGGCTTCACATTATGGGATGGTGAGCTCTGCACAGAGCAGGAGACAAAACAATTCCTGCTCCAGCTGGGCACCAAGGACAAATGATCCAAATCTCAGCCCAGGAGCACAAACACCGTGGGCTGGAGAGAGAAAAACAAGCAGGGTGGGACTGCCTGGGCTAAAGCTGGAATGGGACAATGAACTCCAAGGTGCCAATGGAGCAGAACTGATCCCAGGGAGAGCCCCCGGGAGCGCTCGTGCATTTTGGGACCATTTTGGTTCATTTGGGGGCAGCCCTGGCTGGGCTCTGATGCTGCCCAAGGTGGATCCATGGAGGAGATCCTTTAATAAATCCCTGCTTTGTTCTGTAGCTCTGTCTAGGTCAGCCTTCCCAAGGCATCGGAGCCATCAGTGCCCGGGGCAGGGAGAGCTTCTGTGAATAAACACCACCATGAGGAGCTCACCAGGTGCTCCTGGATCCTCCAGCAGCAAATCCCCAAACAAACCCAACCTCTCGGCTGGAATAACAACCCAGGGTGCTCAGCACCCCCAAATGCTGTCACTGTGTGGGGATGTCCCTGTTGTCCTTCCAAACACGGCCCAAGCCTGGGGCAAGCACCGGCCAAAGGCAGCAGGGAAAGGCCAACACACCCAGAGTTCATTTCTGGCTGTGGTTAATCACCTTCGGGGCTGAAAAAAAAACATTTTCTCCCCAAACCCACTCGCTTTGCCCCATTTCTCCTGCATTAAGGGCTGTTGGGACTGTGAATCTCTGCCACCTCCCCACCTTGGTTGGATATTAGGAAAAGGTTTTTCATGGCAAGAGTGACAAAGTTCTGGAATGGCTGCCCGGGGAGGTGGTGGAGTCCCCATCCCTGGGTGTGTTTAAAACAAGCCTGGATGTGGCACTGGGTGCCAGGGTTGAGTTGAGGGGCTGGGGCTGGGTTGGATTCGATGGTCTGGAAGGTCTCTTCCAACCCAGTGATTCTGTGATTCTGTGATTCTGTGAATCTTCAAGGGGGGATGGTTTTAAACTAAAGGAGAAGGGATTCAGATGGGAGATTGGGAATTGGGAATTGTTCCCTGGCAGGGTGGGCAGGGGCTGGGCTGGAATTCCCAGAGCAGCTGTGGCTGCCCCTGGATCCCTGGCAGTGCCCAAGGCCAGGCTGGACACTGGGGCTGGAGCACCTGGGGCAGGGGGAGGGGTCTTTGCCATGGCAGGGGTGGGATGGGATGGGATTTTATGTCCTTTTCCATCCAAACCATTTCAGGGTTCTGTGATTTTCCCTCAGAGCAGCCACAGGCCCTGAGCCCCTCCAGAGGCTGTTTTGCCCCATCTCCCATCCTCAGCTTCCTCTTCCCAGCCTCCCCTCGATGTTGGCAGTGGATTTTGGGATGGGACACACCCCTGCCCCATGCGCTGCCCGGGATGCATTTCCAGGAGGACTCTCCTGTGCCAGGCTCTGCTCACCACCAGCCCCTCATCCCACACCTTTTCTCCTGTGCTGATATTATTCCTTCTCTCTTTCTGCCTAGTCCTGAAATGAGCACCATTGATTTTTCATAGAGCTAATTTTTTTCCTAACAGAAGCCACTGGGGATTAAATCAAATTCCTTATCAGCATCCAGAGCATTGCTGGGGCAGCTCAGCCCCTTCCACAGCCAAGCTGGGAGCTCAGGAAGAAACAAGAGGCAGGTTTGGCTGGGCAGGACACATTTCCCAGCTCTCCACGAGCCCCCCTGCTTTAGGATTTCCTGCTCACATCAACCTTTCCTTCCTGGGCTCTGATGCTCCGCTGTCGGGCCAGGCTGGTTTCAGCCTCATCCTCTTCATTTTCTCTACATCCCAGCCCTCTGAGACATTTATTTTCCAGTCCCCCTCGCTCCCAGCTCTGTTAAGAACTGCCATGAATGATTTAGGGAGTTCTTCAGGCGGTCTCGTCAATCCTCTGGGGTGCACATTAGCTGGTCCTGCAAATTTAGACGTACGGCACTTTAATCACGGTTTTAATTGCGAGCTGTGAGGCTCTGCCTTCCCAAACACCCGTCAATAAACCTCCCAATCCTGCCTGGAATGTGGCTGTGCCAGAGGATGCTCACCCACACCGGGGTCTGGGCTGGCTGCTGCCTCTGCACGGCCACCCACAGCCTCGGTCCCCGCGGGGCTCTCCAGCGCTCAGCCGGGGAGGTGACGGGCTGGGAGGGGCTTTTCAGGCCTTTAAAGCACAATTTCCACCTTCCCAGCTGCTCCCAGCCCCAGTGCCAGCCCGGCCTTGGGCACTGCCAGGGCTCCAGGGGCAGCCACAGCTGCTCTGGGCACCTGGGAGAGCCCAAACCTCTCCACAAGGCCCTGCCAGGTACAAACCCCCCTGCATTTTCCAGTGGGGAACAGCACTGGGGGGACCTGGAACCATCCAGGAAATCATTATTTCCTTTCCTTTATCCCTTTGGTGCGATGGTTTTTGGTCCTGGTTCTCATCCTTGATTCGGGAATCTGAATCCCAGAGTGGTTTGGGTGGGAGGGGATCTTCAATCCCAACTCATCCCACCCCAGGGACCCCTCCCACTGTCCCAGGTGCTCCAGCCCCAGTGTCCAGCCTGGCCTTGGGCACTGCCAGGGATCCAGGGGCAGCCACAGCTGCTCTGGCAATTCCAGCCCCTCCCCACCCTGCCAGGGAACAATTCCCAATTCCCAATCTCCCATCTGAATCCCTCCTCTTTTAGTTTAAACCATCCCCCTTTGAAGATTCACAGAATCACAGAATCACAGAGTCACTGGGTTGGAAGAGACCTTCCAGACCATCGAGTCCAACCCAGCCCCAACCCCTCAACTCAACCCTGGCACCCAGTGCCACATCCAGGCTTGTTTTAAACACACCCAGGGATGGGGACTCCACCACCTCCCCGGGCAGCCATTCCAGAACTTTGTCACTCTTGCCATGAAAAACCTTTTCCCAATATCCAACTAAGGTGGGGAGGTGGCAGAGATTCGCAGTCCCAACAGCCCTTAATGCAGGAGAAATGAGGCCAAGCGAGTGGGTTTGGGGAGAAAATGGTTTTTTCAGCCCTGAAGGTGATTAACCCCAGGCAGAAATGAACTCTGGGTGTGTTGGCCTTTCCCTGCTGCCTTTGGCCGGTGCTTGCCCCAGGCTTGGGCCGTGTTTGGAAGGCTCTGGATCCTCTGGATCCCCGGAGGATCCTCATCCCTCCGTGCCGGCCCCTCTGACCCCACAGAGCCGCAGGTATCGGCTCCTGCAGCACCCCCACCCCACGGAGGGGGGATGTGGGGGGCTCGGGGCAGTGAGGGACTCCCCTCGCATCCCGCGCTCCTGCCAGCCCCCCATTGCCATGGCAACCATGCAAATGGGAAAGCTTTCCATAATCATTAGGGAGCGGAGCGGAGCAGTACAAACAGTGGCGGCAGTAGATTACAAACCCATTATGAACAGTCGCACCTTCTGAGCGCTGGTAATTACACCTAATTGTGCATTTAATTGTGTAATTGAAAACCTCCATCCCCAATTCAGCCCGGGCTCCTTTCCCCCTTCCCGGGCGGGGGGATGCGGCCGGGGGCGGTCCCGGTGCCCGGGCCGGGCCGTGCCGAGCCCCGGAGCCGTGCGGGGACAAAAGATGCGGCAGGTCGGGGATCAGGGTGGGTCCCAGCGGTGGTGGCAAACCCGGGGACACCAGAGCAGGAGGAGAGGCTGGGAGGGCCACGGAGCCCGCAGGGCGCAGAGGGGTCCCGCTGTCGCACAGGGATGAAGGCTCACCCTCTCTCCCCTCACCATCCCTCGTCACACCGAGCTCCCGGTCCCTCTCCAGCCCTGGAGCCGGGGTCACATCCCGGTGCCCTGCGCAGACCCCGGCTCGGGGGGAAGGGGGATGGACCCGCGGCCCCGCTCCTGTGCCCCGGCCCCGCAGGGCCCGGGATGGCACCACCGCTCTGGTGTGGCACTGCATGGCACGGCATGGCACGGCATGGCACGGCACGGCTCGGCATGGCACCGCGTGTCACCGCACCGCACCCCGCCAGCCTGGCAGGCTCCGGCAGGCGGGAGGTGCCAGCCCAGCTCTGCTTTTCCAGCCAATTAAAGGAGAAGCAGAGAAACAAAGAAGGAAAGGAGAGCCCGGCTGGAAGCTCTGCCAGGCGGAGGTGGGGCACGCAGCGCCCCTGTCCCCATCCAGCTGCGGGGCTGGCGCCGCTCGGAGCGGGCAATGGCACCGCCACTCCGGGGTGGAGCAGGAGCTCCAGGAAAACCATCCTGCAGCGCGGCCGGCGGGCACAGAGCGGGCTGGCCAAGGGACACGCGACAGCAGCTGCACAGCCCGGCCTGACAGCTGCCAGCAGTGCATATCCCGATATCCTCATGTCCCGGTGTCTTGATATCCCGATGTCCCCATACCCCAGTATCTCCATGTCCCCATATCCTGATATGTTGATGTCCCCAATATCCCAATGTCCAATATCTCTATATCCCGATATCCTGATATCCTGATATCCCAATATCCCGATGTTCTGACATCCAAATATCCCAATACCCTGATGTCCCGATATCCCGAAGTCCAATATCTCAATATCCCAATGTCCTGATATCCCAATATATTTCAATGTCCCAATATCCTGATATCTCAACATCCCAATGTTCCAATATCCCAATATCCTGATGTCCCAATATCCTGATGTCCCAATATCCCCATATCCCGATACCCTGATGTCTCAATATCCCAATGTCCCAATGTCCCAATATCCCGATATCCCAATATCCCAATATCCCCATATCCCAATGTCCCAATATCTCCACATCCTGATATCCCAATATGGTGATGCTCCAATGTCCCAATATCTCAATGTCCCGATATCCCCATATCCCCATATCCCAGTATCCCCATATCCTGATGTCCCAATATCCCAATATCCCGATACCCCAATGTCCCAATATCTCAATATCCCAATATCCAGATATCCCAATGTCCCAATATCCCAATGTCCCGATATTCCCATATCCCCATACCCTGATGTCCCAATACCCCGATACCTTGATATCCCCATATCCTGATATCCCGATACCCCGATGTCCCAATATCCCGATACCCCAATACCCCGATGTCCCGATATCCCGATGTCCCAATGTCCTGATATCCCGATATCCCGATACCCTGATGTCCCGATACCCCGATGTGCCAATGTCCCAATGTCCCAATATCCCGATACCCCGATGTCCCAATGTCCTGATATCCCAATATCCTGATACCCTGATACCCCGATATCCCGATACCCCGATATCCCGATACCCCAATATCCCGATGTCCAATGTCCCGATATCCCAATATCCCGATATCCCGTTACCCCGATACCCTGATGTCCCGATACCCCGATACCCCGATGTCCCAATGTCCCGATATGCCGATACCCCGATGTCCCATGTCCCGTGTCCCGCAGCGCTGTCCCCGCTGTCACCCAGCGGGCAGCAGGGCCCTGTCCCAGCCCGCCGGGCCGCGGGGGAACAAACACCCACAGCCGAGCGGGGCAGCGCCACCTCAGCTCCCGCCCCATCCGAGCCCTCCCAGCTCCCGCTGCCCACAGCGAGGGTCAGTCCCAGCCACGGGCACAGGGACGGGCCGGTGTCCCCAGCCGGTGGGAGAAGCAGCAAAACCCGGAGTTTTGGTTTGATCCCACCTCATCAGCACAAACATCTGCTGGTGGCCCCTCGCGGGGCGGGGCACGGCCGGTGGGGTTTGGCAAGTGGATTTTTTCAAGGAAAAGCCATAAAAGGAGGCAAAGTCTGGCACGTGCTGCGTGTCCCCAGCACTGGGGTCAGCCAGCACCCGCAGCACGGCCTCAGCGGGGTGAAGGAGGGAGCTCGGGGGATGTCTGAATGCCCCAAACACGACACCAGTGCTGCGGTGTCATGGCCCAAACCCAGTTTCCAAACTGGTTTGGGGTGGGTTGGAGTGGGCAGGGCTCTGCAGGGCCCCTCTGGATCAGGTTCCTTGTGCCCAGTGGGTGCCAGCTGCGCCTGGGGGCACCCAGAGCATCCCTGGGACCAGGGGGGCAAGGTAGCGGGTCCTGGATATTGGGAAACCAGCTGGGGCGTCAAAGGTGCCCATGAGGTGACAGTGGCACACAGGAAGCCATGGAAAGCTGCCCACAAGGTGACATGGCACACTGGGAGCCATGGAAGGTGCCCAGGAGGGGACAGTGGCACACACGAATCCATGGAAGGTGTCCACGAGGTGACAGTGGCACACAGGAATCCATGGATGGTGCCCATGAGGTGACAGTGGCACACACGAATCCACGGGAAGGTGCCCAGGAGGTGACATGGCACACTGGGAGCCATGGAAGGTGCCCATGAGGGGACAGTGGCACACAGGAATCCATGGAAAGGTGCCCATGAGGTGACAGTGGCACACACAAATCCATGGGAAGGTGCCTGGGCTGGGCAGGGAGGACCAGCCCAAAATGGTGGCATCACCTCCGGATGTCACCATGCTGCTGTTTAAGGGACACCAGGGCCCAGGCTGGCTGGGGGGGCTCAGCTGAGCCGTGCCCTCCCTGGGCAGCCCCGCTGGTGGCACGAGCGGCTCCTGCAGCCGTGGGGCAGCCCCACACCCACCAGTGCCACCCCAGCCCCTGACTGGGCACACTGGGAGCACGGCTGTCCCCAGTCACCGAACAGAGGGCCCAGGACAGGGGTGGGGACAGGAGCCTGCTGGTGCCATCCCCGTGTCGGGGTGAAGCAGAAGAGGGGAGCAGGGATGGGGTCGGGATCATCCCCACTCCCTGAGGCTCCATCCCAAACCTCAGCTCTGCCTGCTCCGGGTGCCGTGTCACCTCAGGGTGGCCTTGGTCACCCCAGGGGACGCCTGGGTGGCACTGCCATCTCCAGTGTTCTGGGGCTGGCTCAGCACAGGGCCTGGGTGCCCACCCTGGGATGAGGAGCTGAGGGTTGGAGGCATCTCCCCATGGGGGGGGGTGGAAGCTGCTGCCTCCAGAACCAGGAAGGAGCTCTGGAGAGCATCCCAAAGGATGAGCTGGCTCAGGGTGAGCCTGGAGCGGGAAGGGAAAGGGCCCTGGAAAGGGGTTGGAGCCTTTGGGGATGCCAACAGCACCAGGACATGGAGGGAAGGTGGAGGGGACAGCCTGACCCGAATTAGCAGCACAAAGTTCCTCCGGGTGGGAGCAGGAGCTGCTCTCCCAGCCCAGGAGCTCGCACCTGTTCAGCCTTCCCCCAAAATTAAGATTAACATCTCTCAGATCTGGGATATCTCGGGGAATAATCACCAACAAACCTGCCTGGGAGCTGCGTGCTGAAAAGGAGTGTGACCAAAAGCCAGGAGACTCCTGCACACCTGGAAAAGCCCCGCTGGATTTATCCCGGCTCCGGTGAGTGAAACACAAAGCGAGGAGACAGCTGGGGACACGGAGGCCATCCCCGCTGGGAATGGGGGGACTCCAGCCTGGGAACGATCCCAGTGTCCTGCTCAGGGCTGAGCACCGGCTTCAAAGCTTCCCCATACCCCCAGCAGCAGCTCCTGCACCCCCATCCGAGAGCGGGGACCCCTCCCCACCCGCTGCCTTCTGGAGGATGAAGAATGAACAGGAGCTGGGAAGAAAGTGCCTGTCAGCAAGATGCCACCATCATCTCCAGAGGGCTCTGGAGCCCGTTTCCATCGCTGCGTCCATCCATCCATCCATCACCTCCCGTCCCCGGGGACAGCACGAGCTGACCCCACACATTTCAGCAGCCCCGTCCTGCTCTCCTCGCCGTGACGGGCCCGGCACGGCCGCAGGGGCAAGTCGGAGGCTGCTGATGCTCCATTACCGCACCACCCTGCCGGGATAATTAATCGCACCCTCGCTGGTTTGAGCAGAACCCCCGGACCCCCCCGCGCTCCCCTCGCCGGCTCCTCGGGCAGAGCCCGATGGAGATTGATTCGCGGGCGGCGGCGAGCGCGGCACCGAATTGGCACGAAACCCCACAACTGAAACCCCACAATCCCGTGCCAACCAACCCTGTCCCTTCCTCTCGCCACCGCAGCCCGGTGTCCCCGCCGCGGGCAGCTGGGTCCCGCTCGGGAGCGGGAGAGTTTCCAAAGTGCTGCCGGCGGCTCCAAGTTTCCCTCCCGCCCCGACTCGGGGGACCGGCACCCCGAGACGCGTCCGTGGAGTCACCAGAACGGGAAACCGCGGGCGGGAGTGAACTCGGAGGGAGAGATTGCAGTTGGGAACAAAGCTCACACCTGCTGGAGACGCAGCCTCGGGCACTGACAGCGCAGGGAAGGGGTCCCCATCCCCTCCCCGGCCAGCGCCGGCTCGAGGCAGGAGATGAGGGTGGCGTTGCCTGTCTTTTAGATCAGCATTTCTTCTTTTCTGTGTGGTTATTTTTGGGTGATGGCGAGGCATCCCCAAGCTGGTCCCAACGCAAGGTCACCGCCGAGGCGGCGCGGCGAGCAGCATCTCGCACAAAGCACCCGCGGCATGCCGATGAGCCTTACCAGCTGCAGGCAGCAGAATCCCACCAGCGTGCAGCGCCCGTTGCATCTCCCCATGGCTCCCCAGCGGATCCTCGGCGCTCCCGCTCCTCCGCCGCGCTCCAGCTCCTCACCGGCCGCCCCCTACCCACGCGGGGAGCGTCACGGGGGGCTCCAGCAGCATGTCCCGGTGTCCAGCTCCGGCCAGCGCCGCCGGCTCAGCACAGCGGCGGGCTGGGCTCGGTGCGGGGCATCGCCCGCTGCTCCCGGCGCTACAGCCCGCGGGGGCGGCGCGGGGGCCGCGGGGCCGCGCAGCTCCGGCCGCCCATGCCCGGCCCGGCCCGGCGCGGAGCCGCCCGCTCCGCTATTGTCTCGGCACCGGGCGGGCGGGGCCGGGCGGGGCGGGGACGGGCGGGCACAGCGAGCCGCGCCGAGCCCCCGCCGGCCCCTCCGGTGCCCTCCGCCGCACCGCGGCTCCCGCCGGGCCTTAGCCGCGATCGTTTGGCTTTGAAATCGCCGGGTTTTGTTGTGATTCTTTTCTCGCCTCCGGAGCCAGCTGCGGCTGGGTGAGACCCTGGGGAAGCGCTGCGAGATGCTGCCCCCGTTTCCCCCCGCATCTCCCGCATCTCCCGCATCTCCCGGCCCTGCGGTCCTTGGGCGGCGCCTGGACCCGCAGCACAGGGACCCGCCACCTCCCCGGGGGTGGCCATGCCAGCACAGCAGCTGGGCTGGAGGGGGGACAGATGGCCGGGCCCGCAGGGAGCGCCCCGCATCCCCCCGCATCCCCCGCACCGCATCCCCCCGCACCGCAGAGCCCGCTCGGCACACGCGGCGGGGCCGGGGCACGGAGGTGGGTGCGGGCAGGGCGGACACGGCCCCTCACCGCCACCCACCCGCTCGCCTTTGTTCTGTTTCGCAGCACACCTTCAGGGACATCGCAGAGCGCGAGGGATCACCGCGATGCTTTAGAAACCTCTGGCGGAAATGCCGCCTGGCAGAAGCACTTAGAAACAGTTTGCTGCTTTAATTTCCATGATTTCTTAATCCTCAGCGCCGATGTTCAGAAGGAAACATCTCCTAAACCCACCTCACGCTGCCGTAGGTGTCAGAGCATCCACACGGCACCCGAGGGATGGAGCTGCATTTGTGTGTGTGGTCCAAACCCATCCAAGCTTGCCAGGGCTCATCCCTGGGCGCTGCTGGGACCAGCAGCAGCACCTCCCACACCTGGAGCTTCTCCTTCCCCCTCCACCATGGGGATTTCTCTCCCCCCGGGGCTGTTTTGTGCTCCCGGGAGCATTTGGGGAGTTTGAAGGATGGGCTTTGCAGAAAACGCGTGGCTTTTGTGCATGCAGACACACACAGTGCAAAGATGCAGCGGGTCCTCAAGGGATGCTCTGAACCGGCTCCTGGCAGCAGGAGCAGACTCAGATGTGGTTTATTCCTCCCTGGGCTGGCTGAGTGAGCTCCAGCAGCCCTGAGCATTCCCAACCTTGCTCTGCAGCTGCCAAGGGTCCCAGCTGTGGGGCTGGGCCATCTCCCAGCTCTCCTGGCTCCAGGATCCCCAGGCCTTCACACGGGACAGCTCCCATCACCTCCATCCATCCCGTTCTGTCCCAGGTGAGGGTTATCCTGCCACAGCCACACCTCCAGCATTCAGCTTTTGGGCTCCTCTGGGATTAAACACAGCAGAAACTCAGAGCAGAGGGGCTGGGATCACCACAGGTCAGAAATGATAAGGACCAAAGCACCCCACAGCACCTCCTTGGCCATGGCCAGGCAAATCTGCCCAGCTCAAGCCTCCTGCAGCCCCCAGAAACAGCAGGGAAAGGCAAAATGCTCTGATGGAAAATCATAAATCCCCATCCAATGGTGCCAAGATCCCGCCTGGCTCCCCAACAGGTGGAGTTTTGCAAAGAATCAATTTTAGATTAAAAAAAGGTCAATAAACCCTGTCATGGAGCTTCCCTGGAAGGAGAGGAGACAACTTCATCCGGGAGAGGCTGGGGAATGAGCCCAGGGCTTTGTTCTGCTCAGAACCTGCCACTCCACATGCCCCACCCTGGGGTTTATGTGCCACAAAAAGCCCCAATGGCCAAAATTACAGAGAAAATATCAGGAGGAAATACAAAAAGGGTCATGTCATTAATTGGGAGGATGGGAAATGGGAAATGCTTTGGTCCCCAGCTGTGCTCCCACCAAGCCCTGTTGTGCCTCAGTTTCCCCAACACCCCTGGTGGGGTCAGAGCCTCATCCCAAATCTCCCGTGGGACGGAGAAGGGAGAGCAATGGCCCCATCAAGGCTGAGACTTCATTTCTCTGCCAGCCCAGGTGCCTGGTGGGGTGGCAGGGATGTCCCCTGCCCCCCATGGCCACCTGGCTCTGGCAGGGGCTGCCTCTGACCCAGCTGAGCTCTCTGTCCCCAGGGCAGCAGCAGCCAGATGGGATCTCCTCCCCAGGTACACAAAATCCTCTCTTGCCACTAAACCCGAGTGCTTGAAGTCAAAACCCATCTGTATCTTTGTGCCAGAGAGAGCTCTGCTTGCCAGGGGTATAAACAGAACACAGAGACATCAGGTTTTTTCACTGAACTGATATTTTTATACCAAAGTCAGGTTTTTGTCTATCTGGGCAGGGCTGGAGCAGCCTGGGGACAGGGACAAGGGACATCCCAGTTCCAGGGATGCTTCAGCTTTGGGTCCAGGGATGGGGAAAGGATACCCCAGCGTGGGGTCAGGAGTGCTCCAGCCCTGGGGGCAGTGACTCTCCAGCCCTGGATTCCAGGGATGTCCCAGGTTTGGGATCAAGGGTGTCCCACTCCCGGGGTGACATTGTTCCAGCCCTGTCTCCTGGGATTTCCAGAGCCAGGGTCAGGTCAGGAATGCTCCATCCCCGGGGTCATAAATGCCCCAGTCCCGGGGTGAAGGATGCTCCAGACCCGGCCCCAGGGATGTCCCAGACCCGGGATCAGGAATTCTCCATCCCTGGGGCCATAGAGGCCGTGGCTGTGGGGCCAAGGGCGTCCCATCCCCGGGGTCAGCGAGTGACACTCCAGCCATGGGTACCAGGGGTGTCCCAGCTTGGCATTGAGGATGTCCCAGTCCTGGGGTCAAAAATGCCCCAGCCGAGTTCAGGGATGTCCCAGACTCAGGATCAGGAATCCCTGGGGCCATGGATGCCCCGGGGTAAGGGGTGCTCCATCCCCGGGGTGGAGAGGCCCTGGCTGTGGGGTCAAGGATGCTCCAGCCCTGGGTCAGGGACATTCCCCCAGGATATTCCATCCCAGGCTCAAGGCTGCTCCAGCCCTGACTGCAGGGATGCCCCAGGCCAGGATCAGGCCTGTCCCATGCCTGGTTCAGGCTGGACAGGGCTTGGAGCACCCAGGGATAGTGGGCAGGGGTGAAATGGGATGAGCTTTACATCCCTACAACCAAACCACTCCGGGATTCCGGGACTCTGTGACTTCCCCAGCCACCTCCAGGAAGAAACCCACATTTATTTAAGCAATTTTTCCCCAATTTGAAGGTAATTAGCCCCCAGCTGCCAGTCACCATCAGCTCTGTGGGTCCCAGGTAATGGACCAGGCTCAGACGGCTGCTGGAGAATTGATGGATGAGTTAAAATGAGTTCCCACCATTCCTTCTCTGTTGTTATCTTATCTCTGTGCTGGGGAGAAGGGCAGCACATCACAGGATCCATCATCATCATGTCGCCTTTGTAGCTCGCAAAATTCATAATTAACAAAAAATTTCTATTCACTTGCTCATGTAATTTAATTAGCTTTCCATTAAATGCAGACTAAACAGCATCTATTCCCCACCAGAGCAAATAATTGTTTTCCATTCTTTCAGAACTCATCCTTGGAACTCTGTGCATTCATCAGGGAGCAGCAGTGGGAAAAGGTGGGGAAAGGAAGGGCAAAGCTGCAGGAAGGAGAGGCAGGGGCTGAGAGGGGCGGGGCGGGGCCGGAGCTGCCTCGGGCTGAGCCGGGATGTCCCGGGATGTCCCGGGATGTCCCCACCGACCCCGAGGTGGGTCTGGATCCATCCCGCTCCACCTCCCCCCGGAGGAGCCTTTGGGCTGCCAAAAGGTCAAGGACCAGGACGGGGATGGGGACAGGGATGGGGACACTCCCCAGGGCCACCTCGGGGTCACTTCCAGACCCCCAGTCCCCAGTGGGGTTGGGGATCAGCCCCCCCTGCCAGCCCAGCTCCGTGGAACCCGGGCTGTTTATCCGGATCCCAGGAAAGATTTAATTTCCAGTGGAAATCTCTCAAGCAAATACCTCCCTCGGAGGAATAAACCTGTTTAAGGAAACAATTTTCTCTGTGCTCAGACGAGGCTCGAATGCTTTGCTGCAGCCATGGCCCGGGGCTGGCTCGGATCCAGGGCGGGATGGGAGCCAGGAGAGACCCGGGCTGGCCTGGTGCGGCTGGGAGCAGTGGGGACAGGGGGGACTGGCCCCAAATCCCCCTGGATGCTATTGAGAACCAGTGAAAATGGGGGAAACTGGCCCCAAATCCCCCTGGGTGCAGCTGGGACCAGTGGGAACAGGGGGGACTGGCCCCAAATCCCTCTGGATTCTCTGCTGCCCAGCACAGTGCATTGTCCTGTCCCCAAGGGGTGGTGGTGGCAGTGACCTGGCACCTCTGGGGTGGTCAGTGCCAGCTCTCCATGGTGGGTTCCAGCCCTCCAAGGTGGGTTCCAGCTGTCCAAGGTGGGTTCCAGTCCTCCATTGTGGGTTCCAGCTCTCCAAGGTGGGTTCCAGCCCTCCATGGTGGGTTCCAGCCCTCCAAGGTGGGTTCCAGCTGTCCATGGTGGGTTCCAGCTTCCCCCAGACCAGCTCCCCTCTCTGGCAGGGGCTGGGACAGGACACATGTCCCAAGGGTTGGGCATTGTCCCTAACTGCAATGAGCAGTGACACCTTGAGCTGCCCCACCCGTGTGTCCCTCCTCAGTGTCCACAAGGAACAAAGGCTTATCTGATCCCGAAATTGTTTGGCACCGGGGAAGGGCACAGCTCTGGGATGGGCACAGGGGGCTGGGCTGGGAGCAGCTGGGCATGGGCAGGGAGTGCCCACAGAGCTGCCCAGTTCTGGCTCTGTCCATCCTGGCCTGGCTCTGTCCATCCTGCTCTGGCTCTGTCCATCCAGTTCAGGCTCTGTCCATCCTGCTCTGGCTCTGTCCATCCTGCCCTGGCTCTGTCCATCCTGCCCTGGCTCTGTCCATCCTGCCCTGGCTCTGTCCATCCAGGTTGGGCTCTGTCCATCCTGCCCTGGCTCTGTCCATCCAGGTCTATCCCTCCATCCCTCTGCTCCCTGGGCCCAGGGATTTACCCTTAATCCGATCATTTCCCGATCTGGGTCATGGCTCTGTGTCCATCGTGCCCAGCCCAAGGGGGGGTGTCTGGGCACAGGGGGTGACACCCAGGGTGACGCCCAGGTACCCCAGGGTGGGTGTGGATCCATCCTGGGAGCCCCAGGACTGCCCAGAACTCAGGGCAGGGGAGGAATGATGTCCCTGCCTCACTTCCCTGCTGGTTCCTAGGGTGGGAATTAGGAACAGAACCCTCTTTTGGTTCCTTTCAAGAAGCAGGACTTGGTAGGGCTCAGGATTGCTGCCACAGATCAGCCCCAGAGGTCTCTCTCCCCTCTGGCACTTGGGTGTAGACCCAAACAAACCCATAAACCCTTGGGATTGTAACAGGTTCTAATTAAACCCTAAATCTGTGGGGCAGCCCCTCCCCAGCCAGGGGCAGAGGAAGGGGCTCAGCCTGGGCATGAGGCTCCCACCCTGGCATGGGTGGGGTCCCTCCTGGCAGTAAATAAAATAATAAAATAAACAATAATAAAGAAAAAAAATAAATAAAAATTTAAAAAAGTAAATAAAATAAACCCCCTGCCCTGCCTGCACCTCTCCAGGGAGGGGTTTGTGTGCCTGGAGCTGCTCATCACTGGGCTCTGGAGATGGAGCTGCCCGGGCCTGAGCAGCAGCTCCCTCAGGGCTCCTGGCACTCACCCACTGCAGCAGGGACCAGGGGCACCCCAGGGACACCCCAGGGACCAGGGGCACCCCAGAGACACCCTAGGGACCAGGGGCACCCCAGGGACCAGGGACACCCCAGGGACCATGGGGCACCCCAGGGGCACCCCAGGGACACCCCAAGGACCAGGGACACCCCAGGGACCATGGGGCACCCCAGGGACACCCCAGGGACCAGGGGCACCCCGGGGACCAGGGGCACCCCAGGGACACCCCAGGGACCACCCCAGGGCCAGCCCGAGGCTGCAGCAGCCATTCCCATGGGATCCCGCCTGCCATTCCCCCTGCAGCTGCCAGGACCTGGAGAATCCTCCCTGGATTTGGGAGAGGCACTGGGGACAAGGATGGAGGGACAGGACACAGGGAATGGCTCCCAGTGCCAGAGGGCAGGGCTGGATGGGAGATTGGGAATTGGGAATTGTTCCCTGGCAGGGTGGGCAGGGGCTGGGCTGGAATTCCCAGAGCAGCTGTGGCTGCCCCTGGATCCCTGGCAGTGCCCAAGGCCAGGCTGGGCAGTGGGAGCACCTGGGACAGTGGGAGGGGTCCCTGGGGTGACACTGGGTGGGATTTAAGGTCCTTTCCCACCTAAATCATTCCATACATTCAGTGATTCCACCAATGATTCCATCATTCCACCTCAATGATTTCCCTGGTGATCTACAGGTGAGGAGCAGGATTTAATTCTGAACAGAAAAGTAACCGGAGCAATAAACCGCAGGCATGGAGCTGTGTAAAAAAAGCCATTTATTGCGGTTTTAACTGTATCAAAACCCCCCAAAGGGAACAGGACAGGGAACACACTGAACCAAAAACTCTCAATTTATCAGGATCTGCAGGACGGTTTCACTGTCAGTGGCACAGCCAAACCAGAATTCCTTTGAATCCCGAGTTCTCCTGCCTCCCCCGAGGAAGGGGAGGGGAAAAGCTGCCGAGGGAGGTGTGGAGAGGGGACAGACTGCACAGGGTGTCACCGCTCTGTGCTGCTGTCACCTGTTCTGAGCCGCTGTCACCTGTTCTGAGCTGCTGTCCCCGCTCCTGCCAGCCCAGCCCAGCCCCGCGGGCACAGACCCCGCAGCTCCTCACTGGATCTCCCCCATGTACAGCCGCTTGTCACTGGAGGCAGACAGAACTGCGGGCAAGAAAGGAATAAAGAGATTAAAACAGAATATAAACATTCAAACTGTATAAAAACCGAAATAGAACACAAAAATGGAATATAAAAATGGAAATAGAATATAAAAATTGAATATGAAAAGTGAAGTAGAACGCAAAAATTGAAATAAACGCAAAAATTAGAATATAAACACTGAGATAGAAGGCAAAAATTAGAATAAAAAAACTGAAATAAGCGCAAAAATTAGAATATAAGAACTGAGATAGAAGGCAAAAATTAGAATAAAAAAACTGAGATAGAAGGCAAAAATTAGAATAAAACTGAAATAAATGCAAACATTAGAAGAGAATATAAAAACTAGAATGCAAAAATTAAAATAGAATATAAAAGCAGAAATAGGATACAAAAATATAAAAAAGGAAATAGAATACAAAAATTTGAATATAAAAACTGAAATAGAATACAAAACTTAGAATGTAAAAATGGAAATAGAATACAAAAATAGAATATAAAAATAGAATACAAAAATTTGAATAAAAAAAGTGAAATAGAATACAAAAATTGAATATGAAAAGTGAAGTAGAACACAAAAATTGAAATAAACGCAAAAATTAGAATATAAACACTGAGATAGAAGGTAAAAATTAGAATAAAAAAATTGAAATAAACGCAAAACTTAGAAGAGAATATAAAAACTAGAATGCAAAAATTAAAATAGAATATAAAAGCAGAAATAGGATACAAAAATATAATATAAAAATGGAAATAGAATATAAAAATTTGAATGTAAAAACTGAAATAGAATACAAAACGTAGAATGTAAAAACGGGAATAGAATACAAAAATAGAATATAAAAACTGACATAGAATACAAAAATTAGAATATAAAAATAGAAATAAATGCAAAAATTAGAATACAAAAACTGAAGTAGAATACAAAAATAGAATTTAAAAAGTGAAATAGTATATAAAAATGAATATAAAAAGTGAAACAGAATACAAAAATTTGAATATAAAAACTGAAACAGAATGCAAAAAATATAAAAACAAATAGAATTCAAAAATTAGGAGTATAAAAACTGAAATTGAATACAAAAATAGAATGTAAAAACTGAAATAGAATACAAAAATTAAAATAGAATATAAACACTGAGATAGAATGCAAGAATTAAACAACTGAAATAAATGCAAAAATTAAAATAGAATATAAAAACTGAAATAGAATACAAAAATAGATTATAAAAAGTGAAATGGAATACAAAAATTTGCATATAAAAAGTGAAATAGAATACAAAAATTAGAATATAAAAACTGAGATAGAAGGCAAAAATTAGAATATAAAAACTGAGATAGAAGGCAAAAATTAAAATAGAATATTAAAAGTGAAATAGAATACAAAAATAGAATGTAAAAAGTGAAACAGAATACAAAAATTGAATAGCAAAATTGAAATAAATGCAAAAATTAGAATATAAAAACTGAAATAGAATACAAAACCAGAATATAAGAACTGAAATAGAACATAAAAATTAGAACATAAAATCTGAAATAGAATACAAAAATTCCCCCCGTGGTTTGAGACCTCCCCAAGGACAGCCCAAACTCCTGATTTTGCTGGAAGCAGAGCTCGGCAGCTTCCCAGAACAGGCACAGAGCAGCGCTGTGTCCAGCTGTGCCACCACTGCCATCCCCCAGAGCAGTGCTGTGCCCCCCAGAACAGCACCATGCCCCCAGAGCAGCGCTGTGTCCCCAGCCCAGATGTGCCCCTGGTGGCCGCCAGCCCCGTCCCCCGCTGAGGGAATGGCTGAACACCTCCGGAAGGTTCCCGAGGTGGGATTTTCATCCCGGGAAGTGCTGAGCTCCAGCCGGGCTCTGCCAGCACCGAGTGCCTCTAGAGGGCACATCTGGCCAGGAGAGTGTCCCCAGGGCACCTGCTGCCCTGATAAGTAAGATTTTCTAAAGCCTTCTGAGTTTACATTCTGTTAGAGAACTTTCTCACACAACTTTCTGTAAACAATCTATTGTTTTACATTCCTCCATAGAGGCAGGAAAACTTGATGTGCTGGTAGTTTGTCCAATGTCATTGGAGAGGTGGCACCTTCACCCTCCAATCCACTGCCACCTTTGGAAAAGTATAAATGCTGGAGTCAGAAAATAAACTCTCTTTTTCACCTCTGCAATAGCAGCGGCTCGTGTCATGCTTCCATGTGTCTTATGGCAACAGGCACCATTCCCTGGGAACAGGGAAACCCAACCGGCCCCCAGCAGCCCTGAGCCACACAGAGGGACCCCTGAGCTTGGGGAACACCCCTGAGGCCACCAACCCCAGCTGCCAGCCTGGCAGCACCCCAGGGCCACCCCTGCCCAGCAGTGCCACAGCCCCAGGTTCTCTGAACGCCTCCAGGGAAGGGGACTCCACCACCAGGGCTGGACACAGGTCCAGGGCCAGGTTCTGATGTTTTTATGGAATTATAAAATCATCAAGGCTGGAAAAGCCCCCTGAGATCTTTGAGTCCAACCTTTAACCCAGCCCTGCCGTGTCTCCAATTGCCACCTCCACAGGGCTTCTAAATCCCTCCAGGGTTGGGGATCCAGCAGCTGTGCCAGGGCTGGACAACCCTTTTCATGGAGAATTCTTCCCAAATCCACCCTGAGTCTGCCCTGGCCCAGCCTGAGGCCGTTCCCTCTCCTCCTGTCCCTGTTCCCTGGAGCAGAGCCCGACCCCCCGGCTGTCCCCTCCTGTCAGGAGCTGTGCAGAGCCACAAGGTCCCCCCTGAGCCTCCTTTTCTCCAGGCTGAGCCCCTTCCCAGCTCCCTCAGGGATTCTCCAGCCCCTTTCCCAGCTCCCTCAGCCCCTTCCCAGCTCCCTCAGCCTCTCCTGGGGCTGCAGCCTCAGGGAATTCACAAGAATGAGCCAGAAGACAGCAGCAGTGGTTTAATCCCTGCCCAAGAGAGCTCTGGGGGTTTCTGCACCAATTCCCAGCCCAGTTTTTGTCACCCTGGCACAGCCTGGCTGCCCGTGCAGGTGAGAACCCGGCAGTGATTTATGGATTAGCATCCCAGGAGTTCCCAGCCAGCAGCTGCACGACTCAATAGGTTTTTAGTAATGGATTTTAAACTGTTATTCGAAGCCCAGTGATTGATGGCCCAAGAGGAGCTGAGCACTGGATCCCACACCCAGAGAGGAGCTGGCTCTGCTTCTCCAGCCCAGCCCAGCCCCAGGCAGAGCTGTGGATACCCAGAACAAATCCAGAGCTCCCTGCCCCTTGGCTTGCCTTTGGGGTGACTGATGGCAATTTTTGGCTGCTGACCAGGCCAAGGTGAGTGTTTCCATGGAAATTCAGCACCCTGCAGTCCTGCCCAGCCCTTGCTGGACCAGGAAATGGGAATGGGACCTGGCCCCAAGCTCCAAATGGCTCTGAAAAGCCACCACGAGCTTTGCACCAGCCAGCTCTGAGTGTGGTGCCATGTGTAAGACACCTCCAGAACAGGGCCCAAACCCACGGCACCAAGAGCTTCCTTTGGGATTTTGAGGAGGAATTGTTCCCTGGCAGGGTGGGGAGGGGCTGGGCTGGAATTGCCAGAGCAGCTGTGGCTGCCCCTGGATCCCTGGCAGTGCCCAAGGCCAGGCTGGACACTGGGGCTGGAGCTCCTGGGACGGTGGGAGGGGTCCCTGCCAGGGCAGGGGTGGCACTGGATGGGACTTAAGATCCCTTGCAACCCAAACCATTCTGGGATTGTGATTTTGTGATTCTCTGATTTGCTTCCTACAACCTTTGGGGAAGTTAGGACCCCTCAGGCTCCCAGGTGACCCATGTCCTCATGGAATCACCAAACATGGTCATACCCCTGGCACCCCAGCTGTTCCAAACCCTCTCCTCATGGTCCCTGGGCAGTGGCAGCCACCCCCAGCCCACAGCAAGAGCCACCCCGCTGCCCTCTGGGTGTCCCCAGCCCAGTCCCAGAGTCCCTGTGCTCAGCCCAGGGTGTCCCACCCAACTGGAGATGAGCAAACAAGGCTCTGCCACCTCTGAATCTGCTAATGGACTCTGAGCCACTCTGGCAGTTTGGAGGTCACTTCCCAGAGGATCAGCAGCTCAGTGAGCCCTGGAACTGCTGCCCTGGGAGTGGGGAGCACTTACTGATGGGTTCCTCGGGGTGGAAGGCCAGCTCATTGACAGAGCCAGCATGGCCAGGCAGCTTGTACAGGATCCTCCTGGAGGTGGTGTCCCACACGTACACAAACCTGCAACAGAGCTCTGGTGAGGGCCCAGCAAAACACCCCCAGGTGCTTCTGCAGCTGGCTGGAATGATCTTTGTGAGGATAAACGGGAACTCCCAGGAGAAAAATGCTGCTCTGACAGGCCCAGGAGAGCAGAGGCCTGAGCAGGGAGGAGACACGAGTGGCAAAAACCTCACTGCCAACAGTGCACCTCACCCCTCAGGGCACAGAGATGGATTTGAAAGCTGTGAGGCCAAAGAAACCCTTGAGAGCGCAGGGACAGGGAGTAAATCAGCACTGGGAGTGGGGAGGAGGAGGGGGCCTCACCCTCCCAAACACCCCCAACACTGTGTGCGTGTCCAGGCATCCCCCTGGGCTGGCAGTGAGGAGCCCAGAGCCCCCCAGCCCCTGCTGCACTGCAGCAGCTCTAAAGATGGGATTTCTCCCTGCTCTGCCACAAGAGCCAGCATTTATTAGGGAGTGACGGGATCACCCTGAGCCCTTTGATCACCCTCTGCCAGGCCTCACCCACTGCTGGCTCCTGCCTGGGCCCCCCAGGATCCTTCCCTGGGGGCACCAGGCACAGCTCAGCTTCCACAGTTCTCTTAAAAACGGTCTCAGAGGCAGGGAAACCGAGCCCAGATCCCTGTGTCTGCTGTGGGAAGCTCTGCTGGGACCTGCCCCAGGAGCTGTCAGAGCCCTGAGCTCCCCCAGCACCTGCAGAATGAACCAAGTGACCCAACTCCAGGGAAACCTGCCCAGAGCAGGGCTCAGCCTGCCCACAGGGGCCCAGGCAGGAGCTGCTCCCCCCAGGGCAGGAATTCCTGATCCCCCCAGGGCAGGAGCTGCTGCTCTCCCCAGGGCAGCAATTCCTGCTCTCCCCACTGAGAGCCCAGCAGGGCTGGAGGCAATCCAGCCCCAGCTCATGCTGGGACAGCTGCCCCACTAAATCTGGACAGGGAGAGCTCAAGTTCTGCCTCTCAGCCACCAGAAGCTCATTAATCCGGTAATTACTGCGGCCCCATGCCCTGGCCCCCAGCCTGTAGGAATTCCTGTCTCCCTGGCACTGGATTTGGGCCTGGATTTGCTCCAGGGGACACGTGTGTCCTTCACAGGGACCTTCAGACCTGACCTGCTTCCTCCCTCTGCCCTTTCCCCTCCTCAGCTCACTTTACAAAATCTTTCATTTACAAGACTGAGATGTGCCAATTGATTTTTTTTCTCCTTAATTAAAGGAGTCATTAATGACCCCTGGAATCCCACCATGCAGGGATTTACCTGGGATTTCTGCTCCTCATCCTCCAACCCCACACACAGACCCTGCTCTCAAAGACCCCCCAAGCTTCTGCCAGGACACCCAGGGGTCCAAGCCAGTGACAGAGATGTCCCTGTCACCTGCTGGGGGATTCTGTGGTGGGACAGGGCAGAACCTCAGCCAGCTTTTGGCAATTATAATAACCAGATTTTACAACATTCAGATGCTCCTCCACGGAGCCCAGAGCAGCAGAAACACATCCCTGTGGAAATCAGGGAAACTCCCCGAGGGCTGTTTGGGATTTCACACTCTACACACGAGCCTGAGCCTGGAGATTCTGATCCAGGAACGCTGCAAATCCATCAGGGGACAGAGGAATTAATGCAGCGGCAACTCACCTGTCAGCAGAGCCCCCTGCAATTTTACTGCCATCTGGGGACCAGGAGCACCTCAGAAGGTTCTAAAACAAAAGAAAATGCACAGATCTATTTAGTTTCCCCCTTTTCTTGAACTGAAATCACCACGAGACTTTAACCAGCACCACTTTAATGATCTCCCTTGGAAGATGAGATGGTAATTACAGATTTTATTTTATTGCTGGAAACAGCCAGTGCCTTGTTATTTTACACAAAGTAGATGGTAAGTGTAGAAAATACTTAATTTACAGCTAATTACAAATGAACTGAGCACAGAAATCTTGTTACTGAGGCTTTAATTGGAACCCACTTTGTGGATTCATCTTCCTTTGAGTTCTTATTAGCGCCTTTCTGGCCTAAACTTGCATTGAAAAAAACAATTTAGAGAAAAGCTAATAGCAGAGGGAATTGAACAAGGAGTGGAGCACACTCACCTTTTCAAAATTATGGACATTTCCCTGGAAAATCTTCACACATCTCTCCTTGGGGGCGAAGGGCCTGATGTCCCAGATCCGAACTGCAACAGAAGCAGAGCCAGCAGCTGAGGGGACAGGGACAGCAGCCCTGGCAGAGCCCCTGTGCCCAGGACAGCCTCCCTGAGCCCCCACTCCCCAAAGGCCACGGGAACCAGCAGCTTTCCCTGCAGGAGGCTTTGCTCTGCCACAAACAGCAGCAATGGGGAATCACAAAAAATTCCCCACCTGCCATGCCAAAACTGAGCCACCACCTCCTCACAGAGGCTTTTCCTCGTCCTGACACATCCCATGGGCACGGTCCTGACGGGCTCAGCCTCACCAGGGACAGCGGGACGGGCAGGGTGGCACTGGGCTGTCACTCCTGCTGAGGGGACACAGCCAAGCCACCTTGACATGAGCCAGGCCCAGAGTGCACAGATCACCTGTGCCATGGCTCCTGTCCCCAGAGTCCTGCAGGATAACCTGTGCCATGGCTCCTGTCCCCAATCCCTGCAGGATAACCTGTGCCATGGCTCCTGTCCCCAATATCCTGCAGGATAACCTGTGCCATGGCTCCTGTCCCCAATATCCTGCAGGATAACCTGTGCCATGGCTCCTGTCCCCAATCCCTGCAGGATAACCTGTGCCATGGCTCCTGTCCCCAGGCCCTGCAGGATAACCTGTGCCATGGCTCCTGTCCCCAGCCCTGCAGGATAACCTGTGCCAAGGCTCCTGTCCCAAATCCCTGCAGGATAACCTGTGCCAAGGCTCCTGTCCCCAATATCCTGCAGGATAACCTGTGCCATGGCTCCTGTCCCCAGTATCCTGCAGGATAACCTGTGCCACGGCTCCTGTCCCCAATATCCTGCAGGATAACCTGTGCCATGGCTCCTGTCCCCAAACCCTGCAGGATAACCTGTGCCATGTAGGATAACCTGTGCCATGGCTCCTGTCCCCAATATCCCCCAAGATAACCTGAGCCATGGCTCCTGTCCCCAATATCCCCCAGGATAACCTGTGCCATGCTCCTGTCCCCAATATCCTGCAGGATCACCTGTGCCATGCTCCTGTCCCAAATATCCCCCAGGATAACCTGTGCCATGGCTCCTGTCCCAAATCCCTGCAGGATAACCTGTGCCATGGCTCTGGTCCCCTGCAGGATAACCTGTGCCATGGCTCCTGTCCCCAATATCCTGCAGGATAACCTGTGCCACGGCTCCTGTCCCCAATCCCTGCAGGATAACCTGTGCCATGGCTCCTGTCCCCAGAGTCCTGCAGGATAACCTGTGCCATGGCTCCTGCAGGATAACCTGTGCCATGGCTCCTGTCCCCAGAGTCCTGCAGGATAACCTGTGCCATGGCTCCTGCAGGATAACCTGTGCCATGGCTCCTGTCCCCAGTGCC
This sequence comes from Taeniopygia guttata, assembly GCF_048771995.1. Lineage (NCBI taxonomy): Eukaryota > Metazoa > Chordata > Aves > Passeriformes > Estrildidae > Taeniopygia > Taeniopygia guttata. Next base: position 5,703,829 of record NC_133048.1, on the reverse strand, counting down.
CTCCCAGCTGGGACAAACCCCCTGAGGCAGCTGCTCTCCCCCTCAAGGACCCAAACTCACGGTTCAGCTCTGGAGCCCAGCTCCCTGCAGCCCAGCCCAGCTCAGCTCAGAGCTGTTTTTGCAGAGGAGCAGGCAGAGGTGTCCCTGGAGGCTCAGCAGGGTGTACCTGTGTTGTCCATGGCGTTGGAGAGCAGGTAGGAGCCCTCAGAGCTGAGGCTCAGGCCCGTCACCGAGTCGGCGTGGCCCCGCATGGTGTAGGTGAGCTTGTTCTGCCGCAGGTCCCACACCTGGCACGGAAACACAGCAGCACTGCTGGGCTGCAGCTCCCACAGCACCCCACAGCATCCCACACGGGCACTGGGGGCTCACAGCTGCCATCAGCTGGGGGTTCCAGCTGCTGCAGCTTGATGGAGTGTAGGGAAATGGGATTTGTGCCTTGGATTTGGAACTGGAGGTGTTCAAGCCCCAGGAGTTACATGGCAGCAGCAGCACACACACAGCACACAGGGAATGGCTCCCAGTGCCAGAGGGCAGGGCTGGGTGGGAGATTGGGAATTGGGAATTGTTCCCTGGCAGGGTGGGCAGGGGCTGGGCTGGAATTGCCAGAGCAGCTGTGGCTGCCCCTGGATCCCTGGCAGTGCCCAAGGCCAGGCTGGGCACTGGGGCTGGAGCACCTGGGACAGTGGGAAGGGTCCCTGCCAGGGCAGGGGTGCAGTGAGATGGTGTTTCATGTGCTTCATCCTTTCCTTCAAACCACTCCATGACTCTATGAAAACATGAGGCTGGAAGTTTATGGGTTTCTAGAAAGACAGAATTTGCCTTTGAGAAGATTTCTAAGTGAATACATTCGAACTGCAAGGAGCTCAATGCCAGCAGCCCCAGGCCTGCAGAACTGCTCTTGACCTGGCCCCAAAATCCCCCAAACCCCCTGGCACAGAGCAGGAGCTCCCCAATTCCCACAGTTCCCGGGGTTATTCCCAAAGAGGGGCAGTGGGAGCAGCTCTGGTGGCAGTGCCACACCGAGCTGTGGCTGTGACAGGCTGGGGACAGCTCTGGTGGCAGTGCCACACCGAGCTCTGACTGTGACAGCTCTGCTGGCAGTGTCACACAGAGCTCGGGCTGTGACAGCTCTGGTGGCAGTGCCACACACAGCACTGGCTGTGACAGGCTGGGGACAGCCCCTGTGGCAGTGCCACACCGAGCTCTGACTGTGACAGGCTGGGGACAGCTCTGGTGGCAGTGCCATACACAGCACTGGCTGTGACAGGCTGGGGACAGCTCTGGCAGGCTGATGACAGCCCCTGTGGCAGTGCCACACAGCACTGGCTGTGACAGGCTGGGGACAGCCCTGGTGGCAGTGCCACACAGCACTGGCTGTGACAGCTCTGGTGGCAGTGCCACACAGCTCTGGCTGTGACAGGCTGGGGACAGCTCTGGTGGCAGTGCCACACAGCACTGGCTGTGACAGGCTGGGGACAGGCCAGATCAGGGCTGAGGGCATGGGGACAGCCAGAGCCCTGCAGCCCCCAGGGCAATCAGCTGAGCTCACTGTTAAAAAAGAACTTTCCACAGCATCAGGTGCCAGGGGCAGCTGCAAACTGGGGCAGAGGGCACAGGGAGGATGTGTCACCACGTTCTCTTCAGCTCACCTCACAGCTGGCTCTGTCCCAGGCTGCCAGCACAGCCAGCAATCCACGCTGGCTGCGGGGTGACAGCAGTGCTGGGACAGCCAGCCTGTCCCTGCCAGGCTGTCACAGCTCCATGCCACTTTACTGGCCCTGCACCACCAGCAGAGATGGACACAGCAAGTCCAGGGGTGTTGGGATATAAAATTCAGCAGGTGGCACCCACGGCTGTCCTTGAGCAACACAAGGTGTGACAGGATGGAAAAGGTGGGCATAGGGGAAAAGGGACACAGGGTCCTACCTTGATGTCATTGTCGATGCCTCCAGAGATAATCTGGTCACTGGTGTCATTGAAGGTGACAGCCAGGACCTGGTAGGTGTTCTGGAATGTCTGGACAGCAGCTTTTTTCCTGATATCCCACAGCTGCAAAGAAATGTGGCACTTATAAGAGGTGTGCACAACAAAATCACTGCAGAGATGTTGGCAGGGACTCAGCCTGTTCTCCTGAAATCCCTTTGTAGGTCTCATAAAAAACATCAGATCTGGAGATCTTTATAAAAAACATTGAATCTGCTGTGTCTGGAGCACAGGAATGAAGGCAGGGAAGAAGAGGCCAGCACAGATGAAATCACAGAACAAAGAAGAAGGGGTCAGCCCAGATTTCAGGAATAGTTTTCTCGTGCTTTGCTAATCCAGCAAGAAACTCTGATTTCTGATTTTCTGTCCAGAAAGAACTCTTTGGACCTCCAGGGATGGGCACTCCAAACCTCCCTGGGCAGTTCCAAGGCCTGACCCCCTTTCCATGGGGAAATTCCTGCTGCTGCCCACCCTGAGCCTGCCCTGGCCCAGCCTGAGGCCGTTCCCTCTGCTCCTGTCCCTGTTCCTGGAGCAGAGCCCGACCCCCCGGCTGTCCCCTCCTGTCAGGAGCTGTGCAGATCCAGAGCAGCAGAAAAATCTCAGCTGAGCAGCTCAACCTTCCCAAGCCCCCTGAGAAGCACAGGAAAAACAGAGCAGTGAAATTTGCTGTCACATTTTTGCCTCTGAACTCAAAGTGCCAACGAAACGAGTACCAAAAGGCTGAATTCAGCCCAGATAAATGGGAAGATCCTAAAAGCTTCTCCACCTTTTTTCCCTAGGCTTTGCCCAGGCACACACTGACCTTGACAGTGCCATCGTCGCTGCCGGTGCAGACGAGCTGGGGGCCCCTCCGGGCAGGGTAGCAGGAGTTGACAAAGGACGTGTGGCCCTTGAGCCTCTTGACCCTCTCGCCCGTCTCGCTGTCCCACACAGCCACGGTTTTGTCCGTGGATGCTGAGAAGAGCATGCTGCAGGAACAACCACTGTGAGGGCCCAGCTCCCTCCCCATTTCCTTTCAGGAACATCCTCCCCCGGTGGTGTTTTGGGGGAGCCTGAAACACTGACTGACACTGGAACAGCTGCATGGATAAACTCCCCTTAATCCTGCTGTGAATTGTTTTGCTGCCTCCTCAAGCAGCATCTGGGATGAGCACAGCCCAGCAAAGCTCAGCAGCAATGGTGGAACAGCCTTTTAAATTAACCAATATCTCACCTGCTCTCTGCCCCCTCCCCAGTGACCCCCAGGCACCCAACACAAACTTCCCTCTGTGCCCCAAAACTGCATCAATGGAACTGGGGGGGGGTCACAGGTGCCCCCAGATCCTTTGCCCACACTACAAGGACTTGGTGTCCATGGACTGAGCACAGGTAACAACCCCAGAATCATTTAGGTTGGAAAAGAGCTCCAAGAACATCAAATCCAAGCTGTACCTGGTCCCCACCTTGTCCCCAGCAAGAGCTCTGAGTGCCACATCCAGGAATTCCTTGGACCAGGGATGGGCACTCCAAACGCCCCTGGGCAGCCCCTGCCAAGCCCTGACCCCCTTTCCATGGGGAAATTCCTGCTGCTGCCCACCCTGAGCCTGCTCTGGCCCAGCCTGAGGCTGTTCCCTCTCCTCCTGTCCCTGTTCCCTGGAGCAGAGCCCGACCCCCCGGCTGTCCCCTCCTGGCAGGAGCTGTGCAGAGCCACAAGGTCCCCCCTGAGCCTCCTTTTCTCCAGGCTGAGCCCCTTCCCAGCTCCCTCAGGGATTCTCCAGCCCCTTCCCAGCTCCCTCAGCCTCTCCTGGGGCTGCCGCCCTGTTCCCTGGGCTGCAGTGAGTCCCTGAGCAGCACACAGCCCCTGCCCTCACCTGCCATCCGTGTTGTAGTGCAGCTCCATGACAGCCCCGCTGTGTCCCTTCAGGGTGGCAAAGTTGTCACAGTCCCCGTAGACGTTCCAGAGCACTGGGGGACAGCAAGGGACAGGTGAGCACAGCAAAGGCTCAGGAACAGACCCTGCTGTGCATGGAGCTGATCTCTGGGCATTCAGCAAAGTGGGGATGGACCAGCCCCACTGCCGAGTCCCAGCTGGGACAACTCACAGCAGTGACAAAGCATCGTGTGAGCCCCAGGGCAGAGCAGCTTTAGGGACTTTGGTTAAGGTGAATTTGTTATGAACAATTACAATCTTTGCTTCAGCAAGCCTAAGCGTTAAAAACTGCATTTCTGCATGTGGGAACCCCGGGCACTCCTCTGGCTGCCCTGGGACCCTGGCAGGGGGTCAGGAACCCCCCTGGACAGAGCCCCCAGAGACACTGGCTGTGATCTCTGGCCATGGAAAAGAGTTTTCAATCTCACAGGATGAATTACAAGCTCTGAGTGTTTGATATAAGTTATAGTTAAGTGTGGCACGGGTGCAAAAGTAAAATTTTAGGTTTCTAGATTAGGGGTCCAAAGGGGACAAGATGGAGGAAATTGGGTGTGCCTTGTCCTTTTTCTCCTTCTTCATGCCCTCCATGTTTCACTGTGGTGTTGGCATTTTTCTGTTGGTTCAGGCTGGGGACACACTGTCCAACGTAGGTGACAGATATTGGCACATTATTGTAAATCCAGCACAGGTAGTTTGTGGTATTTAATGTTTGTACCATCCCACTGAGGGCAGAGCCCCACACGCTGCCCTGCAGGACAGAGCTGCGGCAGGGCAGCAGAACATGTTAGAGATAAACAGAATAAACAACCTTGAAACAGCACAGACAAATTATGGCTTCTGCTTTGGCAGCGGGGCAGAAAGACAGAGACTTTCTACAATCTCGGGATCATCAGTACCACAGATTCCGACATCTGCAGACCTCTGGAAGCCGTGTGCCAGGGACACAGGGTGTCACAGCTGGCACCCAGCAAGGCACTTTTCCAGCACCATCAGGATGGTGCCTGCCAGAGCAGCTGGGAAAAGCTTCCTGCAGCCCCACGGGGAAGCAATTCACAGCCAGAACCCAGCCAGGTGAGGGCTGAGCTAAACCCCCCAGCAGCAGGGCCTGAGCCCGGGGGACAGCAGGGGACAGCAGTGCCACTCACAGATGAGCCTGTCGAAGCCAGCCGAGGCCAGGGTGTTGCCGTTGGGATGGAACTTGCAGCAGTAAACCTCCCCCTCGTGTCCTGACAGCAGCATGATGGGGGCCTGCAGCGAGGAGCAGCGCGGGGGGCCCTGGGGGACATCGGGGACACCGTGAGGGGACAAGGGGCAAGGCCGGGGGGGCCAGCCTGCCATCCCTGCCGAGCATCTTCACCTTCCCACAGCACATCCCACCAGGATTCCAGAATCCCAGCATTACTGAGGCTGGAAAAGAGCTCCAAGGTCACCGAGGCAATCTGGTTCCCAACCTGTCCCTAGCCCAGAGCTCTGAGTGCCACCTCCAGGACGTTCCTTGGACACCTCCAGGGATGGGCACCCCAAAATCCCCTGGGCAGTTCCAAGGCCTGACCCCCCTTTCCATGGGGAAATTCCTGCTGCTGCCCACCCTGAGCCTGCCCTGGCCCAGCCTGAGGCCGTTCCCTCTGCTCCTGTCCCTGTTCCTGGAGCAGAGCCCGACCCCCCGGCTGTCCCCTCCTGTCAGGAGCTGTGCAGAGCCACAAGGTCCCCCCTGAGCCTCCTTTTCTCCAGGCTGAGCCCCTTCCCAGCTCCCTCTGGGATTCTCCTTCCCAGCTCCCTCAGCCCCTTCCCAGCTCCCTCAGCCTCTCCTGGGGCTCCAGCCCCTTCCCAGCTCCGTTCGGCGGACCGGCCCCAACCGAGGGGCCCGAACCGAACGCAGCACTGCAGGTGCCTCAGCCGTGTCCAGCCCCAGCACGCTCGTGGCCCTTCCCTCCCACTGGAACCACGCCCGGCCTCTGCTCTCCCCTCACCTCCCCGTCCCACCCCGATCTCCTCACTCTCCCCCGTTACCGCCTGCAGCAGAGCTCCGGCCGCGGGCTGTCCCCCCGCGCCGCCCGTGCCCGGCGCCCCGGGCAGGTCATGGCGGGGCCGCTTGGCGGGCGCGGGGACGAGCGGGAGGTCGGGGCCGGGCGCGGGGGCCGCGGCGGGGCCGGCGGGGCCCGGGGGCGCGGCGGGAACAGGGCCGGGGCCGGGAACGGGGCCCGGCGCCTTCCGCTTCGGCTGCTCGATCATGGCGGCCGCCGCGCCCCGCCCCCCGCGCCCCATTGGCTGCCGGCGATGCGGCCGCAGCGCTGATTGGCTGAGCGCCGGCATGTCCCGCCCCCCCGACGCGGTGCCGGCGCGCCGAGGATGGAGCGGGGAGCGCGGCGCCTTCTGGCGCGCTTCGCTCTGATTGGAGGAGAGCGGGCGCTGGGTAGCATGGGTAACGCTGATTGGCTGTGGGACCATCCCACGGCAACATTGCGCGCTGTGATTGGCGGGGAGCGCGGCCCCTCAGCGTGAGGGGGCGATGGCGGCGGTGGCTGAGGCGATGGCAGCGCGCTGCTCTTGCTCCCGCGGGCGCTGACGAGTCCCCACCGCCCCGCGGGCTCCGGGAGGAGACGTCCTGTCCCACCGCGCCGGTCCGGGTCAGTCCTGCACCGCAGCACTGCGGGTCCATCCCCGCGGCCCTCAAGGCGCTGAACCCCGAGCGCTCTCTGGGGCTTTTCGGGCGTTAATGGAATGATTCTTTCCGCAGCATCCTGCAGAGGAGATGCGGTAGCTCGGGTGAATCCAGCTGGCTGTGGCGGCGCCTCGGGAGGCGATGGAGCCGCTCCCCGAGCTCTACTCCGTCTTCCAGGGCGAGGTGCGGCAGCGGCTGGCGCGGCCCGGGCGCTGCTCGGGGGGAATTCATTGCGTGGGTTCGCTCGGGGGAGCTCGGGGGGCGCACAGCTCTGTGCGGGTGCACTCCTGTGTCCGGGGGCTGTTCATGTGCAGCTGCGGGGGCAGCCGGGGACAGGCGGTTCCGACCTCTTCTGTCGCCGGGTTCCCACCCTCAGAGCTCGGAATTCCAACAGCAGCAGCACCTGGAGAGAGCCCAGAGGGATCCACGGAGCTGCTGCAGGGCTGGAGCCCCTCTGGAGCCAGGCTGGAGAGCTGGGGGTGCTCCCCTGGAGAGGAGAAGCTCCAGGGAGAGCTCAGAGCCCCTGCAGGGCCTGAAGGGGCTCCAGGAGAGCTGCAGAGGGACTGGGGACAAGGATGGAGGGACAGGACACAGGGAATGGCTCCCGGTGCCAGAGGGCAGGGCTGGATGGGAGATTGGGAATTGGGAATTGTTCCCTGGCAGGGTGGGCAGGGGCTGGGCTGGAATTGCCAGAGCAGCTGTGGCTGCCCCTGGATCCCTGGCAGTGCCCAGGCTGGGCTGGACACTGGGAGCGCCTGGGACAGTGGGGATGTCCCTGGGGTGGCACTGGGTGGGATTTAATGTCCCTCCTGCCCGGCCATGGCTGATTCTGTGCCCATCTCCACACCATGGGCTGTGCAGGTTCGCTGGGCATTCTCCCCTCTTTGGGAAGGGATTCCTGCAGCTCTGCTGGGATTTTCTCCCTCTTTGGGAACAGATCCTGCAGCTCTGCTGTGATTTTCTCCCTCTTTGGGAAGGGATTCCTGCAGCTCTGCTGTGATTTTCTCCCCAGGTTGCTGCAGTGACGGATTTTGGGGCCTTTATCAGAATCCCCGGCTGCAGGAAACAAGGTTGGTGTCCCTGCAGCTGTTCCATGGCGCTGTGGCCAGGGCAAGCAGCCGCCTCACAATTAAAAACTTCCAGAAAAAAAATCAGAAAAGGAGTTTTTCCTAAATGAGGACGAAATTTGGGAAGCATTTAGAAGATGATGGACTTTAGAATGATTACCAAGGATGACTCAAAGGAGTTTTTGGTAACTTAAGGATATTTTGTGGTGGGTTTTGGGGAAATTCTGGAACTTGGATATAATAATAATAATAATAATAATAATAATAATAATAATAATAATAATAATAATAATAATAATAATAATAACAATAATAATAATAATTATTATTATTATTATTACAATATATATTATATTTTACTATATATGATATATAGAAGACATATGTAACATATATAACAATAGCTGTATTATATTTTATTATATATAAAGTATTAAAAAATATATAATATATATATAATGATATATATTATAAGGTATATAATTATATATACTATAGATAAAACATATATAACCAAATATATAATAATATAATGTATCTTATTGTATACATAATATTTAAGATATATATGATACACATATTACTGTATATATTATATATATAAAATATATTTCTGTATTTATTACAATATATTATTTATTGACATTTGCAGCTTTACTGGTGGTAGCTGCATTATAAAACAATAACCAAAAAATAGAAATGAAAAATGAGTTAAAGAATGAATAAAGTTTTCAGAAAAAATTGTAGCAGGGAACATATTTTTAAATAAATAATAATAAAGAAAATAAAAATAAATGAATAGAAATTGAAATAAATATAAAACTCAATTTAAAGATTTTAAAACAAATAGTTTTTAAATCCTAATTATTGATATATAAAACCACATCCTTCCCACACCCCAAAAGATTACCTGCTCCAAGACACTTTGGAAATGCAGATCCAAGGTTTAGTGGAGGAATGTTTGTGTAAAACTGATAAGAGGATGAGTAGAGGATGAATTGAACACTAATAATTGTTATATTTTATTTATATTTTATTTATTAATTAACTTATTAATTTTATTATTATTTTATTTATTAATTTTTAAAATGTTTTTATTTTATTTTGTTGGTTCATTAATGGAATTACTAATTCTGTGGTTTAATTTTATTATTTTATTATTTCATAGAATAAAACTATCAAATCAATTAAAAATTATTAAAAAATAACAACTTCATATATTTTATAGTGAAATTAATTTAATAATTTTATTAATTTTTAATTATTCGATTTATTAATTATTTTATTGATTAATTTTATTGTTATACTTCAATTTTTAGTCCATTAATTTATTATTAATTTTATTTATGTTGTAATTTTATTTTTATTGCATTAATTTATTATTAATTTGTTAATTCCTATACATGTTTTTATTTTTATTTACTTATTATTCTATTTATGTTATAAATTTTTATTGCATTAATTTATTATTAATTTTGTTCTTTTAAATTATGTTATAATTCTGATTTTATTTTATTAATTATTAATTTCATTTATTAATTTATGGACAACTTATCAATTTGATGCATTAATTTCTGAGCCCCACCACATTGTTCCCACACGGCGTGGGAAGGTCCATTCTGTCGGGAGGGCAGGTGTGAATGTTCTTCCTGTCCCCGCAGGGCTGGTGCACCGGAGCCAGCTGTCCTCGTGCCCCGTGGACAGCCCCGCGGAGATGCTGGCCGTGGGGGACAGGGTGTGGGTGAAGCTCATCGGCAGAGAGGTGAGCTGGGGCCGGGCAGGGAGATCTCTGCAGCCGGGCTCGGCACTCGGGGTGTTGCACAGGGAGTGCAGCCACAGCTCGGAGCAGGCCCCAAACAGCAAGAGGCAGAGAGGCGAGTTCCCGTTACAATACCATAAATCTCCTTCTGCCTGAATATTCCAATTTTCACTAATCAGTCTAGTACAAGATACAAACACTATGGCATTTACATACAGCCTGTAAGAATCATGACGTTACCATGCTGTCGTATGTCACTGTAGGACACATGAAAGCACAACACAAGTCACTGCTAGTGCAAAGGTGAAAAACAGAGTTTATTTTCTGACTCCAGCATTTGTACTTTTCCAAAGGTGGCAGTGGATTGGAGGGTGAAGGTGCCACCTCTCCAATGACATTGGACAAACTACCAGTACATCAAGTTTCTCCACTAATATGAAGGAATGCAAAACAATAGGTTGTTTACAGAAACTTGTGTGAGAAAGTTCTGTAACAGAATGTAAACTCAGAAGGCTTTAGAAAGTCTGAAGAATCAGGGCAACAGTGGTACATTTTTGTTGGGGAAGATGAAATAGGAAAGCCTTATAAATATGCTTGCCTGGCAAAAGACTTAGAAAATACAGAGACTGAGATGGTAACAAGCTTTGAGATACCAAACCTTAGTTACTGAACAACTAGAAAACAATAGTACAGCCAGGATGAAGACAATCCCCCCTTCTGGTTGAACAATGCCCTTACCTACAGATAGGCCCAAAGGTTAAATGGACTGTTCTATCTCACTCCCCAAAATGTATGGGTCATCCCACACCTGTAACCCTCCCCTGAAGCATCAGGAGTCTGTGACCCCATTGGCCCAAGTCTTGTTCCAGCCCACCCTGAACCCCCTGACAAGGAGTCCCTGAGGAGCCAGACGCTCTCTTGGAACTTCTGTTCTCTTGGAACTGTCCCTCTCCTGGAACATCCTCTTGGGATCCTCTCTTATCTCCCTCTACCCCTTGCCTCTCCCTGCCCCCACTCCCTCGGGCCTGCCACGGGTCAGGTCTGGTGACTGCAAGCAGGGCCTTTCACCCTCTCTAATAAACCAGATATTCTAAGGGCAGCCTTCAGAGATCTCTCGTCTCCACCCACCCAAACCATCCTGGAGTCCAGCGTCCTCACACATTTTAAACCCTAAAAACCTTTGGACCCCTTCTGCCCAGCTAGTAGGGTCTGCTCTGCCCCTTGGAGCTGTCTGCAAGCAGAGGGTGTTGTTTCATCAAAAGGGGATTACCTTCAGCTGGCCATACCTTTGTTTTCCAGTTGTTCAGTAACTCAAAACTTGCTTTCATTTCAGTCTCACTCATAGTTTCTATATTCTCAAAATCTTTTGCCAGGCAATCATATTTATAAGGCTTTCCTGTTTCATTTTCCCCAACACTCATTAACATTTTTAGGTCATTTATTGAGGCATTCACTTACCCTCTGAACAGAGAGAGGCTTGGCTTTTTCAGCATTTCTCCTGAGAGAAGCAGAGAAAATAATCAAAACAATTCTTGTCTCATTGGCTGCTCCCTGCTTGTGCCCATGTGGAATGGAGATTGTTTACCCAAGGTGATTGCTAGATTGGATCCTGGTGATGGTGTTTGGAGTCATTGACCAGTTGGATCCACAGCTGTGTTGGGACTCAGCAGAGAGTCACAGGCTTTTTCATTAATGATACAGTTAGTTAGGGATAGTTCTTATTAGTACAATATAGTTTAATAAAGTAATTAATTAGCCTTCTGAAGTCATTAGAGTCCTACACATCATTCTTCCTGGGGTCAGGCATCCCAGCACCCACAATTCATCCTGCTAATTGCGTGTTTTCCAGATGAAGGATGACAAACTGAAGCTCTCCCTCTCCATGAAGGTTGTTCACCAAGGCACGGGGAAGGACCTGGATCCCAACAACGTTTCCCTTGAGTGGGTAAATCTGAGCAGAACAGAGGGGATGGCTTCCCACAGGGCACAGGGAGTGGCTTCCACTGCCAGAGGGCAGGGCTGTGTGGCAGCAGCTCTGTGCCCACAGAGGGAAACACGGCGTTCCCAGGCACTGTGCTGGGGAAGGCTGTGAGAAGAGCAGAGAAACAATTCTTATCTTCACTGGCTGCACCTGGTGTTGTGAACATGTGGAATGTGTTATGGACATTTGTTTAGCAAATTGTTTTTTAAGTAGCCAGTGGTGTTTTGATTAGAGGAGCAATTAAGTCTACCTGTATTGTAACTGTCTATAAAAGCAGTGGGTTTCTTAAAAAAGAGACATTGATCAACCTGCTTGAATCATGGAATCGATGCTAATTATTGCTCAGCCAGGGGCCTGTTACCATGAGGGATGGATGGGATTTTGGGAAGGAATTGTTCCCTAGGGGGTGGGCTGGAATTCCCAGGGCAGCTGTGGCTGCCCCTGGATCCCTGGCAGCGCCCAAGGCCAGGCCAGCTCTGTTCTTTAGGTTTAGAAAGTTTTACTTTGCGAGTGTCCTGGTTTTGGATGGGAGGCACTTGTGGGAAATCCAGGACTCCTGCACAACTGGCCAGTATAACCCAGCAGAAGTCTTTATTGTTTACATTACACACACTTATAGATTCTACAAACTACTCAGATCACACGTCTCGACTGGTGCCTGTGTCTTGCTCCCTCGTTCTCTGCCTGCATTTCTCACAGTATGTGATTGGCTACACCCAGGTGTTTCACAGCCCTCTGTTATCCAGTTCTTGTGCTCTTGGTATTCAGTTTCTCAGCCTCTTCTTTCTTAATTTAGCACAATTTATGTTCCAATAGCCTTGATGAATTCCTGAGGCTTTGAAAACAAACTTAGAAGCAGGCTGGCTGGTGCACACTATGGCCTTACCCCTGCAAATACATTGCAACAGGAGATATTCACAGATGTGATCTCAAAATTAGTGAACTCTCCAATTAGCAATCCAAAACCACCACACCACTCAACTTTTAAAAGCCTTGTGGTCATACAAAAACGTAAAAGCTTTTTGTTTGTAAAAAATGATGGATTAAAGATGAGAATGGATTGAAAATTGAGCTGTTCTTGTCTTCCCAGTCAGGATGAGAGGAGGAAGCGCACCTTCAGGGACTACACGAGCCAGAAGATCACCCTGGAGGCTGTGCTGAACACGGTGTGCAAGAAATGTGGCTGCAAAGGTGGGTCTGTGCTGCTTCTTTATGGCTCTGTCCCTGCCAGGCAGTGACCCTTGCTGGAGTTGTATCAACGTCTGCCTCATGGTTAGAATCCCAAAATGGTTTGAGCTGGGAGGGACTTTAAATCCCACCTGATTCCAGCCCCCAGGGACACCTTCCACCATCCCTGGCTGCTCCAAGCCCCAGTGTCCAGCCTGGCCTCGGAAACTTCCAGGGATTCAGGGGCAGCCACAGCTGCTGATGTGGTTACATGTGGTTGTAAGGACTGAATTTTGGTTCAATGTTTGTCCTTTAGAGGAGAGAGTTTTTTATCTCTTGCTTCAAAACCAAAATATTTAGGTCAAGTCCTTTAAAAAAAATAGTTTATTCCTTAAATTCACACCCCTTTGGGCTACTGGTGAGGGGCCAGTGGAGGCCACGAAGATGATGAAGGACTGGAGAGATGAGGAGATACTGAGGGAGCTGGGCTTGATTGTTGTGGAGAAGAAAACTGAGAGGAAATCCATCAGGCCACACAAATATCTCCAGAGGGTGTCAGAGGATGGTGCAGACTCTGCTCAGGGACAGGACAAGGACTGATGGCCAGAAACTAAAACACATCCACCTTGCTGTGAGGAAGAGCTTCTGTCTGTGGGGAGTGGCAGAGCTCTGGAACAGGGAGGGAGGCAAGCCTGCCTCTCTGGAGCCATCCCAACCCCCTGGATGTGTCCTTGTGTCACCTCCAGGGGATCTCCAGAGCTCCCTTCAACCCCAACCATTCTGTGCCTCCTGCTGGGAGGCAGAATCATTTAGGTTGGAAAAGAGTGCCAAGGACAGTGAGTCCAAGCTGTGTCTGGTCCCCACCTTGTCCCCAGTCCAGAGCTCTGAGTGCCACATCCAGGAATTCCTTGGACCAGGGATGGGCACTCCAAACCTCCCTGGGCAGTTCCAAGGCCTGAGCCCCCTTTCCATGGGGAAATTCCTGCTGCTGCCCACCCTGAGCCTGCCCTGGCCCAGCCTGAGGCCGTTCCCTCTCCTCCTGTCCCTGTTCCCTGGAGCAGAGCCCGACCCCCCGGCTGTCCCCTCCTGTCAGGAGCTGTGCAGAGCCACAAGGTCCCCCTGAGCCTCCTTTTCTCCAGGCTGAGCCCCTTCCCAGCTCCCTCAGGGATTCTCCAGCCCCTTCCCAGCTCCCTCAGCCTGTCCTGGGGCTGCAGCCCTGTTCCCTGGGCTGCACACAGCCCCTGCCCTCACCTGCCATCCGTGTTGTAGTGCAGCTCCATTGTCGGAGCCCAGCACACCCCTCTGGCTGCCCTGGCTGTCCCAGACCCTGGCAGGGGGCTCAGAGACCCTGGCATGAAGTCAAAAACAGCTGTGGCTTTGATTATAGCCCGTGGAAAAAACTGCCAACTCTGGATGAGGAATTACAAGTCACAAGGGTTTTAGTAGTGTGGTATTTGAACTAACGCAGGGTGGAAAAATAGAATTTTGGGGTTTTTAGAATGTAATTCAGGGGTACAAGATGGAGGACTCTGGGCATGTCCTGGCCTTCTTTCCTTTCTTCTTGTCCTCCATGTCTTGCTGTGATAGTGACACTTTTCTGTTGGTTTAAGGTAGAGATTCACAGTCTGACACAGGTGATGGGAATTGGTGAAGAAATTGTAAACACACACACGTAGTTTTGAGTCTATAATGTGGGAGCTGCCCAGGACTCAAAGTGAGACTGCCATGGCTTCTGTACCAGCCAGAGCTCGGCAGGTCAGAGAGAAAATATGATAGATAAGGAGAAATGAGCAGCCGTGAAAAAGCACAGTCAGAAGCATTGCAAGGCTCCTCATTTGGCTGCGTTGGGGCCAGGGAAGCAAAGACTTTTCAGATCTCTCTGGGCGTCACCCTAACCTAGGGAACCCCAAGAGAGAAATCCACACTCCATGACAGCCCCGCTGTGTCCCTTCAGGGTGGCAAAGTTGTCACAGTCTCCGTAGACGTTCCAGAGCACTGGGGGACAGCAAGGGACAGGTGAGCACTGCAGAGGCTCAGGAACAGCCCCTGCTGTGCATGGAGCTGATCTCTGGGCATTCAGCAAAGTGGGGATGGACCAGCCCCACTGCCGAGTCCCAGCTGGGATAATTACTCTGATTTTGGTTTTTAAGAAGCAAGCAAACCTTCAGCAGTGATCCCACAGTGAACAGCACTCAGTGGAAGCTCCAGCTCAGTTGGTGGGACACTGGGACTGTGTCTTAGAGCTAAAACCAATTTTCTGGCCTGCTGAAATGATGTCCTGCCGGGTTCAGCAGCGTGAAGATGATTTTCTGGTGCCTTTTAGTAGATTTATTCAAGTTGCTGAGGTACAAAGTAGTTTTTTCTGCAGGAGTTTTTGCTGTGCCCTACTTGTGTTATTTAGAGGAAATGGTTAATGGGGCCCGTGCTATTCTAGAGGAGGCTAATGCTGAGTGTGGGCTCTGTAGTCCTACAGAAGTATCCTTAAAATACTGTTTTAAAGAATTATCACTATTTAAAGAACTATTATGTATAAATCACTATTTTAAAGAACCCCAAAACCAGGATTATACCTATTTTCAATATGCTTTTTAATAATGGTGTCTCCTCCTAACAGCAGGTGCCAGCTCTCCAAATTCCCACTGCAGCTCTTAGTAGGTCAACTTTGATGTCTCCAGAGTAGAGAGGGTAGAACCAGAAGAGCTGAATTTCTCTGTCTTTGTGACTTCAGCTCATTTTCCAGGTGCCAATCACACCACTTTACCTTTCCCCCATTCTTTTCTGGGCTGATTAAGCCCCTGCAGAGACAGATTTTTACTTGTTGAGACAAGAATATTTTCTTTTTTGCCTTACTAATTCCTCCAGAATGACCTGGGTTATGTTTGTTCCCTGTCCTGTTTAATCAGGGCATGTTCAACTGGCTAAAATTTCAGGATAAAAAATGTCCAGTGTAGATTTTCTCCTTGTGACTAATAATCAAAAGAGCCTTGGCAACACTTCAGATGTACGAAAGGCATTTGTTAAAAAAAGAACAAAAAAAAAGGAAGAGGGGCTGGGTTTTTCCTTCAAACACCTTTTTCTCCTAGGTCACTTTGCCAAGGAGTGTTTCATGCAGCCTGGAGGAACCAAATACAGCCTCATTCCAGAGGAGGAGGAAGAGGAGGGGGCAGCAGCAGGACATGAAGGAGATAAAAAGATCAGCAAGGCTGAGGAGTCTTCAAAAAAGAGGAAAAAGGTATGAGAAGGCCTCTGGGTGGCCTAGAGAGGGATATGGGGGATGGGAATTTGCTCTGTAGTTACAATTGAGTTACTCCAGCAAGGTGGGTGTGAGTAGCCAGGTGTGGGCTGAGAAGGTGCTGCAGTTTTGGGCAGGTTCTGTAGCAAAACAGGAATCTCCTCTGCAGATTTCTTACTAATTCTTAGGTTTTCTCCTTTTATTGTCAAGCTGGTTTTGTGCTACAACACACAGCCCTTCAAAGATACTCTTAGAGTGAGAAAAAGCTGATTATTGTTTTTCCTGGTCTTTGTGAGGCTCTACAGGCATTGCTTCAGTGTCCTGAATTCCGGTGATTCCTGCTTTCATCCCTTCTCCTGCCCTCACACTTTCCTTTGATCTGGACTCGGTGCCCTGCTGGCTCCAGGGGTATCCTGACCCTGCCAGAGCTGTGGGAATTGGGTTTATCTGCACACTCTGGGGGAAAATCCCTGGCTGTGTTTGCACATTCCCAGGCTCCAGAGCCATTTCTGTCCCTGTGAAAATGGCACCAGATCAGAGACATTTCCAGGCTGTGTTTGACCTCTGGCTCGGAGCAGGATGAGATAAAATAAAACAAGGTGAGACTTGAACCCGAGCCAGGAGCTTTTGGTGGTCAGGTTTATTCAGGGATGAGTATTCACAGAATCCCAGGGGGTTTGGGGTGGAAGGGACATTAAATCCCAACCCACCCCTGCCATGCTCCCAGGTTGCTCCAAGCCCCATCCAGCCTGGCCTGGGACACATCCAGGGACAGCCACAACCCAGTTCAGGACTTCAATAAATGACTTTTTCCATTAGCCCCTTCACAGTCCCACTTTCAATTACTCTTCCAAAGCCCTTTCCCTATTTTTCCCCTCTTTCCAGCTCTATGGCCTCTCTGTATCCCTGGAGAGTGGCAACAGGCAGAAAAGGCTCAAGTTATTTAAAAGTTTTGGGGAAAAATTACACAACAGTGCACAAATAGCACAAACTGCTTGTTATCCTCCCCCTGCCCATCCACCAGGGATTCCCAGTGGAGTCTTGCCCTGCTGACACTACAGGAAATGTGGGTCACTGTCCCGAATTTGTTCCTGATTTTTTTTTGGGTTGGTGGATTAATAGCTTTCCTTGAAATCTCACTTGTTCCTTTGATCTCCCTCCCTTCTCAAGGGTGACATCAAAAGTTGTCAGATGTTTTCCAGAGCTGGAATAATAAAAGTTGGAGCTTTTTTGGAGGCAGGATGTGGGATCCTGGAGATGAATGGTTCTCTTGTAGTCTGGAGTGCCTGCTGTGATCTTGTCTGGGAGCCACCATGTGCTTCCCTGCTTGCCTGGAGCTCCAGGGATTTACAGCACGTGGGAGTAGCTCTGTGGATTCAGGGACAATCTCCTTGCTGACCTGTCCCCTCCCATGTGTGTGACACCAGTGTGGCCCTGGGGTTTTTAAATGAGAGGAGGGAGCTGCAAGCTCCCAAGGGATTCCATCTCCACTGAGTGTCAGAGCAATAAAATTAATATTTGTGATTGTTCAGGATCAGCACTTTGTGCTTTCCTGGATCTGATGTTTCCTTGCAGTTTCTGGGGTTTTTCTCCTCTTCCCAGAGATTCCTCCAGGATCCTCAGCCCCTTTTTTTTCACCTGCCTTCCCAGTGCTATTCGCAGCTCCTCCTGCCTGAGCCCCCCAGCATTTCCAGGCTGGAGCTGGATCCAGGTCTCTGTGTGGGGGTGGCACTGGTGTGACAGTGACACATCCTTGGGTGGCAGCACTGAGCCCTGTCCTGTCTGCTGCAATCCCTGAGAAAATGGGTGGTGCAGGGAGGAGGGCAGAGGCTGGCGGTGTCCAGGGAAGGGAAGGGGCTGGAGAATCCTGAGGGAGCTGGGAAGGGGCTGGAGAATCCCTGAGGGAGCTGGGAAGGGGCTGGAGAATCCTGAGGGAGCTGGGAAGGGGCTCAGCCTGGAGAAAAGGAGGCTCAGAGGGGCCCTTGTGGCTCTGCACAGCTCCTGACAGGAGGGGACAGCCGGGGGATGCTCCCAGGGAATGAGGGGTGGGCTGAGAGAAACAGCTTCGAGTTGTGCTCAGGGAGGTTTAGGGTAGCCACTGCTCAGCAAGTTAGAAAAAATAGACACCTAAAGGTTTTCCAGTTGTGTGCAGCCTGACAGACCAAGACCATGGCTGTTCTCCCCATCCTTGTGCCTTCAACACAAGAGTGTAGCTGCTCCCTTCTCCTCTTTCTCAGAACAGGGCAAGATTGCACTGCAGTGCACAGGAAAAGCCAGCAAACACTGTGCCACTGATCCAGAATTGCCATGTTTGCTGTCCCCTGGGCCAGGAGAAGGCAGGGGGATGGCAGCTGCTCTGACCCCATCTCTGCTCAAACCACTCCTGACTTCCCTGCCATCTCAGCAACCTGGATGTTTTGGAGGCTTATGGAGCCCCCCTGCCCCCCGACTTCTCTTTGAAATTTTTGCTCCCATGTCTGCTTTTCCCTTTTTATACCCCATCTCCCATCCAGATATTTGGGAAAAATCCTTCACAGAAAGGGTTGATAAAACTGTCCTGGCAGTGGTGGAGTCCCTGTCCCTCCTGAGCCACGTGGATGTGGCACCTGGGGACGTGCTGGGGCCACGGTTGGACCGGCTGATCTTGGAGGGCTTTTCCAACCCAAACAGTTCCAGGATTCCCTGGTGCTGTGCCAGGGATGAGCCCTGGAGCCTGTCTGGGACAGCTGGGCAGGCCCAGGCTCTGTGTCCCTTCTTCTGGGGTCAGGGGGTGAAGGAGCTCCTGTGGGAACAGCAGTGTCCCTGCTGGGATTGTGTGGGAGGCGAGGCTGGGAATGGCTGAGCCCTTCTGATCCTGCTGCCTTCGACTTCCAAGAAAAACCTGCAGTGCTGGCTGAGGGATAACCCCTTGCATTGGAATTGTCCAAGTTTATCCCAGCTTCTGCTCACACAACCTCAGATTTGGGGGTTTAGATCCATTTCAGAGTTCCTTATGAGCTTTATTCCATGTAGAACAGCTCATCCCTGAGGTGGTTTTGCCCGGCCTTTGGAATTGGGGCTTTTTTCTGCCTTTACTGCTCTTTTCCCCACCTCGGGGAAGATTTCCAGATCTTCCTGCAGATCTTCATGTTAAAACCACACCTAAGTGTGTTTGTTCTTTGACCTGTGGCTCATCCAGCCTTGGTCCATCCTCAGTTTTACTGGTTTTACTGGTCCTTTCATGGATTTAAGAGGGCACAGCCCTTCACACATTGTCTTAATTTAAATTTTTCTTAATCTGGCTGTCTTTACTTGCTGACTCTAGGCTGGGTTCTTCTCCTCAGCTTCATTCTGACTGCTCCTCCGACAAAGGATGCAAAACCACCTTTAGATTGATGTAGTGAATCTTGTTTGGAATGAAATTGGCTGGTGGAATGAGGATAAAGAACAAAATTAAGAAGCCCAGAAGGATTCCTGGCACAGCTCTGGGGATGCAGACAGATAATAGGAATCCATTTGAGTTTTTCACAAGGACAAGACACAAATTCTTGGAATGGAATCTTAACTCCTCAGAAAGGTCTGGTGAAAAATATTTCAGCTTCTTGGACAGTCTGGGCACTCCCCTCTTATCTCAGCCCCGAATACCTTCAGGAGGAATGAGCTGTCGTAACGTTCTGAGAGCACAGCATGGAGCAGTTTCCTCACAAAGGACAGGAGTGCTGGAGGGGCCCCTCTTGGAGGGGTTTCTGGAGCAGTAGGGAAGGAATTAAACCTGCTCAGCTCTCAGGCTCCAGCCCAGCCTGCTGCTGTCCTGCTGGCAGCTCCAGCAGGGGCTTGCAGAGAGGTTTTGGAGCACTTCTGTTGGGTTCTGGTGTGATAATTGCATAGGTGGGGCAGGATGTGCAAGCAACCATGAAGTGCAGCTCTGTGTGCTGAGAGCCCTCTGCACTGAGAGCTGCTTGGGCCAAATCCTCTCCAAATATTGCCCTAAAATGCAGTGTTTGGGGTGCTGGGTGTGCCCAGAGCTGAGCTGAGTGTGCTTGATCCAAGCTGGGTGTGCCAGAGCTGAGTGTGCTTGAGTTGAGCTGGGTGTGCCAGAGCTGAGCTGAGCTGAGTGTGCTTGATCCAAGCTGGGTGTGCCAGCGCTGAGCTGAGCCCCATCCAGCACGGCTGGAGGGCATTTGGCAGCCCAGGGTGCCCCTGCAGGCACAAACCTGGGCTTTGCTGGGCAATCCCTGAGCTGGAAACACTCCCTGCACGCTGAGTTCCCCGGTGACCTCAGTGCTGACCTCCCAGGGCTGCTGCATTGAAGGGAGGGTCTGGGCAGGATGCTGCTTGTGCAGGAGGATTTTGTGGCAGCGCTGCCTCCTGCTAGTGAAAATCATTAAATCCTGGAATGGGTTGGGTTGGAAGGACCTGAAATCCCATCCAGTGCCACCCCTGCCGTGGACAGGGACACTTCTCACTGTCCCAGGCTGCTCCAAAGCCCTTCCAGCCATGGAGCAGCCACATTTTTATCCTCTGGGAATGCTCAGCTCTCCTTGAGTCCAGCTGCACTTCCAGCACAGGCTGTGCTGATTTGCTGCACTCGAAGAATCAGAGAATCATGGAATATCCAGGGTTGGAAAAGACACACAAGGATCACTTAGTTCAGCTCCTGGCCCTGCTCAGGACACCCCAAGAGCCCCACTGTGTGCTAGAAAAGGGATTTGTTTCTCTTGGAGTAATCTTGGCTGTTAGAAGCCCCCAAAAAGGGGAGAGTGAGGGTTTGTTGATTTTTTTCCAGCCAGCACAATGCCCATGTGGGCTTTTCTGTCCCCTGCTCCATCCCCAGGAGCATCCTGTGTGTGACATCCTGTCCTGCCTTCAGCCCTCACATCCTGAGAAAGTTTCCCAAGCTTTGGAATGAAACTCTTGGTTGTGAAGGTTTTGTCAAACTTTCTCACCATGTGCACAGGCTGGAAAAGCTTGAGAAAATTCTCCTTGCTGCATCCCCTTCTCTGGAGGCTTTAACTCCTTCCATCCTCTTAGGGCTGGGAGGATTTGCTTCTGCCTTTCCTCTGCGGGTCAGGGACTTTGCAGTGAATCTGTTGTTACCCCACAGGAAAACAGACTCAGTTTTGGGTGACATTATTTGCTGTTATGGAGCTAAAATGTGCCAAGGGTCTGGTGGGTGTGGAGCCACTCCATCCTCTGCTCCCTTCCCTGGAATCCCAGAGGATTCTGCTGGATGCTCAGCTCTGGGTGTTCTCTTTGCTCTTCCAGCTCCCTAAAAGAATTGTTCTGTTTGATTAAAAATAAGCTTCCAGCTTCTTTCTTTTTCCCCAGCTGGCAGCCTGGGCCTGGTGCTTGGACACCCAACCCAATTTGGTCACAGGTGCTTAAAACCTGGGTTAGTCAGAGCCCTGAGCTGGGCCTGCTGGGCCACATTCCTCAGCGGGCTGTCCAAGCCTGTCCCAGGGCTTTGGTCACCTCAGTGGCCATCTCTGCTCCCTGAAACCCTCCTTGGCTTCTTTGCTTGAGTCCTCTAATAGGGCAAAAATTCCTGATCAGCCCCTCTGGAGCCAGGCTGGAGAGCTGGGGGTGCTCCCCTGGAGAGGAGAAGCTCCAGGGAGAGCTCAGAGCCCCTGCAGGGCCTGAAGGGGCTCCAGGAGAGCTGCAGAGGGACTGGGGACAAGGATGGAGGGACAGGACACAGGGAATGGCTCCCAGTGCCAGAGGGCAGGGCTGGATGGGAGATTGGGAATTGGGAATTGTTCCCTGGCAGGGTGGGGAGGGGCTGGGCTGGAATTGCCAGAGCAGCTGTGGCTGCCCCTGGATCCCTGGCAGTGCCCAGGGCCAGGCTGGACACTGGGACAGTGGGGGTGTCCCTGCCAGGGCACAGAGGTGGAACTGGGTGGAACCCAAACCACTCCGTGGTGCTCAGAGCCTTTTGCAGGAAAGTCTCTCCGGCACTGCCTGGCCTGGCTGGAGCTGGTGGATCCTCCTTGGAGCTGGTGCTGCTGTGCTGTGCATGAACCATGTGCAGGGTGCAGTTACCTCAGAGTTCAGCTGCTTCCCTTCACTTCCCAGAGCCAAGGGGAGGGAACCCCTGAGTTTTTGCAGGATGGGGTGTGTTGGGCCCTTGGGAGCTGCTCCCCGCTGGAGGGGGATGCAGGGGATGAGCCCTGGCATCAGTCAGATCCTCTCTCTCCCCAGGCCTGTGTCCTGATTAAATATCCCCAAATTGCCATGCTGCATCATCAAACACTGCCTTGGGGTGATCCCAGTGCCCCCAGGCCTGATCTCGGGGTCATCTCTGCCTGCTGCTTTGCCACACACCTCAGGTTGGAGGGTTTAGATCCATTCCAGAGTCCCTCATGGGCTTTGTTCCAACACCAGCTGTTCTCGTGCTGCAGCCGAGGGTCAGTCTGGAGCTCCTGGCTCGGGGCTTTGCAGAAGCACAGCAGGGAGAGAGCAGCAGAGGGGCAGGGGAGGCTGGGGAGCAGGAGGGGAGGCTGGAAGAGAAGTTGGGGAACAGGAGGGCATGCAAGGAGAACTGGGGAGGAGGAGAGGGTATGAAGGAATCTGCAGGATGGGGTGCAGGACAAGGTGCAATGGGAAGATGAGCAGGATGGGGTTCAGGAGAAATTGGGATGCAGTGGGAAGTTGGGGAGCACAAAGGGGTGCAGAGGAAGTTGAGGAGCAGGAAGGGGCACAGAGGAAGTTGGGAAAGAGGAGAGGGTGGTGAAATCTTGAGGGAGGTTGTGCAAAGAGCCGCATCTTGCAAGAGGGCACTGACCTCGTCCTGCTGCTCCACTGGGCTCTCCTGCCTGGAGCTGGGAGTGTTTGGGTGCTGGGGGCTGGTGGTGGGCTGGGGATGCAGGGGTGCTGCTCACGGCTTGTTTACAAACCAAATTTTGGGCAAAAAAGCTTGATACTTCCAATTTTACTAATAAAGAACAATGAAATAATGGAATGAGAGCAAGAACTCTCCTTCCATGAATTACCCGGTGTTTTCCAGCCTTGGATTGCCGCATTGTTGCCCTCCTGCTCCCATTCCTGCCCTGCTCTGTGCCCTGCCCCTGCAGCCAGGGCTGGCAGTGGTGATTTACTCCTGCCTCCTGGGGCACCGTGCCCTCTCCATGCAGGAGCAGGCCCAGAAAGGCTGGTGCTACCCTGGTGAACACCAGGGAGAGCATTCCCACATTCCCAGGCTTTTCCCATGTTTCCTAGGAGAAGAAGAAGAGGAAGAAGCACAAGGCCAAGCAGTCCTCAGAGTCAGACTCAGACAGCTCAGCCTCGGACAGTGACGGAGCTCAGCCCCCCAGCAAGAGGCCCAAGCACTCGGGGAAAGCCAGCAAGGCTCCCAAGAAGAAGAAGAAGAAGAAGCACAAGAAGTAGCCCTGGGGTGAGCAGGGCAGGCTGGGCTGCTGCCGGGGCCGTTCCCTGGTGCAGCCAGCAGGGATCAGCCGCTCTCTGCTCCAGAGACAAGGACTTTCCTTCTCCAGGTGACAGGTGTTACAGGTGTTGACCTGTCTGTGAGCTGTCCCCTGTCACCTTGGGCAGGGGCTGCCCTTTGTCCCTCAGCTGCTGCCAGCACAGGCTGGTGACACCCTGCAGGGCGGCCCTGCCGTGCCACAGCCGGGGGACAGCAGCCCCGCAGAGCCAGGCCCACGCCGGGTGGGGACGGGGTTTGGTGGGACCTCACCCCCTGCACAGAGCTCTGGGCTGCAAAGCTGCCCCGGCTCCCTCGGGCTCTGCAAACAGCAGGAGTGGAGGAGCAAGGAGCAAGTGGGGGAGTGGAGATACGGGGAGTAAACATGGACTGTGGAGTGTTTGCTGCCTTGGAAAGGGATGGAAAATAAATCTCTGCTCCCTCCAGCTGTACTTTGTACCAGCTCCTTTCTCCTGTACCCTCCACGCTCCATCTTGGGCAGGGGGAGAGCAGCGCTGGCTGTGTGCAGGAGATGGGAAAGGGTTTTTTTGGGGGGAAGTTCTGGCTGCTTCCTGAGGTTCCCTGGGGTGGGAAGGGGGTGTGTGGTAAGGAGAAGCCTTCTGGAGGGAGCATAAATCTTGTAACTGGAGCTGAAGGTCAGGGCAAGGGATGGCAGGGGGAGGGTGCCAGGAGCACTCGGCCCTGCTGGGACAGATGTGGAGCCGGCTCTGCTCTGCAGGGAGCTGCCACTCGTGGCATGCCAGGAGCGCTGGGACTGCTGATGCAGCCTCCCCTTATCCCCTTTCCTCCCTGTGCTTCCCGCCCCAGCTCCCCATGGCTGCACCCCCCTTTGGGGCCATTTCCATTCCCAAATCCCGACACCAAGAGCTCGGGACCTTTGTTCCAGGGGAGTGGGCCCCTCTGGCTGTGGCTGTGGGGCTCCCTCCTGCCCCGGGGGACCGGCCAGAGCAGTGGAGAAGAGGCTGGGATGGGCTGCTGGGACCCCTGGCCATTAACCCCCTCCCTGCCACCCCTGTGGGTGGGCGGGCATGTGCCAGAAACGCCTTTTCCCGAGAAAACCGAGCACAGAGCTGTAACAACACCTTTATTATTTTTCCATGTGACTTTTCCCACTATCAATTAAAAAAGAACCCAACAACAAACCACGAAACCACCACCCGAACCCCTGGAGCCTCTGCGGGCGGGGGCAGGGGCGGCCCCCTGGGGCAGCGGCTCCGAGCCCACGGGAAGCCGTGCCTGGCACGGGGCCAGGAGGTGGGGACGGTGTGGCACCGGGTGACAGGCAGGGGACCTGGGACAGCGTCTATGTCGCCTTCTCGTAGGTGCGGGTGGAGACCACGTTGCCCATGGTGAGAGTCTGGGGGCAGAGAGGTGGCAGGAGTTAGTGCTGCCTTGCCCAGCTCCGAGCTGGCCCACTTCAAACCATTTCAGAGGCAGGAACCTCAGAACAAAACCAGTTCCGAGGTGGGAACGTCGGAACAAAACCAGTTCCGAGGTGGGAACGTCAGAACAAAACCAGTTCCGAGGTGGGAACGTCAGAACAAAACCAGTTCCTTACCAGAACCAATTTCCCATCCTTCAGCTCTCGGACCAGCGTCGTCTCCTTCCCCTCCCACTTCTGCACGTGGATGAGTTTGCCTCCATCCAGTGTGACCAAGGACTGCAGGGAGGGATTCAGAGGCACAGTTACTGTCTGGGTTTCTGGGCTCTGAGGGGTTTATTACTCAGAGGGGGTCCTGGAGCCCCGCAGGGCTCGGGATCGGCCTGGGGGTGCCACTCGGGGGATGCCCGCCTGGCACCATCCCCGCCCGGCCGGGGCAGCCGCGCTCAGCCCAGCCCGGATCCTGCACGGTCCCGGCCTGGCTGCTCCCCTGTGCCCCCAGTGCCACCGGCACGGTCACCCTGCCCCCCGTGCCCCCGGTGCCACCGGCACGGTCACCCTGCCCTCCGTGCCCCCGGTGCCACCGGCACGGTCACCCTGCCCTGCGTGCCCCGGGCCGCGTCCCGCCCGGGGCCACCCGGACCTGGCCCGTTCTCCCTCCCGGGCGCGGCTGGCCGGTCCGGCGGGGAGCGGAGAGGCGGGGCAGGGGTCGGGGCTCGGAACCGAAGCTGCCCTGCCCTGCCCGGCCCGCCGGGGGTTTTTGGAGCGGCTGATGCGGCAAACGCGCCCGAGCTCGCCGCGCTGCTGTTTGCACAGCGCCGCTGCTGACTCAGCCCGGGAGCCCGGCCCGTGCCAAACTCACCGGGACAGCGCCGGCCACGGCACGCACGGCGGGGTCGTGCCGGGACAGGCACTGGCACCGCGCTGGCACCGCCTGCCTGTCCCCATCCTGCCCCTCCAGCCGGGGCTGCCCCTCGCGTGCCCCATGGCTTGGGTCTGTCCCGAGCTCAGGTGTGCCCCAGCCCCAGAACCCCACAAGGCTCTGGGTGCGCCCTCAGACCCCAATTCCCCCATAGCTGAGTCCCCCCCACTGCTCAGCTGTCCAACAGTTTGGGTACTGCAGGGTGTGGGTGCCCCAGAGGGCAGGGATGGATGGAGCAGCGGGGAGAAATTCCCTGGGCAGGGGTGAGGCGCTGGCACAGGTGCCCAGAGCAGCTGTGGCTGCCCCTGGATCCCTGGCAGTGCCCAAGGCCAGGCTGGACACTGGGAGCTCCTGGGAGCTGGAACGTGTCCCTGCCATGGCAGGAGCAGCCCTGGATGAACTTTAAGGTCCATTCCAACCCAAACCATTCCAAGCTATCCTGGGTGCCCCACAGCTCCCCGCACCCCACGGCTGACCCCACCTGCCCCATCCTGTCCAGCCCCGTGCCTCGGGCAGCCCTGGCCCCGCTGAGCCACCACGTGCCCCCTGAGCGCCCGAGGGACACCCCAAGGGCACGTCCCGGGCTGTGGCAGCAGCTCCGGGCCGGTCACACGTTCCTGCTGCTTGAACAGCTTCCAGCAGCTCCGCGGCAGGGAGGGACCTCACACTCAGCTCCTTCCCCCAGCCTCACTCCAGCCCAACCCTTTCTGCTTCCTGCTCTGGGGCCAGGAAAGGGTTTCGTGGCCGAAGAGACCCCAGGTTCCTCCTGAGGAGCCCCCGGGCTGGGTGTGGGGCAGCTGGAATCTAGGAAAAATCAGGAGCTGGGCCACTCCTTCGAGGGAAAATGTCCCTGCAGGCTGGGAGAGGCCAGCAAAGTCACTGCTCTCTCTCAGGTGATTTTTTCCTTGCCCTTACAGGGAGGAGCAGCTTGGGCTGGGAAGTTTTGAGCTCGCCAGGGCCCCACAGCGCTGGGATGAGCCCTTGGAGCGGCCCCGGTGCTGCATCCCTGCAGCGCTGCCTGCTTGGGAGGGCAGCACAGAGGGGAGGGGGCTCAAAAAACGGGTGGTGCCCCTCTAGCCCCGGAGCAGGGACACTTCCCACCACCCCAGCACGGCCTCTCTTGAGCAAGCTGGCACTCGCCAGCCCGGCTCTTGCACAACCTTCCCGGCAGCTCCGTCCTGCCCGGAGAGCCCCGCTGCAAAACGGCCCCGGGGGTGCTGCCCGGCCGGGAGCGGCTGCAGGGCAGCCCCGGCGGGCACGGGGCCGTTCCCCTCGCACGGGCAGCCAGGACGGAGCCCCGGAGCAGCCCCGGGGGGCTGGCGGAGCGACCCCCGGAGCCCACAGAGCCTTTCGGGGGTGCCGCGGGGCGCGGCGGGGCGGGGGGCTCACCTTGACGTGCCTGTCGTCCGCCGTGGTCTCGTCGAACTCCTCGCCCAGCTTGAAGGTGATCTCGGTGTTCTTGAAGGTGCTCTGGGTCTTCACGGTGACCTTGTCGCCGTCCAGCTCGATGATGGTGGTGGGCTTGGTGAAGCCGGCCACCTGCCGCGTGGCGAAGCCCACGCCTGGGGAGCGAGGGGGAGCGCGTGTGGAGGGGCACGACGGAGCCACTCAGCCCCGGCATCACCCCCGAGCTCTTCCTCCCCGTGCTGGTGGAGGAGGAACCCCAAAACCGCCGCCCGCTCACGGTCCTGGGGGGCTCCGTGCGCCCCCGGGGCAGGATCAGAGGGGGCTGCAGGGAGGGATGGACCCGGGAGCAGCAGCCCCTGAGCTGCGTGAGGAGGGGGCTGCTCTCTGTGCCCCCTTCCCTGCCCTGCTGGGGGACTCCCCCTGACCGTGCTGGGGCTGCCTGATGGGGGCTCGGGGGCTGGGAAAGGCTGGGGGGGTTCCTGAGCACCCCCCAGCACCCACGGGGGGCATCTCATCCTTCCACCCTCTGCCAAAGGCTGCCCCTGGGGAGTGGGGGGCACGGGAAGGATGCGACCACTCACCCTGCCCGAGACCCCCTCACCCAGCCCGAGACCCCCTTACCCTGCCCGAGACCCCCTCACCCAGCCCGAGACCCCCTTACCCAGCCTGAGACCCCCTTACCCTGCCCAGCCCCACGTGCACAAACCCCCAGAGCCCCTCTAAACCACCCACGGAGGCAGCAGCGACTTCTCCACCGCCCACAGACCCCCGTGGGGAGGCGGGGGTGCACCAGGAAAATTGGGGGGTAGAGGAAATAAAACAAGGGGTGAAAAAGGGATGATGTGACCCCGAATCCGCTCTCAGCCGCGCCCACTCACCCAGCGCCTTCATGTACTCATCGAAATTGTTGGTGTCCACCAGCTTCCAGGTGCCCACGAAGGCGTCGACCATGGCGAGGGGGCGCGGGGGGGCCGCAGACACGCGGGGGTCCGTATGGCTGCGAGCGTGGCACCGCCTGCAGCTGCTCCGGCCCCGCAGCGCCTTAAATAATGTCCTCATCACATGATTGGAAAGAGCACAACGCGCTCCAGAAATACTCCCGGCAGCGCTGCCAGCGGCCACCCGGCCCGGCCACCGCCCCCGGCCCGGCCACTGCCCCCGGCCCGGCCACCGCCCCCCGCCCCCGCCCGCGGCGGGGATGGCACAGCGAGAGGGGCACTCGTGCCCTGAGCTGGGCCCGGGCTCTGCGGGGTGCGGGCTGGGGGGGCGCTGAGGTGGGCGCCGGGGGTCCGTGCCAGCCCAGGTGGTGCCGTGGGTGCGTGGGGAGGGGCAGCAGGGCACGGTCAGGGCGTGGGGACAGCGACAGTGGTGACGCCCTTTAGGGACACGAGTGGCGGGGACAGGGGAGCTGGGCTGGGGAAACTGAGGCACGGGGACAGGGGAGCTGAGCTGGGGAAACTGAGGCACGGGGGCTGGGGAAACTGAGGCACTGGCAGCAGGGAGCACCGGGGGAGGTGTGTGGGAACACGTGTGGGGACTCCAGGAGAGTGTGGGGACATGTGAGACACCCCCTCAATTCCGCGTGTCTGTGGGGACGCGTGACCCGGCCCCAGCTCGGTGTGCCTGTGTGTGTGGGCACGTGTGTGACCCTGTCCCCTCCCTGTGTGCGTGGGGACACACGCGTGTGCCCCCAATGCTGCTTTGGGTGCCGGGGGGACGCTGGGGACAAGCGCAGGCACGGGGCTGTGGGACCCCCGGCAGGTGCCCCCATCTCCCCGAGCTTTGGGCTCCAGCGCACCCCCAGCCCCTTCCCCCTTCCCGTGGGTGGGCTCACCCCTGGCCGTGGGACCCGCTGTCCCCTGGAGCCCAGGGACGGTGCCCGCTCCTGCCCCGCCCCGGGCCGCGGAGGGACCCAGCGGGGCGCTCAGGTGTCCCTGAGCCCGGAGCTGCAGCGTGTCCCCTTGTCTTGGGGACTTGGGGCTCACGGGCACCAGGGCCATGAGGGACCGGGGACACTTTCTCCCTGACTCTGGCCTCTGTGTGACATCGCAGACACCCAAAAATAGCCAGAGCTCGTGTTCGGCGTCCTCCTGCTGGCGCTGCCACCGAGCAGGACCCTCAGCTCGTGCCCTGGGGGCACAGGACTCTCCGTGGGATGGGTGTCCCCTGTCCCGCCGGGGACACGGCAGGGCTCTGCTCGCCAGGGTCACAGGGACAATGAATTCCCCAGGCCGGGGGGGACACCGAGGGCAAGGGCTGTCCTCTGTCCCCTCACCTGGGTGGCAGTGTCCCAAACCCGCACAGTCCTGTGCCCTGTACACAACGGCACCAGGAGATGGGGACATTGACAGGAGCAGCTGCCCCGGCACAGGGACACCCCAGTATAGGGACACCCCGACACAGGGACACCCGGACACAGGGACACCCCAACACAGGGACACCCAGTGACAGGGACACCCCAGCACAGGGACACCTGGACACAGGGACACCCACTGACAGGGACACACACACAAGATATCCCTGCATGTGCACACACACACACACACACACATGCATGCACACACACACACGCATGCACACACACACATGGATGCATACACACACACAGATATCCTGCACGCGCACACACACATGGATGCACACACACAGGGATGCACACACAGCGAGATGTCCCTGCACAAGCACACACATATATAAATGGATGCACACAATTGGATGCACATGCACGGATCACACAAATGGATGCACACATACACAGATACACAGACACATGGATGCACACACACACACACACACACACATAGAGATGCACACACACACACATAGAGATGCACACACACACAAATGGATGCACACACACACACACACACAGATATGTCCCTGCACACACACACACACACACACACACACACACACACACACACACAAATGGATGCACACACACACACACAGACACACGGATGTGCACACACACACGGGACTCCATGCCCATGAATGCCGTATAAACGAGTGCCCATGAGCACACAGATGCCCCACACATCAGTGCCCGTGTGTGGGAGTGCCCACGACCCTACACATGGATGCACACATGGATGGGAGCCATGACAATGTCAATGAGTGCCCACGCACAGGGATGCACACGCACAGGGATGCATGGGCACACGGGCTCCCGTGCCCACGAATGCCCGTGTAAATGGGTGCCCACGCCCGCGGATGCCCATACACACGGATACCCACGCTCAGGGATGTCCCTGCACATGTCCCCTCACAGGCAACCCCCCCTCCCATCCAGGACTGCCCTCCACGCCGAGGTGCCCGGGAGCCCGATGGTGGCCGTGGGGCGCTGGGGACAGTGGCCCCGCCTGTGGGGCTCTCCTGGTCCGCGGGGGTGGCCGGAGGGGCCCTGGGCTGGGGATTCCTTTGCTGGTCCCACAGCGACAGCTATAGGTGACCGTCCGGGGCGGGACGGGATGGGATGGAGGGATGGGATGGGATGAGCTCCACGTCCGACCATCCTGCCCGGCTCCGGCCAGCGGCCCCCAGAGCCGGCAGGAGTCCCCCAGTGCCCGGGCAGGAGGGTCCCATCCCGCCCCCTGGCAGAAGCAGAGGATTTGGGGAGCACGGAAAGCCGCACTCTGTGTTCCCCGCATCCCCAAACGCCGCAGGACCCGGCTGGCCCCGCCCGGGGCTGCGGGAGAGGATCCGGCGTGGGGACAGTGGGTGGCCTGGCTCGGGGGGCTGGGGCTGCTCCAAACAGCATCGCCCTGCTCCCCATCCCCAAACTCACCGGCACCCATCCCCAGGAGCGGGGACCACGCTGGGGTGCTCTGCTCCTCACTGGGATCCCTCAGAGCCGTGCTGGCAACCCGGGAGTTCTCCCTAAGGGCTGGGGGGCTCTCGGGTTGTGATTCCCCACCTCACCCCCCCAAAATTGGCAGTGGCTCCCGAGTCACCCAGAAGAAAGGTCAGGAGACGAGGTGGTACCCAAAAACATCACAGTGAACACCACACTCAGCAAGAAACACCCGTGGCTGCTCCTGCGGCCAGGAGGGCCCCCCCGGGACCCCCCCGCGCTCGGCTCCGCCAAATGCCCCAGAAGAAAAATATTCCTCCCCCCGGGGAGGCCAAAACATCCCATCCCCCCCGAGTCCTGGCCCAGGGCGTGGGTGGGAGTCGCCCCTTGGTCACGGCAGGTCCTCTCCGTGTCCCCTCCGTGTCCCCGCCACGCGCGGCTGCCCCATGGCCGCTCCAGGGCCTCCGTGCGGCGGCACCGAGGGGATCCCGGCGGCTCCGGCGGTGCCGGGGAAGCTGTGCCGGTGCCCCCGGCCGCTCCTTCCTCCGCCGCTCCCGGCGGGTTAGGACGTGTCCTTCAGCTCGGGGCTGGGCGGCTGCGGGGAGGGCAGCTCCGCCGAGGGCGACTGCATGTCCTGGGCACTGCCTGCCGGAGAGACGGGACAGGCCCGGGGGGGAATCACAGAGTCACCGGGGCTGGAGAAGTGCTCCGGGAGCACCGAGACAAACCTGTGCCCGATGCCCGCCTTGTGACCAGGATGGGCACTCCAAACCTCTCTGGGCAGTTCCATGGAGAAATTTCCCTCCATATCCAACCTGGAGCTCCCATGGCCGTTCCCTCTGCTCCTGTCCCTGTTCCCTGGAGCAGAGCCCGACCCCCCGGCTGTCCCCTCCTGTCCGGAGCTGTGCAGAGCCACAAGGTCCCCCCTGAGCCTCCTTTTCTCCAGGCTGAGCCCCTTCCCAGCTCCCTCAGGAATTCTCCAGCCCCTTCCCAGCTCCCTCAGCCTCTCCTGGGGCTGCAGCCCCTTCCCAGCTCCCTCAGGAATTCTCCAGCCCCTTCCCAGCTCCCGTCCCTTCCCTGGACACGCTCCAGCCCCTCGGTGTCCTTGTCCCTAAGCACGGGATGGACACGGGAACCCCGGTGCCTGATCACCCCACATCCCCACCTCCCCTGGTCACCCACCTGCGCTCAGGGACATCTCGGCCAGTTTGAGGGGCAGGTCGGCGGGGCTGACGCCGGCGGGCGAGCCCAGGATGTCGGGCAGGGCATTGCGCCGGCCCGTCCTGCTGGAGGATGCGAAGTCCAGCACGGGTTCCACCTCGGTCATGCTAACCCTGGGGAGAGACGTCCCCGATGGATGGATGGATGATGGATGGATGGATGGATGATGGATGGATGGATGGATGGATGGATGGATGGATGGATGGATGGATGGATGGATGGATGGATGATGGATGGATGATGGATGGATGGATGGATGGATGGATGGATGATGGATGGATGGATGGATGGATGGATGGATGTTGGATGGATGGATGGATGATGGATGATGGATGGATGGATGGATGATGGATGGATGGATGGATGGATGGATGATGGATGGATGGATGGATGGATGGATGGATGGATGATGGATGGATGATGGATGGATGATGGATGGATGGATGGATGATGGATGGATGGATGGATGGATGATGGATGGATGGATGGATGATGGATGGATGGATGGATGGATGATGGATGGATGATGGATGGATGATGGATGATGGATGGATGATGGATGGATGGATATGCAGAGGTAACAGGGCGGGAGGCCAAACCAGCAGTGCCAGGGAACTGCATGGCATCCCCAGCCTGGGTTCACCACTGTCTCCCTTGGAGGGTGGCTCTTGCTGAGCCAGGCAGCAGCAGCAATGTTGGGGTGCCCTGGGTGGGTGGGGACACTCCTGGGAAGCCTCGGGAACCAGGAAAATCCAACTGGCATGGAGCCAATCAGTTGCCCGTGCTGCTGGGACCTTCTCGAGGTGTTTGCTCAGCTCTGGAAACACTCTGAGCTTTTGCCATGGGAGGTGGGAGTGGCACAGGGGTGGGGGATGGCACAGGGGTGGCACGAGGGTGACAAAGGGGTGGCACAGGGGTGGCACATGACTTGGCGGGGACAAGGGGCCCTCCCCCCCCCCCCCCAGAGCACAGGGACCCCAGACCACCACCCCAGCAGCCCCATCCCCTCCGTGCCACATGTTGGTGGAAACACTGGGACTGGTGTCCCGAAGCTGGTAGCAGTGGGGGTGTGAACTCACTGGTGTTCCGTTGGGAATTCCTGCTAGCAGTTAGTTCTGGGAGTCACTGGGAGTCACTGGGAGTCACTGGGAATCCCTGCTGGGGGTCACTGCAGGGAGGACCAGCCAAGGTCCTTGGGCGCAGCCTCTGTGTGCACAGGAGGGGTGACCACAGCTGCGAGGAGGGGGAGAAATAAATGATTAGCCTGGAAGGTGATTAGTGATTTCTTAATTAGTGATCAGTGCTGTGCCATGAGGGGCAGGACCGGGTGCTGCTCAGGGGGAAACTGAGGCATGGGGCCGGGCTGCGGTGACAAAGGCAGGGGTGGGGACAAAGGTTCCCTGTACACCTGCACGGCCACTGTCCGCAGGAGCCACCTGCACTGCTCCAGCACAGCTGTGTGCATGGTCACATGTGTGCATTGTCACAGGCGTGTGAATTGTCACATGTGTGCATTGTCACAGGCATGTGTAGTGGCACAGGTGTGTGCATTGTCGCATGTGTGCATTGTCACAGGTGTGCATGGTCACAGGTGTGCATTGTCACATATGTGCATCGTCACAGGTGTGTGCAGTGTCACAGGTGTGTGCAGTGTCACAGGCGTGTATTGTCACAGGTGTGTGAAGAATTGTCACACGTGTGTGAATTGTCATGTGTGTGCATTGTCACAGGTGTGTGTAGTGTCACAGGTGTGTGAATTGTCACAGGTATGTGCAGTGTCATGTGTGCAGTGTCACAGGTATGAATTGTCACAGGTGTGTGTGTTGTCACAGGTGTGCAGTCACAGGTGTGTGCAGTGTCACGTGTGTGTGAATTGTCACATGTGTGTGAATTGTCACCTGTGTTTGCATTGTCACAGGTGTATGTGTGTGTCACCTCTGGCTGGGCTGTTCCATGTGGCTGTACAGATGTGTGCATGTGTGACATTCCCTGTCACCTGTGTGCATGTGTGGCACCCCATGACACAGTGTGGCACCCCCTGACGTGTCAGTGTGACAGTGTGGCACCCCCTGCCATGCTGTGCGACACTCCCTGACACTGTGTTTGCACGTGTGGCACTCCCTGACACACCCATGTGACAATGTGGCACTCTTTGTCACACATCTGTGCATGTGTGGCACTTCCTGGCAGTCTGTGCCCGTGTGACCCCCCCTGCCACGCCGTGTGACACTCCCTGTCACTGTGTCTGCACGTGTGGCACTCCCAGGCTCGCAGTGGCACAGCCGTGTCACCTCCTGTCCCAGAGTTTGTCCCAGCCCGCACCCGCTCCAGGTCCCTCAGCTGGCACCGCCTGTGCCACAGCAGCACCCGGGAGCCCCGAGCCTGGCACGGGACACGTGTGACATCCCGGGGTGTCCCGCCGTGTCCCCAGGCTGTTGGGGCACACAGAGCTGTGTGTGGCAGAGGTGTGAGCACGCGGCACACGCGTCCCAGCGGGTTCGGGGATTTTGGGGACAGATCCTGCGGGGAGGGGCTGAGCAGCCACGGGGATGTGGCACTTGGGGACAGGGCTGGCGGCTGAGGGAACGGCCGGACGCCGGTCTCGGGGGCTCCGGGCTGAGGGATTTGGGGATTCCAGGTGAATCCCTGTGAATCCCTGTGCCGAGTTCACACACGCGTGTGCACACTCACACACTCACATACACACACTCAGTCTCACACACATGTGCATGCTCAGACACTCACACACACACACACACTCACACACACACACGCACACACTCATACATACAAGTGTGCACACTCACATACACACACTCTCACATGCGTGTGCACACTCACACACACACTCACATACACACACTCACTCTCACACACGTGCATGCTCAGATACTCTCACACACACACGCTCACACAATGTGCATGCTCACACACACACGTGCACACTCATACATACAAGTGTGCACACTCACACACACACTCACATATTCACTCTCACACGTGCATGCTCAGACACTGTCACACACACTCACACTCTCACATGCGTGTGCACACATGTGCACACACTCACAGATGTGCGCACACTCACTGTCACACACTCTCTCACACACACTCACACACATGCATGCACACACACACTCTCACACATACATGTGCACAAACACACACTCACAGACACACACACAGACTCACACCTGCCGGGGATCGGCCCCGGGACCCGCTGGATCCCGCCGGGATCGGGACCCGCTGGATCCCCCCGGGATCGGGACCCGCTGGATCCTGTCGGGGATCGGGACCCGCTGGATCCTGACAGGGATCGGGACCCGCTGGATCCTGACAGGGATCGGGACCCGCTGGATCCCGCCGGGGATCGGGACCCGCTGGATCCCCCCCGGGATCGGGACCCGCTGGATCCCCCCGGGATCGGGACCCGCTGGATCCCGCCGGGGATCGGGACCCGCTGGATCCTGCCTGGGATCGGGACCCGCTGGATCCCGCCGGGGATCGGGACCCGCTGGATCCCGCCGGGGATCGGGACCCGCTGGATCCCGCCGGGGATCGGGACTCGCTGGATCCCCCCGGGGATCGGGACCCGCTGGATCCCGCCGGGATCGGGACCCGCTGGACCCCGCAGCTCGCAGGGATGGGGTCGGGGCCGGGCCCCGCGGGCTCACCCCGCTCCGACAGCCACACCGGGGACCGGGACCTGCTGCTGCTGCCCGGGGACAGCCCCGGGGCTGGCGCTGCCCCGAGCTCTCCTGGGATGCAGCACCGCGGTCCCAGAGCCCATCGGGCTGTCCCTGCACCCCCGGGGACAATGTCCAAGCCACCAACACCTGCCCCACGCCATCACCCCCCGGTCCTACAGGCAACTCCAGCCCAAATGGGGCAAATCCCACTGGATAAACGCGGTGAGCGAGGATATCCCCCTCTAAGCAGGGACAGTTTTGATGGCTTAACGTGCTCTCAGCCTAAAAAAGCTCCTGGAGTCACATGGGAGGTCCTCGGGGCGCTGGCTCCTGCTTTAATGCCCCTAATGGGATAGAGGAGGGCAGAAATAAACCTTAATCCCCGCTGGAAATAGGCAGGGAAGGTGCTGGGAGAGGTGGAGGGAGGAGATGGACTGGGATGTGTTCCTTGGTCAGGGAATAGCAGAGCCCTGGAGGAGGAGAGGAAGGTGCTGAAGGGGCAGAGAAAGGTGAGACCCACCTGGGGATGGAGCAGGCACAGGGACCAGGTCAGGGTCAAACACATCCATGATCCCCTCAGCATCGGCCTGTCCCCTCCAACACAGCTTTTTGGGGCTGCTGGGGGTGGCAGGGACCCCAAACTGCCCCTGGAGCCTGGGGACCACCACAGACACGCCACAGCTTTGCCAAACACGCTCCCCCCACCAGAGACAACAAATCAGGAATGCTCCAGGAATGCAGGACCTGGGAAGTGTTACAGGAATATTGAGGAGTCATTCAACCACAAGGATTTGCTTCTTCATCTTCTGAGTTGTTAGTGGGTCATGAGCTCCTCTGGAAGGGGGTTTGGGGCATTTAATGATCTTGGCTTCCTCTCTCTGAGGGTTCCTCCTGCTTGTTTAATTCAACATTGTATGGGATCTGTGCTGGGAATGCTGCAGCCTCCAAAAATCCACCAGCGACCCTTCAACACTGATGAACACGATAAAAAATGGGAAGGATTTAGCCAGATGAAACTGTAAAATTGGGTGGAATGGAAAGAGATGCCACAAGTCAGAAGGGAATGGGAACATCATCCAGGAAAATGAGCCCAGAGTCCACCCGGGAGGGAAATCCAATGGGGTTGGCTTAGCCAGAGCCCGACAGGCAGCAGCCAGCCCGAGCAGCCCGGAGCCAGGAGCAGCAGATGGCAATAATTAAACACAGGATAAAATCTGGAGAGCCGGGAGCTCTCCGGGGAGGCAGCAGGTTCTGCTCCTCTCCAGGGAAGTGGCTGCAGGCTGCTGGAGCCCCGGGGACCCTGAGGGGGGAACGGGCTGTGTCACCTGCCCAGGGACAGCTCCAGGAGCCCAGGGAGAGGGAAGGAGGGGGATAAAAACTGCCCTGAACCACTGGGAAAGGGGGAAAAGCTGCAGGAATGTGGGCTGGGGCAGGAATATTGAACATGGAGGTGCAGAATGACTTTTGGAACAGGTTTTGCTCCACACGAGGAAGTGTCTGGAGAGGATGATCCCTCCTGGCAGGGATGCAGCTTCCAGGACCCATTCCCATGGGATGCTGGCTCCCCTCTGCCTGCCCTAGGCAGCAGAACCTCTCCAACCATGGCCTGGCATTTTCATCCCTAAATGCCCAGGATTCCAGGTGGGCCAGGCAGGAATTTGGGCCAGCTCGGATCTTGCTGGGCACCTTTGGAGTGATGGTGTGAAGTGAGTGTAGGGATACAAGTGAACCTGCATCCTGCTTGGAGCATCAGCAGGGTCTCCCACTGCTTTTCCCCAAATTTTCCTCTGGCTCTTTTCCTCCCTGGCTCTTTCCCAAAGCTCTGAGGAATTGTTCCAGTGGGATTTCTAAGCAGAGGTGACACTGGCAGCCCCCCAAAGCTCTGGCACCTCCCAGTACCTGCAGGGTTGGCTCTTTCCTGGGATTCCCTTCCCAGCAAAGGCTTCAGAAAAGTGGCTCCCACTCCTTCCCTCTCCATGGAGCAGCAGATCCCCCTCGTTGGGATAATTCCACTTCCAGAGGAATTCCCATCACCCTCTAAGCCCTTTCCCATCGTGTCCTGCCTTCAGCTCTGACCTTCCTCCTGCTCTTACACACTCATCCTCACACCCAGACCAGCTTTCCCTCTTCTCCACCGCTGCTGTTTGTCCTTGGATTGTCTCAGCCCTGGATTTGGGAGATGCTGAAGGGTCTCTTTGCACCCTCCATCACCCTCACATCCCTCCCCTGCTCCCTGCCTGGTCCCCATTGCTGCCCTGCAGATGGGCAGGACCAGCTTTAGGCTCAGTCCCACCCCTCACACCCAAATCCTGAATTATTCCACCCAGACATCTCCCTGGATCCCAGGGATCCTTTTAAAGATCAGCCTTCATCCTCTGCTTCCTTTTGCACAATTTGGGGTCTCACTGCCCAGAGCAGCTGTGGCTGCCCCTGGATCCCTGGCAGTGCCAGGCTGGACACTGGGGCTGGGAGCACCGGGGACAGTGGGAGGGGTCTCTGCCATGGTAGGGGTGGCACTGGATGGGCTTTAAGGTCCTTCCAACCAGGGATTCTTTGATTTTTTTGATTTTTTTCCCCAGCTGTAGGACTCGGAATGTTTATTTCCACATGAAACCTGAGCTGTGTCCCAGCTAATACCAGCCTAGGCAGAGCATAAACCCTTCTCTTCAGGGCTCAGCTGGGCTTGTGGGATACTGAGACCTAAATTGCTGTTGAAGGCAAGGAGAAGAAGGGCTCTGAAGTGGGACACCGGTAATCTCCATTCCCTGCAACTCCCGGCCTCCAGCAGGGCGATGTGCAGGGGAGGAGGGGTTTGCTGCTGCATCGGCGGAGTGGAGCCGCCGGCAGGAGCAGAGGCTGTGCTGTTATTCCTCTGTCACTCAGGGGATGACGGCAGAGTTCAGCTCTGCCCAAAATCCAAGCTGAGTCTGTCCAGACGGGATTTCAGGCTCTTGGTGTAACCCGTCCCTTTGGTTTTTAACGCTGGAAACACGAACCAGAGCGAGCCCTGCTCCGGTGTGGGAGTGAACCCAGCGCTTGTGCTCCAGACATCCCATCCTAAATTTCCCTGAGCAAACCCAAATTGTGCTAACCCAAACCCAGGCGCTTCCAGACCTGGGGCTGCTCACACCACATCCCAGAGCAGGGCTTGGCTTGCCCAGAGAAAATCCCCTCTGGATCCCACAGGCCTGGATTGGGCGGGGAACTGAGCTCCAGGGGCTCAGCACTTTAATCCTGGCACATCCTGCTGAGCTCAGCATCTCCCACGAGTCCACACTGGGATAAAATCGAGGCGTTTTTTCCCTGGGAGCAGCACACAGGGCATCTGGAAAGATGCTGAAAGCAGCGGGCAGAGCTGGATGTGGGATTCCCTCCGGAGCACCTGGGTTCCAGCCCTGGACAGGCCGGAGTTGCTCTCATTAGAGAGCAAAGCACCCAGGGCTCAGCGGGCAGAGGCACGAGGACATGGGTGACACTGCAGGGCTTCATCTGCATCCCAAACCTCCAGGAGAGGGCATGGAAAACCTGGAGAAGCTCAGCTGTGCTGCCCACGGTGCCCAGAGAGGGAATGGGCAAATCCCAGCTCCTCTTGGCATCCTCTGGGGCTCCCAGCCCAGCACACATCCCTGCTGCCCACCCCTGCTGCTCTCCCTGGGGATGTTTCCATCACTCTGTGCCCCTAACGAGGATCTCTGGCTTTTCCCAGCACACGGAGCAGGGATTGTGGAGGCTGCAAAGGGTGAGATCCCTCTGCCAGGAGGCCCTGGGGCTCAGGGAATGGCAGGGACGGAGCAGCCTGGCAGGAGGGCACCCCTGGGGCAGGGATCAGCTCCTGCCAGCTCTGATCCGTGTGCTGGGCAGAGCACGGGAGGGACAGCGGCTCAGGGACAGCAGGAGGGGTGGGAAAAGCACCTGAAACCACCAGCCATGGCTGCTGGTGGCAAATCCCCAGGGCTGGCAGCCCTGAATCCCAGTGCCAGGGGAGGGGACAGCTCTGGGATCCAGCCTGGCACCAGCAGGGAGAGACACTCAGCCCACAGTGCTTCGGGTGGGGATGGGGAGAGGGGAGGGAAGGAAGGGAAAGGAAAAGGAAGGAAGGAAAAGGAAGGAAGGAAGGAAGGAAGGAAGGAAGGAAGGAAGGGAAGGAAGGGAAGGAAGGGAAGGAAGGAAGGAAGGAAGGAAGGAAGGAAGGAAGGAAGGAAGGAAGGAAGGAAGGAAGGAAGGAAGGAAGGAAGGAAGGAAGGAAGGAAGGAAGGAAGGAAGGAAGGAAGGAAGGAAGGAAGGAAGGAAGGAAGGAAGGAAGGAAGGAAGGAAGGAAGGAAGGAAGGAAGGAAGGAAGGAAGGAAGGAAGGAAGGAAGGAAGGAAGGAAGGAAGGAAGGAAAGGATCCCACCCCATCCCAGGGAGGAATGGAAGCTGCTCCAGCCACTCCCAGGCCAGCCAGGTGTTCTCCAGCCTGTAGGCTGTGACCTGTTCCAGAGCTATTCCTATTCCATCCTCCACCCCCATCAGTTAATTCCCTTTAATTAACTGATTAAAGGTAATCAGTTGGAGTGGTGGGAGGAGCACAGGAATTCCTGCTGGGGAGTTTGGGTGCCTATCAGGGGCCCTACAAAGGTGCTGGGTGAGCCTCCCTTCCCCATATTCCTCAGCCCCACTGGCTGTGTCCAGGTCCTTTTTGAGTCCCAGGGGGAAACTGTGGCAAGCACATTTCTCTCCCTCTCAGGATTTTTCATAGAGGTGAACAGAGGAAAGAAAGAGAAAACCATTTCTATTTCTGCTCCTTGTTTTTCCTATGTGGAATGTGTTTGGAGAATTGTTTCCCTGGGGTGATTGCTTGGTTGGATTCTGGTGAGGATTGTTTGAGTCTGATGGGCAATCCAACCCACCTGGGGCTGGACTCTTGAGAACAGGGTCACGAGCTGGGTGGGAGTTAGAGTCAGAGAAAGTAGTGTGTAGTTTTAGTATCTTTGTTTTATATAGCATATTAATGTATTTTAGCATAGTTATAATAAAGAAATCATTCAGCCTTCTGAATTGAGTCAGACATCGTCATTTCTTCCCATTGGGTTTGCCTGCATTTACAATAAGTGGCATTCCACATAGGAAAAACGAGGAGCAGGAATAGAAATTGTTTTCTCTTTCTTTCCTCTGTTCACCTCTATGAAAAATCCTGAGAGGGAGAGAAATGTGCTGCCACAGGAAACACCACGGCCCCTTTGGCATGAGGGGGATGGGACCCATCCCCAGCCCCACGAGACAGAGCTGGCACCGGGATAACCCGGCTTGGATAGCCCAGCCTGGATAACCTGGATAACCCAGCCTGGATAACCTGGATAACCCAGCCTGGATAACCTGGATAACCAAGCCTGGATAGCCCAGCTCCACTCAGGGAGTCAGGGGAGTCAACAGCAGCTCCGTGGGGAAGGAAGGGATCTAATGAGGGTAATTAGGGTGATTGAGCCCTGGGTAATGGAGCTCCCAGCAGAACCCTCAGTTCCCTGCTCCGACACGCCACAAACTGTAATTTTGCATAATAAAACCGGGTAATTTTGAATAATAAACGTGTCACCCACATCCCCAGCAGTTCCATTCCTCGCCAGGTTCCTCCTCCCCAAAGGGTTTTCTACCTCTGCTCCAGCCTGAGCAGCCCGGGTGGGGCTGGGTGACACAGCCCGGGGATGGGGACGGGGACACCCTCGTTTCTTCCGGCTGTGGAGCCGTGGGTGGCACCGGGATTGGTGCCAGGGGAAACCCAGGGAGCTGTGGGCTGGCACAGGGTGCCAGCTGGGTGCCACCAAGCACATCCCAGGGAGTGCCAGGGGCTGGGTGACAGCCTCACCTCCCTGCACGAGCGGAAAGGTGGCACCTGGAGAGGACCCCGCTGCAGCTGGGAGTGGAGGGGGCTCCCAGCCCTGCCACACCACTGGTGTAAGTGCAGCACCCGGAATTCCGGGGAGCAGAGGCAGCTGGAGCTGCCCGGGGAGCTCTGGCTCTCCGGGGAGCCCCGGGCACGGCTTCCCAGCCCCGGGGTGCCGCGGATCCTTCCCGCTGCAGCTCAGCCAAGGGGAGCTGGAACAGCCCCAGGACACCCAGCTCTGAGGCAGCAACCCCCAGCAGCAGCGGGACCTCGTCTGGAGGAGATCCAGATGTTTCCCTGCACCGAGGCTGGGGCACCATCGGGATCCCCCAGCTGTCACCTCCGCCCTGTGACAAACCCCGGCCCCTGGGAAGCCACCAGGGAGGGGAACAAAGGCCAGGGAGGGAAGAAATCCGGGCAGGTGCTCTGGGATCAGAGGCACAGCTGGAAATCTGGGATGGAACAGAGCCCGTTCCAATGGCCCAGGGCTGAGCCAGGAGCTGGAATTGTTCATTCTAGGAGCCAAGGGAGCTGGAATTGCCATTCCAGGAGCTGGAATTGGCCATTCCAGGAGTGGGAATTGCCATTCCAGGAACCAAAGGAGCTGGAATTGGCCATTCCAGGGGCCAAGGGAGTTGGAATTGGCTGTTCCAGGAGCTGGAATTGCCATTCTAGGAGCCAAAGGAGCTGGAACTGCCATTCCAGGAGCTGGTATTGTACATTCCAGCAGCTGGAATTGGCCATTCCAGGAGCTGGAATTGTTCATTCTAGGAGCCAAGGGAGCTGGAACTGCCATTCCAGGAGCTGGAATTGACCATTCCAGGGGCCAAGGGCAGAGCAGGCCCGGGGTCCCCATCCTGTTCATGGTGCCAGGTCCCCCAAGGCCTGGAGCACCCAGCAGAGCTCCTGCAGCTGCCCCAGGAGCTGCAGCCCGAGGTCTCTTCACAACCAAAGCCCCAGGG
Organism: Taeniopygia guttata; assembly: GCF_048771995.1. NCBI lineage: Eukaryota > Metazoa > Chordata > Aves > Passeriformes > Estrildidae > Taeniopygia > Taeniopygia guttata. The sequence continues at coordinate 5,661,418 of NC_133048.1, read as the reverse complement.
CGCCCCCGAGAGCACCCCCACCCTGCCCCCCAGCATCCCAGAGCGAGGAGGAACGCTGGGATTCCCTCCGTTTAAAGAAGTTAGACTCTGGCTCTGCCACCACCCTTCCCCTTGCCCATCTCCTGCTTTTTGGGGGGCGATGGTGCTGAGCGGGTGAGGGTGAGGACAGGGGACAGTGGCGGGGCTGTGTCCCTTTGTGACAGCGAGGACTGAGGTGTCCCTTGGCGGACACCCCAAGGTCACGGGCTGGGAGCTTTCGGGGTGAGCAGGGGACATCCTGCCTCTGCCACCTCCTCGGTGGCACTGCCACCCAGCCAGGGGACAGCAGCCAGCTCCGGGGACCGAAGGGACGCGATCCAAGCATCTGCAGGGGCAACCTGCCAGAACGATGCCCCGAAGGCGGGGAGGAGGGGCTGTCCCCGGGGGAAGCCCTTTCCTCCCGGGAGGAGCACCACAGGAGCGTCCCTGTGTCCCCTGCACGGGGTGCTCAGCCCCGGGGGGACTCCCCGTGCCCGGGGACCCCCGCAGCTCCCTGGGCCCAAATCGCCCGGGAAGCTCCAGCCGGGAAGCGGAGGGCTGGAGCTGGGGTGGGGGTGGAAGCGGTAGCTGAGAGGAGGAGAGGGCAGGGGGGACCCAGGACACGCAGGGGGTGGGTGCCAGGGCGCGACAGAGGTGCCGCCATGGGGGTTGATCTGAATGCCCACCTTGAGACAGACGAGCCTCGCTCAGTGCCTCAGCACTGCTCCCCCAAATCCTCCCCACAGCCCCCTGCCCCTGGGGAGGATGGGCAAAGACACCCCAAACCCTCGAGAGACACCCCACCGCAGCTGCTGCCAACTGTCACCCCCCAAAAACCCCATCTGTCCCCGAGGCCACCGCCATCCCCTCACCCCCGGCCTGTCCACCTTCCCAGGGAGGTGCCCGCGGTGGGCACCCAATCTCCAGGGTGGGCACCAATCCCCGGGTTGGGTGCCTGGTCCCCTGTCCCGGTGAGCCCGGGGCACCCTCCGCGGTGGCCCAGGGCCTCGGTGCCACCGCGTCACCTGCGCCCCGCAGCCGCCGGCGGCTCACCTGGTGCGGGCAGCGATCCCGGGGCCGGTGCCGAGGCCGGTGGTGATGGTGGCACCGGAGGTGATGCTGCTGCCGGGGCCGGGGGCGGTGGGATGGCGGTGCCGGGGGCGGTGGGATGTCGGTGCCGGGGGCGATGCCGGTGCCGCCGTTGATGCTGATTGCGGTGTCGGTGCCGATGGTGATGCCGGTGCCGGTGCCGGTGCCGATGGTGATGCCGGTGCCGGTGCCGGTGCCAGCCCGGCTGCCGGGGGAAGGATGCTCCGCGCTCGGCAGGAGCCGCGGGGAAGCCTCCGGCTCCAGGCGGCCCTGGGGCACCCGGGGCCGAGCCGCCGCCGCCGCCGCCCGCCCAGCGCCGCCGCTGCCGCCCGGCCCGGCCCCCGCTCGGCGCGGGGGGGACCCAGCGCGGCCCCGCCCGCCGCCCCCCCGCTCCCCCGCCGCCGGGGCCGCCCCCCGGCCCCCCCCGGGCCGCTGTGTCCCCGCGTCCCCCCGCGCCGACACAAGGGGAGGGAGGGCTGTGACATCCCCCGGGCCGAGCTCCGGGTGACTCTGCCCCGCTTGCAGCCCCCAGCCCGGGCGGGGGGAAATGGGGAAATCCACTCCCATTTCCTCTGGGTTCGGCTCCCCGGCTGCAGAGCCCCCCGGGGGGGGGGTGGGTTGAGGGGGCTCTGCTCCCCCACCAGGACAATTTGACCCCAACCCACACGGCTCCATTTAGCGCAGCCAAAATCAATGACAGGCTCCGAGTCTTTGGTGGGGAAAAAGAGAATTAAAACAAATCCGTGGCTGCAGCCGTGTGGCATGTGGCGGGTGGGGGAGGGGGCGGGGGGCTGGCAGACCCTGACTGCGGCTGGCGGATCGCGGCACAGCCCCGCACCGTGCCCCGCACCGGGCCAGCCCCGCTGGGCACAGCCTGGGCGCGGAGCAGATGCCACCAGCTGCTCCTGGCCTGACACCGCTGTCACCTTGAGGCGGGGACACGGCCAACGCCGAGGGTGTGAGATGGGGTCCTCACCCCCAGCCCCGAGCCGGGTCAGGGCAGCGAGGTGGGGGACGCAGAGCGGGAATTAAAACCGGCTGGATTCCACGCAGGAGCAGGAACCATCTCCCAACGCTTCCATCGGCATCCCTGCCGCTGGGAGACCCGCGGGGCTGGTGAGGGGCTCCGAAATGTCCCTCCTGGCCCTGAAGGCGGCTGTCCCCAGGGCTGGGGGAGCGGGGTGTACTTTGGGAGGGACCCCCAAGGGTGACGGGTTCCCCATCCCTGCAGTGGGACGCTGCTCCCAGCAGGAGCGGGGCTGGGGCGTGATCCCAAATTCCCGGCTCTGGCCGATGGCCGCGGGCGATGCTCAGCACCTGGAGCGCGGTGTCCATCCCTGCCTTCCTCTAGAGCCCGGTGTCCATCCCTGCCTTCCTCTAGAGCCCGGTGTCCCTCCCTGCCTTTCCCTGGAGCCCGGTGTCCCTCCCTGCCTTCCCCCGGTGCCCGGTGTCCATCCCTGCCCTCCCCCGGAGCCCGGTGTCCATCCCTGCCCTCCCCCGGAGCCCGGTGTCCCTCCCTGCCCTCCCCCGGACCCCGGTGTCCATCCCTGCCCTCCCCTGGAGCCCGGTGTCCATCCCTGCCCTCCCCCGGAGCCCGGTGTCCCTCCCTGCCCTCCCCCGGACCCCGGTGTCCATCCCTGCCCTCCCCTGGAGCCCGGTGTCCCTCCCTGCCTTCCCCCGGAGCCCGGTGTCCCTCCCTGCCTTCCCCTGGAGCCCGGTGTCCCTCCCTGCCTTTCCCCGGTGCCCGGTGTCCATCCCTGCCCTCCCCTGGAGCCCGGTGTCCCTCCCTGCCGTCTCCCGGTGTCCCTCCCTGCCGTCCCCGGAGCCCGTGGGGACACCGCGCTGGCCGCTCCGCTGCTGCCGGCCCTGATGCCCCCCGAGCCCCGCACCCCGCAGGGACAGCCCCGGCTGTGCCAGGGGACAGCGACACGGGCAGCGCCACCAGGGCACGGCTCGAGTGCGGTACCCCCGCACCCCAAAATCTCGGCAGGGCTGCGGCGGCAGCCGGGGGGGGTGTGGGGGGGGGACACTGGTGACACTGGTGGCCGCGGCCGCTCACGCGTGGGGACGGGCGAGTGGCAGCGCCCCGCGGCGAGCGGAGCCCTCGCCAGCCGCTATTTATAGCCGCTCACGCTCCGCGTTCTCCTTGACTGTCTCCCCTCCCCGCAGCAGCCTCGGGCCGAGCAGCGGCGGTGTTTATCCTGCCTGGCAGCCGATCGGATGTGACACTGCTGCCGCGGGCCGAGGGGACGTCTGGCAGCGAGGGAGGGGATGCTGCGGGCGTGGAAGGGACAGGAGAGCCCGCTGTGATTCGGAGCACCTTGGAGAGTTCTCCCTCTCTGCCGCTCCCGAGCGGCCCCGGCGGATGCTCTGCCCCGGGACGGCTGAAGGACAGGCACACCACATCCATTTCCTGCAAGGCTGAACAATTCCCTCCCCACTGTGGTCCTTGGGATGGCCGGGCTGGGGCAGCTGGGGAAACTGAGGCACACCAGAGGTGTGTGAGTCCCCCCATATCCCGTCAGTGCGGCGCTGACACGGAATAACCTCTCCCAACCTGCCTGCATCAGGGCATGCTGAGCAGCAGCAGCTCCCAGCTGGAGCCCCAGGGATTCAGGACAGCAGCTGGGAAGGGAAAATTATTCCAAAATTATTCCAAAATTATTCCAAAGTTATTCCAAAGTTATTCCCTGCTCAGGCAGCTCGCACTGGGAGCTGGTCCAGGGCAGGGCCGTGCTGCTGGTGCTGCCCCGGCGTGGGGGCAAAGGCTGCTCTGAGCTCCCTCTGCTCTTCCAGCTGCTGCTCTGGGGCTTTGCAGACCTCGGGATCCTCTTCCCAGGATGCTCCCAGCAGGATGAGCCTTCCCGCCCATAAGGGGCCTAAAATCCATCGTCTGTGCCCTCCCGAGCTTTGGGAGAGCCCCTGACTGACCCATCAGGGGTGTGAAGCCAGCGAGGATGGGCTCAGACTGCTCCCAGCTCTGCTCTAAATCCTATTTTCCCCTAAAAACCCAGGATCCAGAACTGGGAGAAAATCGGTCTGGAAGAATCTATTCCCCTGCTGCTGCTGCTGCTGCTGCCCAGCTGCTTTATCCCCCTGGGGCAGGAGGGTCAATAAACCCCACAGACTCTCGAGGGTCTCTGGCAGTTCCTGGCTTTCCTGGAGGCAGCAGGGAGGGAGCAGGGCTGTTTTCCTCTCCCCTGCCCAGCACTGCGGGCTCTGATCTGGGCTAAAAGTCACTGCTGGGGGGAGCAGCCCTTTGCTGTTCCTCTTTTAGACGCATCTTTCCCATTTCCAGCCCGGCTGAGCCCCTGCTCGCCTGCTGGGACACAGGTGACGTGCAGGGAAGGTTATTCCTGAGCCCGGGGGCTGCGTCAGTGCCTCGGCTGAGGTGCTATTTTGGGACATGGGTCACAGGGTTTGGGGACCTGCAAGTTGTTCCCTGGCCGAGGGCTGGGACTTTCCATGAGCTCCAGCAGGACACGGCCTGGAGGCCACCCTGGAGTGATGGAGGTGCAGGAAACACCCTCGGGGAAAACCTTCCTGCCTGTGAGATCTCTGGGGCCAAAGGCATCGAGAGCATTTCCTTGCCCGCAGGACTCCAAGGCAGAGGGAAAATGCCAGCAGACATCTCCCAGGGAGGAGATCTGTCACCAGGCAGGCTGGGGCGTCATGCTGAGCAGAGTCTGGACATCTCAGAGCTGCAGCAGTGCCCTTCCCAGGCACCCTCCGTGCTCCAGGGCTCTGCCAGCTGCATCCCAGAGTGCTGCTCCGCCCTGTCCTTCGCAGGGCACAAGGATTCTGCAGCTCCATCTGCCCCCAGGACGTCAGGGAGCTTTTGGAGATCCTCCCCCCGCGGCCCAGAGCATCCTGCCCCGGTGGGGGACAGCACACGAGCTGCTTTTCCTGATTTTATTCCCTAGTTCAGGCTGTCAGGGCAGCTGGAATATCTGCAGTGGGTTGCACTGGTCATTGCAACTCATCTGCAGCCTCGCTGTCCCCGTCAGAATGGAAAATTTCAACCAAAACCATGATTTGTTGCTGTTTTTGCAGCAGCAGAAGCTCCTTCCTGACCCAAAGGTGAGGTGGATCCCGCAGCCAGATGCAATCCCAGCCCGAGGCTCATCCTGCTGCCAGTTCATCACAGGAGCTGTGGGAAACAAGGGGCACAGAATGACTCAAAGTGCCTCTCTTGGGGCTCAGCCACCAAAATATTCATCTCCTGCCCCAGTGGACCAGCAGAACGTGCAAATGATTTCTGGGAATTAGCTCAGGAAACCACCTTGCCTGTGCATTGGCTCTGATATTGGCTGAAATCCCACATTTCTGGGCAGCAGCACAGGCAGGAGGGAGCCCAGCAAGGTCAGGACAGCTCAGAGCAGCACGGGAGGGCTTGGGAAGAGCTGGGATGGGGTGGGAAGAGCTGGGATGGGGTGGGAAGAGCTGGGATGGGGTGGGAAGAGCTGGGACAGGGTGGGATGAGCTGGGGTGTGGTGGGATTTGCCCCGTTCTTCCTTTAAGGGGCCAGATCAGGGCAGCGAGGAGAGCGTGGGGAGGAAAGGTGTGCTGGAGTTAACCGAGCAGAAAGGCAGCATCCCCAAAAAAACGTGTTCGTGGGCAAAAAAAAAGGAATCTATTCTTCATGCTCCAGTAACTTCCAGATGCCTGGAATGGGGATGTGGAGCCTCACAAACACCTCCCGGCTCGGGGAGCGCCTTGCACCCCCTGCCTGGGCACGGAGCGGGAGGTGTGCACCCCAGAACTCGGGGGTTTCACCAAACCCACCCGATTCCAAGCCCCGAGTGCCCAGCCGAGCGCAGGGACGCTGCCAACCTGCGAGGACCCCGCAGGTGGGTGGGCAGGGAGCGGCCGGGCCCGGTGCCAGCGGGAGATGCGGGCACCGCCCGCAGCCCTGCCCGCCTCGGGGATTCGTGCGCAGCTCCCCGCGCCCGGGCTGCGCTTTTTTTATCCCTCCTGCTCTTACGTTGACATTCTTAGCTGTGCCACTGGCTCCGGCGCTGCTCGCTAACCCCTTTTACAGGCGGCTAAATTTAGCCCAGGCAGCCAAGCAAAATCTGCTGGGCACGGCCACGCGGGGCTCGGCAGCACCGGGGGGGGGCTGCGGGCACCGGGGGGACACGGCCAGCTCCGTGCCGGTGGCATCTGCCACCCGCGGTGTCCCCGCTGCTGCCCCGGCGGGTCCGGCCGCCTCTCCCCGCCCGCAGCGCCGCTTCTGCTCCCACCCACCCGCAGCTCCCGAGGCGGTTCGAATCCCTGAGCCTGGAAAAAGGCCGGTGGAAAAGCCCGGCTGGCTGCTGTGGCTGACAAAGAACAGCCCTGGAGCCCCCGGGGTGCAGGCAGCGACCCCAAAATCCGCGCAGGGCTCATCTGCACCCCACAAAGGCTCTGCAAAGCAGGGACAGGGTCGGGGGTGGGCTCAGCTCGGCTCCCCCCTCTCCTGTCAAACTGATAGTTCTGCTGGATCCATGAACTCATTAAGCAGACACTGATCTAATTGTCTCCACGCCGCCACTTGTGGGATTTTTTTCTCTCCCTTTTTGGTTTTAACTGGCAAGAGTGAGGTGAAAGGTCGAGCAGAGAAGTCTAATTGGATCTCCATGGCTCATTAAGTGCCCTCCGAGAGGGAGAATCGTTCAGGCTGCAGATGAAGAGGCTCAAAACCCGCACGTGCCTTGGGCAGCTCTCCCAAATTCCCATCCCCACAGCGGTGCCCTGGCTCCTGTGCACCCAGCTGGAGGTGTGCTGGCAGCCAGGGGACATGGGGAATGGGCGGAGGGGCTCGGGGGGGCTCGTGAGGGAGTGTGGAGGAAGGCTGGTGACTTCGGGTGACGTTGGGTGTCTTTGGGTGTCTTTGGGTGACTTTGGGTGTCTTTGGGTGACTTTGGGTGACATTGGGTTTCTTTGGGTGTCTTTGGGTGTCTTTGGGTGTCCTTCAGTGACATTGGGTGGCTTTGGGTGACATTGGGTGACATTGGGTGGCTTTGAGTGTCTTTGGGTGTCCTTCAGTGACACTGGGTGTCTTTGAGTGGCCTTGGGTGACATTGGGTGGCTTTGGGTGATATTGGGTGTCTTTGGGTGTCTTTGGGTGTCTTTGGGTGTCTTTGGGTGTCCTTCAGTGACATTGGGTGTCTTTGGGTGTCCTTCAGTGACATTGGGTGTCTTTGGGTGTCTTTGGGTGACATTGGGTGACTTTGGGTGGCTTTGGGTGGCTTTGGACACCAGGAAAGAAAATGGAGGGGCTCAAATCTTGAGGGTGCAAGCAGGAGCAGGCGGAGGGGAAGGGAAGATGCTCCTCCTGCCCAAGGTCACCTTCAGAGCAAGGTCCCACCCTGCTGCTCCCTCCTGCAGGTCCCCCCTGCCACCTCTGCGACTCAGATCCTTGGGGAGAAATGCAGCTCACGGTGGAGTGACCCCCAAATTCTCCAGCCCATGAGAGACCCGGTGGTTGTGACAGCACAGAGTCTCTGCTGTGACAGTGCCATCCATCACCGGGCGGGTGTCTGGGCACTGCCAGGAGAAAGACAAACAGCACCTGCCCGAGCTCAGTGGGGACACGCCGCAGCTCCCCCAGCCTGTCCCTGTGTCTGGGAGCCCAGGACAAACCAGGACTCAAGGAGAGCCTTTCAGCCCTTCATCCCCCTGGACGGGAGGGGCTGTGGGCAGAAGACCCCAGCACAATGACAAGGGACAGGTTTAGTGACAGCCCCTCAGCCGCTGTGCCACCCCAGTGGCCTTTATGACATCTCAAAGTGGCCAAAGGCCCTTGGAGAGGGTCCCAGTCCTCAGTGAGTTTCCCAGCAGCAATGCCAGAGGGCGGGGAGGCCGTCAGAGGGCTCAGAGGGTTTTCTGGGGCTCCAGCAGGCTGCAGGCTCTGCTCCATCCGGCTCCCAGGGAATGGGCACAGCCCCGAGGCTGCCAGAGCTCCTGGAGCCTTTGGCACTGCTCCAGGGATGCCCAGGCTGGGGTGGTTGGGGTGTCTGGGCAGGGACAGGAACTGGGATTCATTGTGGATTCTCAGCTCAGGATATTCTGTTATCCTCAATTCTGGGATTTGAGATGTTCTGGGCTGGGAAGACAGGAGGGTCCTGGTGGATGAAATGAGAACAAAGGAGCTCAGGCACAGACGGTTCTGCAGATTCCCGCAGTGTTCCTCCTGAAAGTCATCCCCCTCACTGCCCTGCTCTGCACGCCGGCTCCTGTGCCCTGAGCGCCCTGGCTGGCCGGAATTAAAGGCTGAGCAGGTGCCCGTTGCTCCTGTGTCTCTGGTTATTACAGAGCAGCTCAGTGAAAACCAATTCCCCGCCTGCCTCAGAGGCGTCCTCGGACCAGGGGAAGGGGCTGCTGCCACCTCAGCCCTTCTGCACTCGCCCTTCCCATCCCAGCCCGCCTTTGTGCCTGCCCCACTCTCACCTGGGGCTTCAGACCCTGAGGGAGGCAGCAGAGCTGAGCAAAGGCACTTGGGAGGCCCCATTCCTGCCCCTCCTTGCAGCACAGGGTGGGTAGGGGGACCCCCAGTCCCCAAGGCTGGGGTTGCATCTGGGGGCCGAGGGGAAGGGTCCTGTGGGCCCTAAATCCCACCCTGGAGCTCCCAGGATGCCAAAGGCAGGGCAGCCCCACAGACCAGGGGTTTGTCAACCCCAAACCCATCACCCCAAAATTGTACCATGTGGCACGGCTGCATTTCCCCGTCTAGACAATGCTTTGGAGAGCATTGCTGTCGTTAGCTGCTTTTCCAAATGCAGACCCAATTATTAATTATTATTAATTGCTCTAATGTAGGTTTATCCATGACTAGCAGGGCTCGGAGCAGCAGGATTCCTGCTGGCTGCACCCACAGCTAAGCTGGTATTGTCCCAGATACAGTCACATGAGAGCATTTGTTTTCCCAGGCAGCCCTGGCAGGCTGCTCCTCTCCTGCTCCCCTGGCCCTACAATCCCCCCACGGGGGCAGAAATGGGGCCCTGAGCCCTAAGGAACCATAATTGAGCTTTTGGGTACCCTAATGAAAGATGTCTGGGGGATGCTGAGGGATGCAGGAGAAGAAGCAGAGGGGGAAGAAAAGGGGTTTTCTTGGCATGCAGGGATGCTCCGAGCAGCGGGACACGGGCAGCCCCATGTCCCTGAGCTCTGGTGACATCCCACATTTCCCTGGGCGCGGGGCGAGGTGAAGCTGCTCTGTGCGGGGCCCGTGTCGCTTGTGACACTGCTGTCACACGGCCGTCACAGCGCTGGTCCCGCCCGGCCCGGGAAGGGGACACGGACACGGGGGGCTGATGCTGGGGGTGCTGGCAGGAGGGTGGCCTCTGGTGGGGGACACCGCTGCCAGGCGGGTGGGGACCCTCTCCGAGCTGGCGGCCGCAGGGACGGAGCCCGGTGACCGTCCCCGGGGTCCGGCGGGGCCTCACTCCGGCACTGCCATCTGGTGGCATCGCCAAAGGGACCGGGGACGGTGACGGGGCTGGGACCGGTCCCTCCGGGCTGCGGGGAAGGATTCCTGCTCCTGGCGTGCCAGGCAGCTCATGTGCCTGCAAGGACAGCGGGGCCGAGGGGACAAACGCCTGCCCGGCCGGTTTGTCCTTCCCGAGGGGACAGGGACAGAAGGACATTCCCGCTGTGGATGTCACGGGAGGACACGGGAGCTGCCGGACGCCCCCGAGCCGTGCCGGGGCTGTGTCAGAGCCAGCCCGCGGTGTCCCGGGCCCGGGGCGCTGCCAGACCCGTGCCCGGGGCAGGATGTGCCCGCACAGGCTCAGCCCTCCCGAAAGGGGAAACCGGAGAGCAGCTGAGATCGGAGCGCCCTTCTCAGGCTGACCTCTCCTGTTCCAGGGCTGTGCCTGCCAGCAGATTTTGGGAGCCCACAGAGACTCAGATAATCCTCTGTTGATTTGTGCCAGCGCTGAGCAATGGCCAAATCCCAGAGTTTGACCTCTGGAGCAAGAAGTGTGCCACCCTCCTCTTCCTCAAGGACACAGGGGTCAAGTGTCCCCAGCCCTGTGCCCCCAAGCCTGTTGCTGTCACATACTCAGGGACTTTCTCCTCTGTCTAAATTTAGGCTCTGGAAGTGGGCTGGCACCTCCCGGTTTATCCCAGCCCCTGGATTTTGCATGGCAGAGCACTCACTGCCCTGGGAGGTCATGCCAGCCTCTGGCTGGGCATGAAGAGCAGAAAAAACCTGCTCTGTGCCACCCTCGGCCCCCTGAGCCGGGTCTGGCCCTGCAGGGCAGTGGGCTCACGCTGCTGGCTCTGCTGGGAGTGTGGGAATGCTGGAGCTGGGAGGTGTGGAGTCAAGTCCAGCAAGAAGGGCTCCTGCAAGAATAAAAAACAAGATTGGGTAAAACACGTCTCCATTGTTGCACGAGGTGGGGAATGGCTGAGGCAGAGAAAAGGAATTCTGCCTTCACCTCCTGCCAGCCTGGCTGCAGAGAATGCAGAGTGGGGAAAGGCTGCACCGAGGGAGGCAGATCCTCGATGGGCCAGGACCCAGACCAGGACATGCTTCAGCCAACTGAAAACCATTTCAGTCCTGCTGGGTGAGGGAGGGCTGGTGGCACTGTGAGGCCGCTCTCAACAACCTTTCACTGATCCTGCGGATGGAGAGAAGAGTCTGGAAGGCTGGAGGAAACCAAATGTCACTTCAACCCTCCAGAAGGGCAGGGAGGAGCCAGGGAACTGTGGGTGCATCAGCCTCACCCCAGTCCCTAGGAAGGGGATGGAGCTAATCCTGGGAAGCATTTCCAGGCACATTTAGGATGAAGATCAGGGAAAGCTGAGCTCAGCCAACCTGACAAACTCCTCCAGTGGCTTGGTAGAGCAGTGGGTGTTTCCATGTGTCAGTGAGATCCCCCAAACCCCTCTCCAGGCTGACCAGCCCCAGTGTCCCAGCCTTTCCTCATACATGGGTTACTCCAGACCCTTAATTACCCTCGTGGCCCTTTGCTGGGGTCTCTCCAGCTCGCCCACGTCTCTCCTGTTCTGGAGAGCCCAGACCCAGCAGCACCTCCAGGGCCTTTCCCGGAGCTCTTTTCCAGCTGAGTGCCCTCCACCACATATCGGAGTCTGGGATTGTTCTCCACAGGGCCAAAACTTTGCCCTTTCACCTTGTTGAACTTCCTAAAGCTCCGGTCGGCCTCCCAGGGCCTGAAGGGGCTCCAGGAGAGCTGCAGAGGGACTGGGGACAAGGATGGAGGGACAGGACACAGGGAATGGCTCCCAGTGCCCGAGGGCAGGGCTGGATGGGAGATTGGGAATTGGGAATTGTTCCCTGGCAGGGTGGGGAGGGGCTGGGCTGGAATTGCCAGAGCAGCTGTGGCTGCCCCTGGATCCCTGGCAGTGCCCAAGGCCAGGCTGGACACTGGGGCTGGAGCAGCTGGGACAGGGGGAGGGGTCCCTGCCAGGGCAGGGGTGGCACTGGATGGGCTTTCAGGTCCCTTCCAACCCAAACCCTTCTGGAATTCCATGACCCCTTCCCGCGGGCTGCTTTCAGCCCGGACAGCGCTCCTGGCCGTCCCCCCCAGTCCCGGCGATGTCCCCAGGTGCGGGTGGGGTCCCCTCGGCGGTAACCGGGGACGAAGGGGAGACGGAGGAGGATGAAAGGGAGAGGGAGGGGTATGGAGAGGGGCTGGAGTGAGGATGGAGGAGCCACGGAGCGGCTCCCCCGCGGTCGGGAGGGGGCCCGGACCCCCCTTTGCTCTCTCTCCGCCGCCGTAGGAGCCGCCCCGGGGGAGGCGCGGCGGGCGCGGCCGCCCCGAGCTGCCCGGTGCGGGCGGAGCCAGGCGGGGACCGGGAGCGGAGCGGGAGCGGCGGCAGCACCATGGGGGCCTGTCTCGGGGTCTGCTCCCTGCTCAGCTGCGTGAGTGCCCGCCCGGAGCGGGGGGAGCGCGGGGCGCTGTCGCGGTGTCGCACCGGCGCTGTCGCGATGCCGCACCGGCGCTGTCGCGGTGTCGCAGCGGCGGGCGCGGCCCACGGCGGGCGAGTCGCGGCCGCTGCGGGTCCGGAGGAGGGTCCAGGGAGAGCCGGGGAGGGCTGAGGGACACCCCCGGGACGTGCCCCGCTGGGCCCGGACGCGGAGGGGTCCAAGGGATGGCGGGAGGGAGATGCAGGGTTCCCCTGGGGGATGCACCCCTGTGTGCCCGGGGACACGGGGGACCCCCGGCAGGACTCACCCTGGATGTGGGGGGATGCAGGGGACCCCCGGAGGACGTTCCCTGTGTACAAGTGGGATGTGGGGCACACCCAGGGTTACACCCCTGTATATGAAGGGATTTGGGGGTGCAGCCCTCGGTGGCTGGAGAGATGTGGGGGATTCTCAGAACAGGGATCCCACTGCAGCGGGGTATCCGTGGGAGAGCTCACTCCAGAGAACTCTGGGGCCCATGGTGGAGGGGAATGGGGTGGGAATGGGGCGGGTGGCGCACCCCAGGGCACCTGGGGGAGGTGGGAGGCCAGAGCAGCGATGTCCTGCTGGCCCTGGAGGGGTGGGGGGTCCTGGCCCCACCACGCAATGAGAGGCTGGGGGGTCCTGCCTGGTTCTCTTTGCTGAGCCCCAAAGTGGGGATGGAGAAAGAGAAGGAGCTGGGACGGGGGTGCGGGGGGCTGTGTGTGGGGTGCCATGGCCCAGGGTACCTACAGGGTGTGTGATTTGGGGTGCCATGGCCCAGGGTACCTACAGGGTGTGTGATTTGGGGTGCCCTGGCCCAGGGCAGGCCCAGGCTGAGCATTCAGGGTGCTGTGCCCTGTGACGTGGAGTGTGTGGTTCGGGTGACGCAGGCACCTGCCCACACCAGCACTTCCTGCCCTGGCGCTGCCTCACCTGTGGGCACAGGGCCAGGGCAGGGCTGTGGAACCAGCCTGGGAGCTGCTGGCCTGGAAACCTGGGAATGGGACCTGTTTTGCTACTTGACCTGTGAGTGCTGGAGGTTTAAAGAACAGGATGTTTGGAAATGAGGGATGGGAGGCAGGGTTGTCTGCAAGGCCCCCCTCTGTAACACATTCCTGTGCTTTTCCTTATGGACAGGTGTTGGGAAAGCAGGGAGTTACTCCAGAGCAGACCTGTGGAGTTTTCTGTATGAATTCTGGATCTTTTTCCCCTCCAAAAGCTGTTGTGGCTCAGACTGTGGTAACAGTAGAGTCACTGTATAGGTTAATTTTCCTGTTCCTTCCTGTGGAAGTAGTTCATGAAGGGGCTGGTTTTGTGCAGGTCTGAGCTGAAGAACAACACTGAAAAAAACCCAAACTGAATGAAACATCCCCCCTAGTCTGTGCAATTATTAAAAAGAATTACTTTTAACAAGCTTTTGTTTAATTTTGTTGTCCCTTCCAGCGGACCTGGTTGATGAAGGGGCTGTTCTAGCATCTGTCTGAGCTGAAGAACCACAACACTGAAAAAAACCCAAACAAAACTGAACAAACCCCCCTAGTCCTTTTTTTTTTAATTGTTATTTTTAACAAGAACATCCTGACTAACTCCTTCTGCTCTGCCTGCATCCCTTGAGTCACAGCACCACGAGATTGCCAAGCCCTTCCTTCAGTGCTTTCCCACTAAACCCCTACAAGCTGCTCCTGAGTGAAACCTTGAATTACAAAAGGAGAAACCTTGAATCACAAAAGGAGAATTTCTCTGTCCCTGCCTCCCGTGGGTCTCCAGGCTTTGCCCATGGCTGCCATGAGCAGTGTGGTCATTCCGAGCTGCCTTCCTGGGTGACAGGCTTGGAGTGACCAGCAGAAGGCTGCCCCAGCCAAAGCAAAGCCTGGAGCCTTGGACAGTCCTTAGACACCCCCTGGGGACACCCAACGTCGTGGTACCAATCCAAAGCCACCTGCCAGGCAGGAAGGCCACCAGCTCCCCAGGTTGTGGGGATGTGCTGGATCCGTGCTGATTAACCCGCCTGCTCGTTAATTTGGCAGCAGGGAAACAGCGGCTGCTCGGCATCGCTTTGGGCTGACTCACTCTTGGTGTACCTGGGACTGCTGGGGTGAAGGCGGCTGGCAGGTGTGGTGATGGGGTGGTGTAGTTGTGTTGTTGTTGTTGGGGTGGTGTAGTTGGGGTGGTGTAACTGGGGTGGTGTAGTTGGGGTGCTGTAATTGGGCTGGTGTAGTTGGGTCATTGTTGTTGGGGTGATGTAGTTGGGGTGATGTAATTGAGCTGATGTTTGGTTTTGAAAGCAAAACCAGTGAGAGACTCCAAGTCAGAAATACAATTTATTAGGAAAAGGGAAAAGAAACAAAATCCATGCAATAGCACAAAAGGAAAGCCACAGACAGAGTCAGAGCACAACCTGACACCCCTTTGGCCAGCGTGTTGGTGGCAGTCCAAATCGGAGTGGCTGCAGTCCCTGGAGTGGCAGGTGTGGTTCTGTTGGAGCAGTGATCCTGTAGAAGGGTGGAGTCTTCCTCTGAGGGTCCAGGGAAAACCCCAGCTGTTCCTCTTGGGAACCAGTGGAGAGGCTGAGTCTGGTGTCCCAAAAACCCAGATTATATCCAGGTAGGAATGCTTGGCTCCTCCCTCTGGGCGGAGCATCTCCCAGTGGGATGTTACAGCTCTTATCAGTCACCAGTGACATTCAATAGCTGTTATCAGCAGGTGTCTCCCCTGAGAGAGGATTGGTTGTGGAAGAGATAAGGAGAACTGTGCAATCAACTGAAGATAATGTTACACACATGGGAAATGGATACATTTTGCCTTTCAATCTGGGACATGCTGGTGTAGTGGGTTGGTGTTGTTGGGTTGGTGTTGTCGGGTTGCTGTTATGGGTGTGGTGCTGTGTGCCAAGCTGTTAGGGTGATGTTGGGTGGGTGTTTTTGGGTTGGAGTTGTGGTGATGTAGTTGGGCTGTTGTTGTTGGGGTGGTGTAGTTGGGATGATGTAACTGGGGAGGTGTAGTTGGCTTGGTGGTGTTGGGTGGATGTTTTTGCGTTGGTACTGGGGTGACATAGCAGGGATGGTGTTGGCTGGGTGTTTTTGGTTGATGTTGGGCTGGTGGAGTTTGGTTGGTTGTATTGGGTTGTTGCTTGGGTGGTGTAGTTGGGTTGGTGGTGTGGCTTGGTGGTTTGTGGTGATGTTGGGTGGGTATGTTTGAGTTGGTATTGTTGGGTTGGTGTAGTTGGGTTGGTGTTGGGTTGGAGTTGGGCTGATGTTGGTCTGGTGTAGTTGGGCTGTTGTTGGGATGATGCAATTGGGGCGATGTGGTGGGGTTGGTATTGGGTTGGAGTTGTTGAGATGATGTTGAGCTGGTGTAGTTTGGCTGTTGTTGGGGTGGTGTGGGTCAGAGTTGTTGGGGTGATGTTGGGTGGCTGGTTTTGGGTTGGTATTATTGTTGGTTGTAGTTTGGTCAGTCGTGTTGGGCTGGCGTTGGTGTAGTTGGGTTGTTGGAGTGGTAGAGTTGGGATGATGTAATTGGGCTGCTGTAGTGGGGCTGGTGGGGTGGGTTGGTGTTGTTGGGGTGATATTGGGATGGTCTTGTGGTGGTAGAGTTGGGATGATGTAATTGTGGTGGTGTAATTGGGTCGGTGGTTTGGCTTGGTGTTGTTGGGGTGGTGTTTTTGGGCTGGTGTTGGACTGGTGTTGTTCGGTCAGTCATGTTGGTCTGGTGTTGTTGGGCTGTGGTTGGGGTGGTGTTGGGCAGCTGTAGTTGGGTTGGTGTAGTGAGACTGGTGTACTGGAGTTGGTGTAGTTGGGCAGGTGTAGCTGGGTTGGTGTTGTTGGGCTGGTGTAGTTGGGTTGGTGTAGCTGGGTTGGTGTAGCTGGGTTGGTGTAGTTGGGTTGGTGTAGCTGGGTTGGTGTAGCTGGGTTGGTGTAGTTGGGTTGGTGTAGTTGGGCTGCTGTAGCTGGGTTGGTGTTGTTGGGTTGGTGTTGTTGGGTTGGTGTAGCTGGGTTGGTGTAGCTGGGTTGCTGTAGCTGGGTTGGTGTTGTTGATCTGGTGTAGTTGGGCTGTTGTGGTGGGGGAGTTGGGATGATGTAACTGCTCTGGTGGTGTAGGTTGGTGTTATTAGTGTGGTGCTAGGCGGGTGGATTGGTGTTGGGGTGTTGGGTTGGTGGGTTTGGGTTTGGGGTGATGTTCCTGGATGATATTTTTGGGATGGTGCTGCTGGACTGGTGTAGTTTGATCAGTTGTGTTGGGCTGTGTTGGTGTGGTTGGGCTGGTAGAGTATGGGTGCTGTTGTTGGGGTGAGATTGTTGGGGTGCTGTTTTTGGAGTGATGTTGCTGGGTGTTGTTATTTTGGTTCTGTTTTTGAGGCGCTGTCTCAGAGTATTTCGGGCTCTGTTTTTGTGGTGCTGCTGCTGTCTCAGAGTATTTGGGGTGCTCTTATTGGGGTGCTGTTGCTATATGGGTGTAGCTGGGGTGCTCTTTTGGGGTGCTGTTGCTGTAGGGGTGTATTTGGGGTGCTGTTTTGGGTGCTGTTGGTATATGGGTGTATTTGGGGTGCTGTTTTGGAGTGCTGTTGCTGTATGGTTGTATTTGGGGTGTTGTTTTCGGGTGCTGTTCCTCCATGGATGTATTTGGGGTGCTGTTACTGTCTCAATGTATTTGGGGTGCTGTTTTTGGGTGCTGTTGCTGTAGGGGTGTATTTGGGGTGCTGTTGCTGTAGGGGTGTATTTGGGGTGCTGGTGGTATATGGGTGTATTTGGGATGCTGTTTTTGGGTATTGTTACTGTCTCAGTGTATTTGGGGTGCTGTTTTTGGGGTGCTGTTGCAGTATGGGTGTATTTGGGGTGCTGGTTTTGGGTGCTGTTGCTGTAGGGGTGTATTTGGGGTGCTGGTTTTGGGTGCTGTTGCTGTAGGGGTGTATTTGGGGTGCTGTTGCTGTGTGGGTGTATTTGGGGTGCTGTTTTGGGTGCTGTTGCTGTATGGGTGTATTTGGGGTGCTGTTCCTCCATGGGTGTATTTGGGGTGTTGTTTTGGGATGCTGTTCCTCCATGGGTGTTTTTGGGTACTGTTTCTGTCTCAGTGTATTTGGGGTGCTGTTTTTGGGGTGCTGTTGCTGTATGGGTGTACTTGGGGTGCTGGATTTGGGTGATGTTGCTGTAGGGGTGTATTTGGGGTGCTGGTTTTGGGTGCTGTTACTGTCTCAGTGTATTTGGGGTGCTGGTTTTGGGTGCTGTTGCTGTAGGGGTGTATTTGGGGTGATGTTGCTGTAGGGGTGTATTTGGGGCCCATGTGGTGTTTCCCTGGTCCTGTTCCGGCCATGCTCTCCCGGTCTCCGGGGAGGGATGGGAGCAGCCCTAAGTTCGAGTCCCACCGAGGTGAGCTGGACTCAAGGAGAAAGTCGATAGTGAAACCGGAGAGTTTAATGATCCACCAGAGCTGAAAACCGACACTTCCTCATTAACCCCCGGCTCTCCTGCTGCTGCAGCCACTTCCCTCGCTGGCTTTTTCCATCCTGCTCTTTGTCCCTTCACCGTGTTCACATTTTGGGGCAACTTTAAAAATCTTTGGAAGGAGAATCAGAGTGCCCAGCACTGCTGGGAGTGTCTTCCTTGCTGTTAACCACTGTGTTTTAAAGAAAAAGGCTGAGATCAGGAGTGCCAGGCAGCTGGAGGGGTCAGTGTGTGTCACAAAGGGTTCCTTGGCTTCACTGCAAAGGGGCGCTCAGGGAGTGATCCTAAAAGGATATCCTAAAAGGAATGCACAGGATTCCCGTGTTGTGGGGCAGAGCAGTGGGATGGGGATATCCCGTCACCTCAGAGCCTGTGAAACCTGAAATACAACCAGGGAGTTTGGCTGTGTAAGAGTCATCCAGCAAAACAAACCTCCAGGGATGCTGCTCCCCAAAATCTTGTGCCTGCTGGAGAGAGCCCAGAGGGATCCACGGAGCTGCTGCAGGGCTGGAGCCCCTCTGGAGCCAGGCTGGAGAGCTGGGGGTGCTCTCCTGGAGAGGAGAAGCTCCAGGGAGAGCTCAGAGCCCCTGCAGGGCCTGAAGGGGCTCCAGGAGAGCTGCAGAGGGACTGGGGACAAGGATGGAGGGACAGGACACAGGGAATGGCTCCCAGTGCCAGAGGGCAGGGCTGGATGGGAGATTGGGAATTGGGAATTGTTCCCTGGCAGGGTGGGGAGGGGCTGGGCTGGAATTGCCAGAGCAGCTGTGGCTGCCCCTGGATCCCTGGCAGTGCCCAAGGCCAGGCTGGACACTGGGGCTGGAGCACCTGGGACAGTGGGAGGGGTCCCTGGGGTGGGATGAGCTGGGATTGAAGATCCCCTCCCACCCAAACCACTCTGGGATTGGATTCCTGAATCAAGGATGAGAACCAGGACCAAAAACCATTGCACCAAAGGGATAAAGGAAAGGAAATAATGATTTCCTGGATGGTTCCAGGCCCCCCCAGTGCTATTCCCCACTGGAAAATGCAGGGGGGTTTGTACCTGGCAGGGCCTTGTGGAGAGGTTTGGGCTCTCCCAGGTGCCCAGAGCAGCTGGGGCTGCCCCTGGATCCCTGGCAGTGCCCAAGGCCAGGCTGGACACTGGGGCTGGGAGCAGCTGGGACTGTAGGAGGGGTCCCTGCCATGGGTGGGGATGGAATGGGGTGGTCTGAACCCCCAAATCCACACCTTCCTAAACAGCACCAAACCTCATGGTTTTCCTGTCCAGATCTGCTGATTTTGGGACTGGTGCTTTTTGTTTCAGTTGGCACCGAAGGAGGAGGAGCTGGAGGTGTGGATGGAGCACCGAGGGGCTTTGCTGCATCAGATGATGCAGTAATTCTGCATTTAAAGGGATTTTTGTTGTTCTGTTTTTTTGTTTTTTTTTTTTTTAATTTGAAGGGAAATACAGTCACACTGGTGCATTTTAATGCACTCTGATGCACGTGGCGCATTTAATGAGGCTGAAATGAAGCAGTCTTTAATTGAAAGCCATTTTCCCATGCTTCCAAGTTGAAAACACGATGTGATGCCTCTGAGCAGCTCCTGGAGGGGCAGGATGAGAGTTCCCATGGGATCCCTTGGGTCTCTCACCCACCCAAGCTCCTGTGGGTGCCATCAGCTCAACACAGCTGTTCATGGGGCAGGGATGTGGGGCTGGCATGGGATAAGAGGAATAAGTCAGGAAGGAGGGGATTGTTCTCAAATAATGGTGTGCTTATGCTAAAAAAATACTCAAAGCCACCTTTGGTGATTGTCCTAGTTTAGGGCAAATTTGGGAGAAAAACCTCTGGAAGGAGCCCCCAGAAAACAAACCCCCACGGCCCCTCCCCACCCACCTGGTTCGGGAAAAATTTTCTTGGAGAGAAGTGGAAAAAAAGCTGTTTATTTAACAAACAAAGCACTCCCCAGCACCAAAAAAAAAAAAACCCAAAAAAACCCCCAAAAAAAACCACCAAAGAAAAACCCCACCAGATGACAACAAAACTCTTTCACCACTCTGAAGAGATGAACAAATCCAGAAAGTCTCTCCTGGGAGTGACTGCCCGGGTCCGGGTGCTGGGGATTGCTCTGGGCACTGGGGATGCTGCTGCAGATCACAGAGCGCAGCTCTCGGTGCTCCTCAGTGTTTCCCTGGTCCCGTCTGGAGCAGGATGGAATGGTATTCAGGAAAGGGAAAGGGGAAAAAACAGTCCAGGGAAAGAATTGGACTGCTTAGCTAAACTAACTAACAAGCAAAGGCAAAAGCAGAAGAAAGCAAAGCAAAAGCCAGCCAGCACCAGCCTCTTCTAGAGAACAGACCATGGGGGAGGTGAGCCGGCTGATAACAACACAGAACAAACCTTCACTTTCAGAGTCAGTTCTGAAAGCACAGAACAGAATATCAAACATAAACAGAACACATGGCTGGGGATACAAACACCATAACGTCACCCCATGACAGTGATTTGGGGTGTCAAAGTGGTCGCTCGTGCTGAGGGAGCCGCACACAGCAGCTCCATGTCTGGCTTTGTTTTCTGCCATGTCCAGTTTTTACGCTGATTCCAACAATGAGAAATGTATTTTTGAGTCAATGATGAGCCATCTTTAATTAACACCAAGCGCAGGCCCTGATTTGGAAGCACGTGGCCATAATAAACACACAGCTCATGCAGATCCCTCAACAGCAGCAGGGAGCAGAGCCCTTCCCCTGCCTGCAGGGTCTGTGCTGAAGTCCAGGAGAGGAAGGGCTGCTGCAAGGGAGCGAGGTTTATTCTGCACCATCCCTGTGCAGGAAACTCCCACCAATGTTTGGGTATCAGTGAGTTTGGGTTTCCTTAGCCAGGATTTCCCTGCTCTGGAACAGCAACAGGAGTCTCTGGAATGGGGTGCACCTGGCAGCACTGCCCGTGCTGGATTTGGGATGACAGGACCCACTGGGGACTCTCGGAGATGCTGTGCCTCAGTTTCCCCACCTGTCAGGTGGCCTTTACGGAGGGGAAGGATGGCAGGATGAGTTGCTCCCACCATGGTGCTGATACCAATATCTTCCCATCCTGGATTTGACTGAAAGGGCAGCCTGAAATTGTTTTGGAAACCTCATTTTTGTACAAAACGGAGGCTCCTGTAGGGCAGGGCTTGCTTTGACCAGATCCTTGCATGGAGCAAAAAACATGAGGGTTCTCCAGACTCTGGGTGTCATTTTCCACCCTGGCTGTTTCTGCAGCTCTTTTGGTTTTCAGCAACGTTTTTGGGGAATTTGGTGCCATTTCCTTGAGGTCCTGTGGGCTCCAGGCAACAGTGTGGATTCCCAGGCTGATTTCCTTAAGGATGGAGCTGGACACCTATTTTGGGGCCAGTTTCTCCCCCTCACCACGGGCTGCTCTCCTTGCAGGTGTCGTGTCTCTGTGGCTCTGCCCCGTGCCTGCTCTGCGGCTGCTGCCCCTCAGCCAAGAACTCCACCATCTCCCGCCTCCTCTTCACCTTCTTCCTCTTCCTCGGCACCCTCGTGTCCATCATCATGATAATCCCAGGTGTGGAGAAGGAGTTGCACAAGGTAAAGAACTCCTGGAGGTCGCTGGGAAGAAACGACCCAGCTTGAGGTGGGGACTTGAGGCTGAATCAAAAAAAGTGAATTTTTGGGTCATGATGTGCTTTTGTTCCTCTTTTTTTCTGAGCATCTCACTGGCAAAGGCATTATTAGCCCTGGTTTTCCACTGAGGGGAAAACGCAGTGGGATCATTTAATGCAATTTTTAGTTTTCCCAGATGTCTCCCAGGAAAGTTTCCTACATCCCCATTTTTTAGGGTTCAGCTGATGACGTGCATGTCAAGGAGGAGGGACTTCAGGTGGAGGGAGCAGAGCTCCTCCAGCTGAGCTGGGCTTTAGGAAAAATCTGGTTTCATGCCAGCTTTCCACTGACTGGCTGAGTGGCTTTACCTGTGTCACCTCAGGCAAGTGGCATTGGAGCAGTCGTGGTCTGGCCCATCCTTGGTGGCACCAGGGCTTGTGGTGGGTGTGGAATCACAGAATGGTTTGGGTTGAAAGGAATCTCCAAGCCCTTCCACCCCCCGCCGTGGCAGGGACACCTCCCACTGTCCCAGGCTGCTCCAAGCCCTGTCCAGCCTGGCCTTGGACACTTCCAGAGGTCCAGGGGCAGCCACAGCTGCTCTGGGCAGACTGAGGGCTTCACAATGGAGAGGCTGATCTTCAATCCAAGCAGTAGATCGCCGATCCAGACCTCCCACAGCCATCAATCCCTGTAGGACGTGCTGAGGTGATGCTCACGCTCCCGTCACTATTTCAGCTCCCTGGTTTCTGTGAAGGCAGTGGGTCGGTGCTGGGGGTCCAGACCAACGTGGACTGCAGCAGCTTCCTGGGCCACAAGGCCGTGTATCGCATGGGCTTCGCCATGGCCGCCTTCTTCTGCCTCTTCGCCGTGCTCATGGTGTGCGTGCGCAGCAGCAAGGACCCGCGGGCCGCCCTGCAGAACGGGTGCGTGTGCTCCCACGGTCCCTGGGGTGGGGACGGGCAGGGACCGCCAGCCCTGTCCCCGCCAGGTGCACACCGTGCCTCCTCTCTGCTCCCACAGCTTCTGGTTCTTCAAGTTCCTGGTGCTGGTGGGGATCACGGTGGGGGCCTTCTACATCCCCGACGGCACCTTCACCTCAGGTGAGGAGCTGCCCGTGCTCTCCTGGGCACCTCTGCATGGGACCAAAGCCAGGGCTGTGTCCCCGGGTCTCACCTGCCCTGTTCTCAGCTGGTTTTTCTCCTCCCCTCAAGTCTGGTTTTACTTCGGCGTGGTCGGCTCCTTCCTCTTCATCCTCATCCAGCTCGTGCTCCTGATCGACTTCGCGCACTCCTGGAGCCAGCGGTGGCTGCGCAACGCGGACGAGGGCAGCGCCAAGGGCTGGTACGCAGGTGGGTGTGCTGGCACCCGCCGTGCTTTTGGGGCTCAGCTCATGCCAGGGCTGGCTGAGGCTGAGCTGGCCGGGACGGGGGGCTCTGCTCCAGCCTCTTTGGTGTCCTCCCCCAGCCCTCTGCAGCGTCACCTTCATCTTCTATGCCGCCTCCATCGTGGCCGTCGCACTGCTCTATGTCTACTACACCAAGCCCGAGGGCTGCACAGAGGGCAAGGCCTTCATCAGCATCAACCTCATCCTCTGCCTCATCGTCTCAGTCGTGTCCATCCTGCCCAAGATCCAGGTGAGGCAGTGGGGAGTGCTGAGGAGC
This sequence comes from Taeniopygia guttata, assembly GCF_048771995.1. Classification (NCBI taxonomy): domain Eukaryota; kingdom Metazoa; phylum Chordata; class Aves; order Passeriformes; family Estrildidae; genus Taeniopygia; species Taeniopygia guttata. The sequence goes on along the minus strand of NC_133048.1, from coordinate 5,638,726 downwards.
ACCCAGGGCTGTGTCACCCCGGGGTACAGGAGCACCCAGGGCTGTGTCACCCCAGGGTACAGGAGCACCCAGGGCTGTGTCACCCCGGGGTACAGGAGCACCCAGGGCTGGGGCTGTGTCACCCCAGGGTACAGGAGCACCCAGGGCTGTGTCACCCCGTGGTGCAGGAGCACCCAGGGCTGGGGCTGTGTCACCCCGGGGTACAGGAGCACCCAGGGCTGGGGCTGTGTCACCCCAGGGTACAGGAGCACCCAGGGCTGGGGCTGTGTCACCCCGGGGTACAGGAGCACCCAGGGCTGGGGCTGTGTCACCCTGGGGTGCAGGAGCACCCAGGGCTGGGGCTGTGTCACCCCGGGGTGCAGGAGCACCCAGGGCTGTGTCACCCCGGGGTACAGGAGCACCCAGGGCTGGGGCTGTGTCACCCCAGGGTGCAGGAGCACCCCAAGCAGCCGCTGTTGTGTTTGCAGGAGGCTCAGCCACACTCGGGGCTGCTGCAGGCATCCCTCATCACCCTCTACACCATCTACGTCACCTGGGCCGCCCTGGCCAACGTGCCGAGTAAGCCAGACCCCGCCTTGGGTGTGGGGAGGGGTGGCTGGGGCAGGAGCACTCACTGCAGTGGGTGTTTGTCCCTCTGTGTCCTCGGGGGCTCACCCTGTGTGTCCCCCCAGGCCAGCGCTGTAACCCCACGCTGCTGGTGAGGAACAGCACTGCCTCGGCCACGGCCACCGAGCCACTGACAGCCTGGTGGGACGCCCCGAGCATCGTGGGGCTGGTGATCTTCATCCTCTGCACCCTCTTCATCAGGTGAGCGCTTGGCTGGTCCCTGGGGTGTCCCCGGGGTGTCCCCAGGGTGTGCCCAGCCGAGCAGCATGCACAGCCCGCAGGACAGATGGGCAGGGCTGGCAGGGCTGGCAGGGCCAGAAGCACCCAGGCCTTTGTCCCTGGGCTCGGGCAGCGCCTTGGGAGCCCCTCAGAAGGAACTTCCCTGTGAGGGGTTCACTTTGGTTCTCCCTTGCCCTCCCTGAGGAGGCTGGCAGGGGCTGCGGGTTTATGGCATTTGTCCTTGCTGCCCCTCACATCCCCCTGCCCCACAAACAGCCCCGAGCCCCAGCCCGAGCACAGAGCCACGGGAGGGGCCTCTGCAGGTGAGGTCACACCTTGGTTTTGTCCCAAAGGCTCTTTGTGCAGCCATCCCTGTCCCCAGGGACACAGGCCTGACCACAGGCACAGTTTTTAGGGTTTCCCCGCAGCCCTAAATTGCTCTGCCTGTCCTGGGGATGTCCCCAAGGACAAAACCCCTGCCACGGGGTGGCCTGATCAGAGCAGATCCCTGTACACCCTCCCTTGCCCTGCAGGCAGTGCTTTGCCTGACACAGCCCAGGACACCTCTCACCTTCTGCAACCATTCATGTTTGCTGCCTCGTGTTCCCCGGTGCCCAGCGGCACCCCCAGGGCCCTTCCTGGAGCTGTTTCCAGCTGAGTGGTCCCCGTTTCACACTGGAGCCTGGGGTTGTCCTACCCAGGGCCAAAACCTCGCTCTCCATTCTCTTTGTCGAGCTGGATGAGGTTCCAGTCAGCCTTCAGTGCCTAAAGGGCTTCTAAGAGAGCTGGAGAGGGGCTTTGGGCAAGGGTGACGGTCGCTGTCGGGGCAGGACGGGAATGAGAAGACTCTGACCAGAAGGCTGCTGAGAGTAAAACTCCGGTTTATTCAAAATACCCCACTCTGTTATACAGAGCTCCGTGAGGGCCAACTCCATTGGTCCTGAAGTGAAAACAATTCACAGCGTTGGTGTACAGTGCTTGATGCACAGTGATAGAACTTAACTATAAACAATGTGAACAGCAAGAGAGATAAAGAATTATTTACATTCTTCTCCAGCTCTTTCCCAGGCCTCTGCCTGGCTAGAACTTCTCAGTTTCTTTCTTTGACTGAATCTGAGTCTCACAGGTGACAGAGATTTCAGGGTTTCCCCACAACCCGCCCTGGCTGTCCCGTCCCTAAAGGGGCTCCAGGAGAGCTGCAGAGCTGGTTAAGTGCCACAGTCACGGCTTTTAGGGTTTCCCCACAGCCTACATCCCCCAAAGTGCCCCGGGGACGGCCCCAAGGACAACAGCCCCGCCACAGGAGCAGTGACCGAGCGGTGCTGACCCCACTGCCCCTCTGCCCACAGCCTCCGCTCCTCGGACCACCCGCAGGTGAACAAGCTGATGCTGACGGAGGAGAGCGGGGCCGGGGCCGGGGCCGGGGCCGGGGCCGGGGCAGGGGACGAGGAGGGCGGCGTGCGCCGCGCCTACGACAACGAGCAGGACGGCGTCTCCTACAACTACACCTTCTTCCACCTCTGCCTCCTCCTCGCCGCGCTCTACATCATGATGACCCTCACCAACTGGTACAGGTGAGAGCTGCCGGGCACCCAGGGCTGTCCCTGCTCCTGCAGGTCCCCTCCTGCCGGGGTGCTGGGCACAGCTGAGGTGTGTGAGCTGCTGGACGTGCTCCCTTCTCGGCGTTAAGAATTTTCAGGGTTGTGCCTGGGCTTGCCGGTGTCCTCTGCTGCAGCCCAGCACCCCTTGGGAGGAGGGGGAGCAGGGACCGAGGTTGAGGCTGCAGTGGTGGGGTCACAGCCCGAGGTGGCCGCAGCCTTGAGGTCACACCCAGGGGTGGCCCCAGCAGTGGGGTCACACCCAGGGGTGGTTGCAGCTGTAGGGTCACACCCTGAGGTGGCCGCAGCCACGGGACACCCCCGAGTTCTCGGGGGGCACCCGTCCCTCCCGGGGTGCTGGCAGGGTGTCACAGCGATGGGTGCCACCCTCCTGTTGGCTGTTTCAGGCCGGACGAGAGCTTGCAGGTGCTGAGGAGCCCCTGGACAGCCGTGTGGGTGAAGATCTGCTCCAGCTGGGCCGGGCTCCTGCTCTACCTCTGGACCTTGGTGGCTCCACTGCTGCTGCCAGACCGGGACTTCAGCTAAGGTGGCCCTGGACGTGCTGCTGCCATCGTGGCTTTGTCCTTCGAGGCTGGGGACAGCCCCAGCTCTGCCTCAGCCCCAGTTCTGCATGCAGGAGCTGCTGTGCTGGGTTGTGCCTTCTTGCAGCTCTTTTTTTTTTTTTTAATTTGAAAAGGATGAAGTGCCAAGCAGAGAAAATTAAGGGCTGCGAGAGACCTGAGGGTGGTTTTAAACCTCTCATCGTCTCTGTGTTTGTGTAGTGCCTTTAGCAATGTCTCCAAACCCTCTCTGCCCAGCAGACACCACTGCCTTGCCTGGGGAGGGTTTGGTTCTCACCAGCTGCTGGTGCTCCATGAGGGATGGGTCCCTGTTGGTGCCTTTTGGGGTCTCTGGGGTCTGGTTGGGTACCAGGACCCAGGACCTGGCCGGTGTTGTGTCCCCAGACAGCCCGGAGGAAACAAATCCCGGGGTCTGGTGGCTGGGGCAGAGGTCCTGCTGCATGCCAGCCTCGATGGTGGCCCCAGCTCCTCGGGGCTGTCCCAGCAGGAGCACAGGTCCCTGTCCCCTGCGGGGCACAGGTCAGGTTTCCCACAGGTCAGGCTGTGCTGGCCTGGCCACAGCTCTTCCTTGTTAATAAAGTCTCGTTTGGAATAAACCCGGTTTATTTGGATTTGGCCATTTGGAATCTTTCCTGGTGTGTGGGTGCCCAGCAAGAGAAGGGACTGGGAAATTTTAAACTGACCCGATGCCGGGAGGGGGCACAGCTGGCTGCCCAGGGCTGCAGGCAGGGCTGGCATCACTTTGGGGCATGGCAACTCGGAGCCATGGACCCCACTGCCAGCCTGTGACACCCCGAGAGCCGTGGTGGTGGTGAGCAAAGGGGGGTGCACGACGTGGGGTGCACGACGTGGGGTGCAGAGCATGCCCAGGGGCACACGGGGATGGGGCGAGCTCCGTGTGGGGTACACACGGTGTGGGGGGCACACACGGTGCCGGGGGCACGGGGCAGGGCTGGCCCCGGCTGGGAGCTCTCCCTGGCAGGAGGTGCTGGCGCTGCGGCAGCCGCGGGCCGGGCAGTGCCCAGTGCCCACCCGTGCAGCCCATCCCCGGCTCTGCGGCTGTGCAGCACGTCCTGGTGGTGCACGCCAATCCCATTCTTATTGCCAGCCCCGTTCCCATCCCGTTCCCATTCCCATCCCGTTCCTTTCCTGTTCCCATTCCCATTCCCATCCCATTCCCATTCCCATCCCATTCCTTTCCTGTTCCCATTCCCATCCCCGTTCCCATCCCCGTTCCCATCCCGTTCCCATCCCGTTCCTTTCCCATTCCTATTCCCCTTCCCATTCCCATCCCATTCCTGTCCCCATTCCCATCCCGTTCCCATCCCGTTCCCATTCCCATTCCCATTCCCATTCCCATTCCCATTCCCATTCCCATTCCCATTCCCATTCCCATCCTGTTCCTGTTCCCATCCCCTTTCCCGTTCCCATTCCCGTTCCCATCCCATTCCCGTTCCCGTTCCTGTTCCCATCCCATTCCCGTTCCCATCCCATTCCTATCCCATTCCTGTTCCCATCCCGTTCCCGTTCCCGTTCCCGTTCCCGTTCCCATCCCGTTCCCGATCCCGTTCCCGATCCCATTCCCGTTCCCATTCCCATTCTCATCCCATTCCCGTACCCGTTCCCATCCCATTCCCGTGCCCATTCCCATTCCCGTTCCCGTTCCCGTTCCCATTCCCATTCCTATCCTGTTCCCGTACCCGTTCCCGTTCCCGTACCTGTTCCTATCCCGTTCCCGTGCGGAGCGGCTGCAGCCACGCGATGGCGCTCTGAGCCCGCGGTGCGACACCGGCACCGATCCGGCACCCAGAGACCCCAAAACTGCACCCAGGGATCCCGTCCTGTACCCAGTGACCCCAAAACTGCACCCAGTGACCCCAAAACTGCACCCAGTGATCCAAAAACTGCACCCAGAGACCCCATCCTGCACCCAGGGATCTCATCCTGCACCCAGAGACCCCAAAACTGCACCCAGTGACCCCAAAACTGCACCCTGGGATCTCATCCTGCACCCAGAGACCCCAAAACTGCACCCAGTGACCCCAAAACTGCACCCAGAGACCCCAAAACTGCACCCAGTGACCCCAAAACTGCACCCAGGGACCTCACCCTGCACCCAGTGACCTCAAAACTGCACCCAGAGATCCCATCTTGCACCCAGAGACCCCAAAACTGCACCCAGGGATCCCGTCCTGCACCCAGTGACCCCAAAACTGCAGCCAGAGACCCCAAAACTGCACCCAGTGATCCAAAAACTGCACCCAGTGATCCCATCCTGCACCCAGTGACTCCAAAACTGCACCCAGTGACCCCAAAACTGCACCCAGGGATCTCACCCTGCACCCAGTGACCCCAATACTGCACCCAGGGATCCCATCCTGCACCCAGGGATCCCATGCTGCACCCAGCGATCCTGTCCTGCACCCAGTGATCCAAAAACTGCACCCAGGGATCCCATCCTGCACCCAGTGACCCCAAAACTGCACCCAGAGATCTCACCCTGCACCCAGTGACCCCAAAACTGCACCCAGTGATCCCATCCTGCACCCAGTGACCCCAAAACTGCACCCAGTGACCTCAAAACTGCACCCAGTGACCCCAAAACTGCACCCAGTGATCCTGTCCTGCACCCAGTGACCCCAAAACTGCACCCAGAGACCCCATCCTGCACCCAGTGACCCCAAAACTGCACCCAGTGATCCTGTCCTGCACCCAGTGACCCCAAAACTGCACCCAATGATCCCATCCTGCACCCAGAAATCCCGTCCTGCACCCAGTGAGCCCATCCTGCACCCAGTGACCCCATCCTGCTCCTCATCCTGTAACCTTCATCCCACACCATACCCTCTGCACCCTGCACCCTGCACCCCTGTGTGCTTTCATCCTGCACCCTGTGTCCCCCATGTCCCTTCACCCCTGTGTCCCCCTGTGTCCCCCTGTGTCCCCTGTGTCCCTGTGTCCCCTCAGCCCTGTGTCCCTGCAGGGATGCTCCTGGCAAGGATGGGATTTCCAGATGTATTTTCCAGTCACGCCTTCCCCCATCATTTATTTCCAGGAAAATCTTCTTTGCTCCGTTTTCCTCAGCAGCCCCTGGCAGCTCCACCCCAATGCCATGCCCTGTGCACCCCAAAACGAGCCAGGAAACCGAGGCAGGGCACTGGGGGTGACCCTGGCTGTGCTGCCTTTGGCTTTCCTGGGTTTGGGGTTTCAGCAGAGCAGCACCCCAGGGGCAGTTGTTCCCTGTGCCATCCGGCCCATCCCTCTGGATTGATCTGCCCACACTGTTCCCGAGCTGTGCAAGGCAACCTGAGGAGCTCCAGCCACAGGAAAGCCTGGCTGCTTTTGCCTTCCTGGCTGTGTTTTGGGAATAAATTTAAAAAAAAAATAAAAAAAAAAATAAAAAAAAAAAAAGAGAAAATAAAAAAGATGGATTGATGGCACAAAATCCCCCAGAACGCAGCATGAGGTGAGTGGGACTCAGGGGCAGTCTGAGCTCCATTTCCCTCTCTGGGAATGCTCTGAACTCTCCACAGAGCTGTGGCTGTTCTGCATTTGCTTCTCAGCAGGTACCATCCCCCCCTGAGTCCCAGCACCCCATGTTCTGCAGGGGCAGGAGGGAAAGCTCCGTGCCAGCTGGGCATGGGCACCGGGGCTGAGCTCAGCCTGTCACGGCAGAGGCTGCAGGAGCAGCCCACGTCCCCTGGAGGTGCCACCCCCAGCCCCCGGTGCCCAGAACTGCCCCCGGGGCTCCCCAGCCAGGGCTGGGCCTCCCAGGGCTGATGGAAAAGGGAAGAGCCCCCAGAGATCTGGGGGGGCAACAGAGCCACGAGGGACTACAGGGTTCCTTTATCCGGTGACTGTCACTTCCAAAGGGGAAAGTCCCCACAGGCAGCCGCAGCTGCATTTCTGGGAGAGCTGGGGGTGCTCTGGGAAATGTCCCTGTCCCAGAGCTGCTGCAGGGCTGGAGCCCCTCTGGAGCCAGGCTGGGAGAGCTGGGGGTGCTGCCCTGGAGAGGAGAAGCTCCAGGGAGAGCTCAGAGCCCCTGCAGGGCCTGAAGGGGCTCCAGGAGAGCTGCAGAGGGACTGGGGACAAGGATGGAGGGACAGGACACAGGGAATGGCTCCCAGTGCCAGAGGGCAGGGCTGGCTGGGAGATTGGGAATTGGGAATTGTTCCCTGGCAGGGTGGGGAGGGGCTGGGCTGGAATTGCCAGAGCAGCTGTGGCTGCCCCTGGATCCCTGGCAGTGCCCAAGGCCAGGCTGGATGGTGTTTGGAGCACTTGGGAGATGTCCCTGCCCATGGCAAGGAGTAAAACTGGGTGAGCTTTAAGTTCCCCTCCAACCCAGCCCATCCTATTTCCACGATAATTTCCCGGGTGAATAATTCATCAGCGAACATCTGCCACCTCCAGCTCAGCAGAAAACACTGCCCTGGGCTGGGTCCCCTCCCTGCCTGTCCCTGCCCCGAGTCGCAGCTCCAGCCTGGAGGTGGGATCCGACCGGGAACACCCCCCATTATCTCCCCAGGTGGCTTTAATTGCGCTAATTAATCTCCCTGGAGGCCACCCCAGAGGGATGGATGGGGCGGTTCAGGGTGACGTGGGACACTGGGGAGCAGTCACAGAAGGCGATTGTGACCATTGCAATCCCAAATTAAACTGGGTTTAACCCCAGGGTTTGGCACAGGACCCTCCTGGGGTCACCAAGCCTTTGGGACCATGAGAAGGGAGGAGCCCTCAGTGCCACCCAGGTCTGGGTGATGGGGACAGAGGTGCCACCCTAGCCCCGGCCATCCCGGTGCCTCCAGGGGCTCCCCAGCATCTTTTTGTTCTCTTTAATGCATGGCCTCCCTTGTTTTTTATTTTATTCCTGGGATTAACACATCGGGCAGCAGCCGGACTGGCTCCTGCTCAAAAGAGGAGGGGAACGCGTTTACATAATTCATTTAAATGAGGCACCCGAGGAAACCCAAATTGGACTTGCAGCATGTTTACAGAGCCACGCAGAGCTCCGCCATCCGCATCTGGAGCCGCTAATGCCTCCCAGACGGAGCCCAGGGCATGGATAATTAATTAATTGTGGAGCGGAGCCCTTGCCCAGCCCCCAAACTGAGCGCTCGGGGCCGCAGGCAGCGACGCCCGGCGCTGCTCCCCTGGGGCACGGATTGAATTCCCGGGGCTTTTCTCCTTCCCAAAATGTTCCTTGGAGGTGCCGGGGGTGGCGGGGTTGAAGCCGTGGGAGGAATGAGCCGCGCTGGGCTGGAAAATCCCTGCCCGGAGGGGTCTGAGGGGAGGAGGAGCAGGGGGGCTCCGGGGGTGATGGCAGTGCCAGGGCTGAGCCCGGCCTGGGAGGGGACAGCGGGGAGGGGACACAGGGACCCCGCGGAGGGGACAAAACCCCTCAGGGGGAGGGGACACAGGGACCCCTTGGAGGGGACAACCCCCCTGCAGCGGGGAGCAAAGGGTCCTGCCCCACTCAGCCCCAAACATCCCTGTTCTGTAGGGTCAGGCAGCTCCTGCTTCAAGTTGGGGGGGGACCTGTGGGACATCGGGGGTGCCCCGGGACCCTGCCCCGCGCTCTGCCCCTCCTGCCCTCGGGAATCGCTCCCTAGGGATGCCCCAGGGGCTGGAATCGCTCCCTGGGGATGTCACAGGGGCTGGAATCGCTCCCTGGGGATGCCCCAGGGGCTGGAATCGCTCCCTGGGGATGCCCCAGGGGCTGGAATCGCTCCCTGGGGATGTCACAGGGGCTGGAATCGCTCCCTGGGGATCCCTCAGGGGCTGGAATCGTTCCCTGGGGATCCCTCAGGGGCTGGAATCGCTCCCTGGGGCGCTCCAGCTGCAGCACCCGCAGGCAGCTCCAGCCCCAAACCCGGTCCTGATGCCGGGGGGCTTTGGGGGTTCTGAGAAGGAGCCCCCGGCCCTGCACAGGGACACGGGGACACCTCAACCTTCATTTGCAGCCCCCTGCAGCTGGGATTGACTCCTCAGCCCTCCCACTGCTCTCGGAGCTGCTGTCTCTACCTTCAGCATCACTTTGAAGAGCAAAGGAGGGATGAGAAGGAAGACAGGGAGAAAAAAAAAAGAAAAAAATTTGAAAGCCTCCAGCTTGAACCCTGCTGCTGCAGAAACATCTGTATCTATAAATATCTGTGCTGGGAGTGGGAACAGGCTGTATCTGTATCTGCAGCAGCTCCCGAGGCGGCAGCAGCAGCAGCAGCAGCCTCGCCCCAGCTAACCCCGCTCCAGCTCCGGCACATGCTCCCGAACACGCTCCGCGCTCCGCAGCCCGCCGGGAGATTTTGGGGAGAAACCCCCAGACTGGTCTCCAATAAACCAGGACATAAAGCAGGGCCGTGCTCGTGTTTGCAGCGTGTTCCCAGCGAGGGGGAGCAGCGGCCCTGGGGTCACGGGGGCTGTCCTTGCTGGGACACGATGTCCTGGTGCTGTCCCCACCCCGCTGTCACTCTGGCAGTGACCTCGTCCACCCCTCCAGACTGCACTGTGTGTGCTCAGAGAAACCCGGATCACAATCTCAAATCCCAACCCCAAATCCCACATCCCATATCACAATCCTATATCCCAATCCCACGTCCAAATTCTGTATCCCAGTCCTATGTCACAATTCTATATCTCAATCCCATATCCCAATCCCATATACCAGTCCCATATCCCAATCCTGTATCCCAAGACCATATTCCAATCTTGTATCACAATCCCATATCCCAATCCCATATCCCAATCCTGTATCTCAACTATGTATCCCGACCCTGTATCCCAGTCCTGTATCCCAATCCCATATCCCAATCCTATATCCCAGTCCCTTATCCCAATCCTGTATCTCAATCCTGTATTCCAATCCTGTATCCCAGTCTTGGATCACAATCCCATATCCTGGTCCTATATCCCAGTCTCTTATTGCAGTCCTGTATCTGAATCCCACATCCCAATCCTGTATCCCAACCCTTATCCCAGTCCCATATCTCAATCCTTTATCCCAATCCTATATTCCAATCCTGTATCCCAACCCTGTATCCCAGTCCTATATTCCAGTCTCTTATCCCAGTCCTGTATCCCAGTCCCATATCCGAACCCTATATCTGTCTCTTATCCCAATCCCATATCCCAATCCTATATCCCAGTCTGTTATCCCAATCCCATATCCCAGTCCTATATCTGTCTCTTATCCCAATCCCATATCCGAACCCTTTATCTGTCTCTTATCCCAATCCCATACCACAATCCCATATCTGTCTCTTATCCCAATCCCATATCCCAGTCCCGTATCCCAATCCCATATCATGGTTTGGGACAGCAGGGGTGTACCGGGCACCCCAGAGCCCCTCAGCACACGAGGTCACCCCACATTGCTCCGTGCCCCTGCAGCGAGCCCCATCCTTACCCTGCATTCCCGGGCTTCCCGAGAGCTTTTCGGGACTCTCCCATTCCCAGCTCAATGCCCCAATCCCGGGCAGCTCTGGGGCTGCCCTGCTCCTGGGACACTCTGTGTGGGGTGGCAGTGCCAGGCTGCTCTCAGGGGCCGTTTCTCCATCCCGCACCTCAAAGCTGTCGTGCTTCTCATCCTAACACATCCATTGCCATTTTCCCTTGGATCGGGGCCGGAAATCCTCCAGAATTCCCTCCTTTGGCTCAAGGAAGGAGGCCTGGAGCCCCCAGCTCCAGAGATCCCTGAGGGCTGGAAACCTTTTCCTGACAGACCTCTGCCTCTTTCCTCTGGATTCCATTTCCCCCATTTTTTCTGGCTTCCCTCCTCCCAAAATTCTCCCCAGGCTTCCCATGGGGGGACCTGTAGGGCGGTTTTATTCCCACTAAAGGGATCCTACATCCAGCAGCAAAATCCTGGGACACATTGTCCCAGCTTTGCAAGGACTTGTCCCAGATCCTGGAGATCCCCGTGCCAGGAGCATCCTCCCTCTGGCACGTGGGGCCCGGGAATGTGGGAAACCCTTGGGATCACACGTGGGGCCCGGGAATATGGGAAACCCTTGGGATCATACATGGGGCCCAGGAATGTGGGAATCCTTTGGGATCACATGTGGGGCCTGGGAATGTGGGAAACCCTTGGGATCACGTGTAGGACCCAGGAATGTGGGAAACCCTTGGGATCACATGTGGGGCCCAGGAATGTGGGAAACCCTTGGGATCATACATGGGGCCCGGGAATGTGGGAATCCTTTGGGATCACACGTGGGGCCCGGGAATGTGGGAATCCTTTGGGATCACACGTGGGGCCCGGGAATGTGGGAATCCTTTGGGATTGCATGTGGGACCCGGGAATGTGGGAGTCCTTTGGGATCACACGTGGGGCCCGGGAATGTGGGAATCCTTTGGGATCACATGTGGGGCCTGGGAATGTAGGAAACCCTTGGGATCACACATGGGGCCCGGGAATGTGGGAGTCCTTTGGGATCACACGTGTAGGACCCAGGAATGTGGGAGTCCTTTGGGATCACACGTGGGGCCCAGGCAGGTGGGAATCCCGTGGGATTGGCCCCAAAGGCGGCTCTTTGGGATCACAGGTTGCCCTCATGTCCCCGCCTCTGCAGGTCCCCTCTGCAGTGCCAGAGCCGCGTTGTTTTTCCCTTTCTCCCCTTCTTTCCTTCTCCCCATTTCCCTGTAACAAGCAGGGCTTGTCAGGAGCCGCCTCCCTCCCCCCTTGTCCCCCTGAGTCATTCCCGCTGTCCTTCCAGCGGGATGTGCCGCTCCCCACGTCCCGGGGCTGGCGACAGCGACAGCGAGGGACTGAATGCAGCACAGTGAACATCTGAACATTTCCTTCCTTTTGTGCCAATCCCAGCAGGGAATTCCAGTGCCAGGCACAAACAGCTCATCTCCAAGGGGCTCAGAGGCAGAAATTCCCCGTCCCGCGGGGGTTTCATGGGGTGCCGTGGATGGACAGGATGAGTTTTTCCAGGCGAAGGGATTCCGTGGTGGAGATGTGGCGCTGAGGACAGGCTGCTGGGGGCTGCTCCAGCACCAGCCTGGGCTGTCCCTGCGGGTGTCTGGGGAGGGGACGGGGGGCTCACCCAGCTCCCACCGTCCCTGCTGGGCTGGAAAGAAGGATTGGTTCCTGCAGGGATGGAGGTGGCTCCGTGAGCCCTGGGGTTTGTCCCCAAACGGCAGCAGTGCTGTCACATGGCAGCCACCAGTGCCAGCCTTTGCCCACACATCTCAGCACCTGCAGAGCTCCTGGTGCTGCCAGTCCTGTCCCTGTCCCCAGAGCCCTCTGGGGACAGCTGTACTCCAGAAAAACAGTGGGGAATGAAACCCCCCAGCCCCTTCCATCCGCTCCCCTTCCCATCCACGTCCCTTCGGCTAAAAGGACGCAGTGACCCACAAATCCAGTCACTGACCCCAACCTCACCCCTAATCCCAGCACGCCTCCACCAGCCCAGCCCCGTTAAGGGGCGTCTGTACCCCATTAAAGGGACTTCAAGAGCCTGGAGAAGTGGCCACTGCCCCAGAGGGACCCAGGCTGGTGACAGGCTGGCATTTGTGGCACCCAAACCCCGCTGGACACCCCTCACTGCGGTGTGGCTCACCCTGGAGGGGGGGAATGCACTGAACCCTTCACTGAAGGTGTGGGGTCAGCACTGCACAGGGCTTCAGTCCCATCCCAGCCTCTGAATCAGAAAAAAAAATAGAATGAAAAAACCATAGAATCAATCACAAAATCACAGAGTCACAGAAAGGTTTGGGTGGGAAGGGACCTGAAAGCACATCCAGTGCCACCCCTGCCATGGCAGGGACCCCTCCCACTGTCACAGGTGCTCCAGCCCCAGTGTCCAGCCTGGCCTTGGGCACTGCCAGGGATCCAGGGGCAGCCACAGCTGCTCTGGCAATTCCAGCCCAGCCCCTCCCCACCCTGCCAGGGAACAATTCCCAATTCCCAATCTCCCATCCAGCCCTGCCCTCCGGCACTGGGAGCCATTCCCTGTGTCCTGTCCCTCCATCCTTGTCCCCAGTCCCTCTGCAGCTCTCCTGGAGCCCCTTCAGGCCCTGCAAGGGGCTCTGAGCTCTCCCTGGAGCTTCTCCTCTCCAGGGGAGCACCCCCAGCTCTCCAGCCTGGCTCCAGAGGGGCTCCAGCCCTGCAGCAGCTCTGGGGCAGGGACATTTCCCAGTGCAAAGCAGCGACCTTGGATGTGCAGAAGGATTTGGGCTGAGGCAGGATCAACAACTGTCCCTTTGTGCCCTGGCATCCTCACGGGGCTCTGGAGAGGAGAGCTCCGGGCTGTGCCAGGCAGGACGGGCCCCGGTGCCCCTGCAGCCGCTGCTCCTGCAAGGCTGCACCGGGATTTGCAGGATTTAAGGGCTCAGGCACCAAAGGGCTGCAGGATTTACAAGCTTCGTTTTGTTGCCTCTGGTGGATAAAGCTGGGAATTGAGGAGAGCCGAGTGCTGGTTCTGCCCTGACAGGGATGCCCCGAGCTCCCACCCCTGACCCCACTGCAGAGGTGCCCAGGGTCCCTCCTGGGGTGATCTGGCTGCTGCTGGTGCCAGCTTTGCCCTTCTCCCTCGGTGCCACATCGCTTTTCCTCCCGGATTTCAGGGGAGGAGGACTCTGCCAAATTGCTTAAACCCACGCAGACACAGATTTGTGTGTGAGACCCTACCAGAGCCCCCAGCCCTCTGCTGCTGGGGCCCAGCCCGGGGATGCTCCAGGCCACCGGGGCTGCGGGGGCTGAGTGACAGCAGCAGGGTGACACTTGACACTGTCTGTGTCCCAGCCTGCACCCCCTCCTTTGTCCCCTGCTGCAGCCCCGGGCAGGGTGCTGGGGGTGCTGAGGGTGCTGAGGGTGTTGGGGGTGCTGGGAGCACTTGGGGGTGCTAGGGGAGCTGGGGGCACTGGGGGTGCTGGGGGAGCTGGGGGCACTGGGGGCACTGAGGGTGCTGAGGGTGCTGAGGGTGTTGGGGGTGCTGGGAGCACTTGGGGGTGCTGGGGGCGCTGGGGGAGCTGGGGGAGCTGGGGGAGCTGGGGGTGCTGGGGGTGCTGGGGGTGCTAGGAGTGCTGGGGGTGCTGGGGGCACTGGGGGGTTCTGGGGGTGTTGGGGGTGCTTCTGGGGGCACTGGGGGTGCTGGGGGTGTTGGGGGTGCTGGGGACACTGGGGGTGCTGGGAGCACTTGGGGGTGCTGGGGGTGCTGGGAGCACTTGGGGGTGCTGGGGGCACTGGGGGCACTGGGGGTGCTGGGAGCACTTGGGGGTGCTGGGGGCACTGGGGGCACTGGGGGTGCTGGGAGCACTTGGGGGTGCTGGGGGCACTGGGGGCACTGGGGGTGCTGGGAGTGCTGGGAGTGCTGGGGGTGCTTCTGGGGGCACTGGGGGCACTGGGGGTGCTGGGGGATGCTGGGGGATGCTTCTGGGGGCGCTGGGGGCACTGGGGGCACTGGGGGACTCCCCACCCCCGCGGAACCAGCCGGGGCTGCATAAGTGAGGGAGGCTCAGCTGAGGGCGAGCAGCGACAGCGGGCGCGGGGAGCGGGGCGAGCGCGGCTGGTAAAGGAGCAGAAACACCTTTTTTAAAATTTATTTTCCAGGAGATAAAGGCTGAGGAGAAGGCAGGGGAAGGTGGGTGTTTCAGAGAGGGACCTGAGCAGGGAAAGGGATCTGCCGGAGGAGTCTCCTCCCTGCCGGGAGCGCCCGGGTCCGGTCCCCGCGGCTCCCCGGGGACCGCAGCTGCTCGGGCAGCGCCCCGCTCTCACAGCCCTGCGCTGTGCATGTCACGGCGATATCGAAAATAAAGGAGCAGCTCTGGGCCTCGCGGCGGGAGCTGCAGCCTGGATGTGGCCGTGGTCACATCCCGTCCCTCCGGCCACCGCTGGGGCCGGGCCAGCTCAGCCAGCGGGAGCATCCCCCGTGGGCAGCAGCGCCCTGAGCGCACCCACAGCCCCGGGGCAGAGGTTCCGCGGCTGGAGCAGCCTCTGGAGCGTGCCCGGCTCACACCAGGGCTGCAGCAGGCACAGGACGGGGGTTCCCTCCTGTTTGTGCTGTCCTGGACTTTTCCTGGTGCTTCCCGCAGGATCTGTAACCCACTGAGCCCAGGATGACCCCAAATAAATCACTCCTGACAGACCTTTCCCTCTCTGGGCCTTAAATCCTGCAGAGAAGAGTCAAATCCCTGCAGGCCCGGGGATGCTGCATCCCACTCAGGCAAACTGCTGCTGGAGCCGTGTCCCACCGTCCCTCCCTGCAGGGACCATTCCCAGCTCCGTGGGTGCCTCTGCCGTGTTCCCAGCACCCATCGTGGAGCAGCCTGGCACCTCCTGTGCCTTCCAGTGATTTTGCTGTGTCCAGGTCCCCAGGCTGGCAGCTGATCCCGTCTGAGTCCCGCTCAGAGGACTGGGGCTCTGACCCCACAGCGCTGCTGCTCCCGAGCTCCACCGGCCCCTTGTGCTCCGCTGGCTTTGTCCCACAGGGCCAGGGCGCGATGGCATTTTGGGAATTGGGAATTGTTCCCTGGCAGGGTGGGGAGGGGCTGGGCTGGAATTGCCAGAGCAGCTGTGGCTGCCCCTGGATCCCTGGCAGTGCCCAAGGCCAGGCTGGACACTGGGGCTGGGAGCACCTGGGACAGTGGGAGGGGTCCCTGGGGTGGGATGAGCTGGGATTGAAGATCCCCTCCCACCCAAACCACTCTGGGATTCAGATTCCTGAATCAAGGATGAGAACCAGGACCAAAAACCATTGCACCAAAGGGATAAAGGAAAGGAAATAATGATTTCCTGGATGGTTCCAGCCACCCCCAGTGCTATTCCCCACTGGAAAATGCAGGGGGGTTTGTACCTGGCAGGACCTTGTGGAGAGGTTTGGGCTCTCCCAGGTGCCCAGAGCAGCTGTGGCTGCCCCTGGATCCCTGGCAGTGCCCAAGGCCAGGCTGGACATTGGGGTTGGGAGCACCTGGGACTGTGGGAGGGGTCCCTGCCATGGCAGGGGTGGCGCTGGGTGGGATTTAAGGTTTCTTCCCACCCAAACCCTTCTGTGAATTCATGACTCTCCCTTTACCAAAGGCACAGTCTCAGTGAAGCAAATCACAAGATCCAGCCTCAGAAGGAGCCCCCTGGAGCTCTGAGCTTCAGCCACAGACCAGCAGTTCCCAGATCCAATATTCCTGCCCAGCACTGTTTTTAAGTGAGGATGAGATGGATGATTTTGAATATGATTTTGAAAAAACAGTGCAAGTGGGCAGGAAGGATTGCTGGAGATTATTTGCAACTGTGGACTGGGAAAGGAGCGTGGATGTGGCCACAGCTGAGCTGTTCCCCTTCCTGGGAACATCCTGAAGCCCTGAGCTGTTCCTGTTCCCAGGATCCCCTGAATCCCAGAGACCTCGTGAATCCCTGAGCTGTTCCCCTTTCCCAGGAACTCTGGGCTCTGCCAGGGAGGATGGGCCTGACAGGACCCTGAATCCCTGAACTATTCCCATTCCCAGGAACATCCCAAATCCCTGAGCTGTTCCTGTTCCCAGGGATCCCCTGAATCCCTGAGCTGTTCCCCTTTCCAGGAACCTCTGAATCCCTGAACTATTCCCATTCCCAGGAACCCCTGAATCCCTGAGCTGCTCCCATTCCCAGGAACCCCTGAATCCCTGAGCTGTTCCCATTCCCAGGAACACTCTGAATCCCTCAGGAGAATTCCCGTGGCTGGACCGTCCATCCTGATGGCACAAAGAACCTGCCAGGATTTCCTATGGTCTATCTCAAGTTGAAATCAAAATAATTTCAGTATTTTGCCCTTTTTCTTTTGTTTCTGAGGAAATCTGGCTGCAGGATCTTTGTTCCCCACGTATTTCCATGTTCTGAAGCACTTGGAATATAAAAATGGAGTGTGAATCATATCCTTGCTTTAAATAAAGCTCCTTCCATCCTTAAGGATGTGTTTGTCACTGATTGTGTGACTCCTGTGATTGAGCAGTGCTTAGAAGGAATAAAGCAGCCAATAATTATCCTGAAATTCCACCAAGGAGTGCTTTATTGAGGAAGAAATAATGAAAGGGGCAATGTCTGAGGGGAAGAAATAAAGTTTTTTATTAAATCAAATTATAGAGCTGGAAAAGAAAGACTGTCTTTTAACCACAGCTTAGAGTTTGGCCACGGACAGTGGAAAATGTGGAAAACTCGATTTTTTCTCTCTATCCTATTTAATCTAGAGATGTTTGTGAGTCACCCCTGCCTCCCTTCCATCCTCTCCCAGCAGAGCTGTCACGGCATTGTCACAGCGGGACAATAAAAGTCATCTCCTCATCTGCCAGGGGGATGGATTGGGGAAATGATTTGTAGAAGAGCAGAAAAAAAGAAATATTACCTTTTTTATTTACCTATTACCTGCTGCAGATCCCACCTTCATGTCGCTGTTTTCCTGCTTTTCCTTTGGGATGCTGCGCTGGGAACCCTGGGAAGGGCTGGGTGACCCATCACATTGTGGGCTGAGGTGGCCTTTTCTCCACTCCAAAATGTCCCAACGCTTTCCAGGCAATAAAAAGTTTGGAGAGCTGGCCCTGGAGCCCGGGAAGTTTCTCCAGTGCCTGTGGGATGCAGGGCTCAGCTTCAGCAGGCTCATGGATCCTCTGGGATCCGAGTTCTGGGAACCACAGCTCAGGATGTGTGCCTTCTGCACCATGCTCTGGTGGGCAGAACCTGTTTTTTTCCTTCACTTTCTCATTTTATCCCAAAATTTCCTTTCTTTGAGCTATTCCTGGTCCCTCTCTACTCCTGATGGTGAAGAAATTGGGCAGAGAAGGGGGATTTTGGTGGCACAGCTCACACATCATTTTGGGACCCTCTCCTGGGTCACAGAGGAGGGTCACAGTCCTGAGAGCTCCTTTATCCAGGGAAGAAGTGGAGCCACCATCCCTGGAAGTGTTCAAAGCCCAAACAGACACTTCTGCCATGGTTTAGCGGGAATGGTGGGATTCGAAGGTTGGACTTGATAACCTTGGTTATGTCTTTTCCAACCTTGATGTGATTCTGAATGACTGAACCAGGAAGAGGCTGGAACACTCCAGAACTTCCCCTAAGATATTCTGTCCCACCACATCTCTAGAGCTCTAGGACAGGCAGGAATTCATTATGTCCCAAATATCCCTCCTTTCACATTCCCAAATAAATCTGATTTCCCCCCAGTGTTTTGAAGGTCCAGCGTGGAGGACACCCAGCCACAGATGTTCAGCAGAGCCTGGGAGAACTCGTTGGAGTAGGAATTGAAATTCCAGCAATCCCAGTGTCCAGAGCAGGAATTGACCACGGACACTGCTGGGGAAGGAGCAGCCCAGAGATCTCCTGAAACCTCCTGAGGACAGATGGAATGTGGTCCATGACCCACTGACTGCCCCGGACCACAATTCCATGAGTATCTCTTGGGAGAAGTTAAAAACAGCCCCAGGGAATACATTGGAAACATCTGGAGCAGTGAGAAATGTCCCTGTCCCCAGGGGCTGGGGGGTGACAGAGAGAATCTGAGGAAATCTGGGCTGGAGAGGGAAGGAGAGGTCATGGGAACCCTCTGGGGAGAGCAATCTGTGTGCAAACACATCCATGAATATGGACACACATCCATGAATACGGACACACAGCTGTAAATAAATATGGACACACATCCATGAATACGGACACACATCCATAAATAGGGACACACATCCATAAATAGGGACGAACATCCATAAATAGGGACACACATCCATGAACAAGGACACACATCCATAAACATGGACACACAGCCATAAATACGGACATACATCCATAAACATGGACGCACATCCATAAACGTGGACACACATCCATGGATATGGACACACAGCCATTGCTATGGACACACATCCGTAAACATGGACACACATCCATCAAAGTGGACACACAGCCATGAACAAGGACACACATCCATAAACATGGACACATATCCATGAATAAGGACACACATCCATGGATATGGACACACAGCCATAAACATGGACACACATCCATAAACATGGACACACAGCCATGAACCAGGACACACAGCTGTAAACATGGACACACATCCATCAAAGTGGACACACAGCCATGAACAAGGACACACATCCATAAATATGGACACACGGCCATAAACATGGACACATATCCATAAACATGAACACACATCCATAAATATGGACACATATCCATGAACAAGGACACACATTCATAAATATGGACACACATTCATAAATATGGACACACAGCCATAAACATGGACACACAGCCATCAAAGTGGACACACAGCCATGAACAAGGACACACAGCTGTAAACATGGACACACAGCCATGGATATGGACACACATCCATAAATACGGACACACATCCATAAACATGGACACATCCATGAACATGGACACACATTCATAAATATGGACACACATCCATAAACATGGACACACAGCCATAAATACGGACACACATTCATCAATAGGGACACACATCCATAAATATGGACACACATCCATCAATATGGACACATATCCATGAACAAGGACACAAATCCATAAATGGGGACACACAGATATATAAATGTGGACACACAGCCATGGACATGGACACACCGCTGTAAGCATGGACACACATCCATAAACGTGGACACACAGATGTAAATGTGGACACACATCCGTGGACATGGACACACAGTGCAAACACAGACACAGACACACACGTAAATACGGACACACACACGGATGTGGACGGTTGTGCATGGAGACAAACGAACAGCCTGCCACCAGGAACCTTCTGCCAGCAGCTCAAACACGGACACCGGCAAGGGACGAGTGACCCATCCCTCCACCAAGGGGGGTGGATGTGTGGAGAGCCTCCAGACGTGGAAAAGGCACAAACAAGGCCCTGATTTGGAGCATTTCCAGCAGCTGGCAGGACCCGGGGAGGGGTTGCTGTGCTTAACCTGTGGAACAAACTTGCTGAGACCCAGCTGCTTGTGTTGGCAGTGCCATGGTGCCTTCCAGGGCCACCGTGTCCTTCCCAGGCCTCCTCCTGCCTTCCAGCCTATGGGGTGGCTCCAGGAAATCTCCTTTTCTTCCATGTCCATTGGCTCCTGAGTTCTCCAGACAATTCTCCCAGGCTCTCTCACTTCCCTGGGCAACTCAGCAGCTCTCTGGTGAGGGTGACAGCCAGGTTGTCCCAGAAAGTGTGCAGGTGGCTCTTGGGTCAGGCCCAACAAGGCAAATAATTGTCCACAAACCAGCAAAACCAAATCCATTCTTCCTCTGGCAATTTTGGGAAGTGGCTTTGGAGCCTCCACTGCTGCTGAGCGGTGAGGAAAAGCTTTGCAGTCTCAGAGAAGGTGAGAGGCTCATGACTGGAGTCTCAGGCACCCTGCAGGGATGGGGACAGTCCTGCTCCTGTGGGACGAGGCACTGGAGCACCTTCATGCCCCAAACCAGAGCAAATGTCTCTAAAAATCCTCATTCTCCCCAGGTCAGTGGGAAGGAGCGGTGGGATGGGAATGGCTCCTCCCTGTTCCTCAGAGCTCTGCAGCAGACTCTGCTGCTGCCCAGAAAATGGGGAGAAACCATGGATTTGAGGGACTTTTTCCACCTTCCCATTCCCTGTCAGCAGCCCTGGAATAGCAGGTGTGGCAGGAAACAACCTTGGTTATAGGGTCCCTATAAAGGTGATTTTGCTCTTGTCATGTGTCACAGCCATCCTGGGCTGGATTCCCCCATGGAAAGGGCAGGGAAGAAAGCACGGAGCTGTTTTGCCAGAAGAGAACTGACAGCTCTCTGTGTCTCTCCACAGTCCATCTCCACATTTATCTTCCTCTCCCCATCCTGCTCTTCCCACGTGCAATCTGCTGCTCTGGAGCAATCCGGGTTTCCATGAAACCCCTGGGGTGATGGGGAGGGAGCTGCTCTGCATGGGAGCCTCTCTTAGAGCTGGGTTCAAATCACTGCTCCTCCTTTTCCCTTCTCAGCTCGCCCCAGTCTCCAGGGAGATCAGGGGAACCATTCCAGCTGAGGAGGAATTTTCCACCTAAACACTTTCCTGACCTGAAATCACTTCTTATCTTCCCAGCAGAAAACATTATTTCCATACAAGGTGCCTTTTCCCTCAGCAACTAAAACCCTTGAGATCAGCTTCCAGAAAAGAGAGGTTTTATCCTGAACATTGAGCACCAAGGATGGGTTTTTTTGCAAATAAAATTCCCCAGGATGTGTCCTGAGGGGCCCATCCCGGGAGTTTCCAACCCCCTGGTGAAGGCTGGGAGCCAGCAGCACATCAGCTCCCTGCAGAGCTGCTCAGCTCCTTCAAACCACCAGCACAGAGCTGGAGAGCCAAGGAACCCTCCCAAGCCAGCCAGACTTGGCTGCCAGAGGGGGCTGAACTCATTTCTGGCAATGCTGTTGGCAGCTCTGCTTCCCTGGGATCTGTGGATGCAGCCCTGGAAAGGCTGGGGCTGACTAATGGCAAACATGTGGGCATCTTCTTCCCTTCCCTTCCCTTCCCTTCCCTTCCCTTCCCTTCCCTTCCCTTCCCTTCCCTTCCCTTCCCTTCCCTTCCCTTCCCTTCCCTTCCCTTCCCTTCCCTTCCCTTCCCTTCCCTTCCCTTCCCTTCCCTTCCCTTCCCTTCCCTTCCCTTCCCTTCCCTTCCCTTCCCTTCCCTTCCCTTCCCTTCCCTTCCCTTCCCTTCCCTTCCCTTCCCTTCCCTTCCCTTCCCTTCCCTTCCCTTCCCTTCCCTTCCCTTCCCTTCCCTTCCCTTCCCTTCCCTTCCCTTCCCTTCCCTTCCCTTCCCTTCCCTTCCCTTCCCTTCCCTTCCCTTCGGGATGCAGGATCGGGATGCAGGATCAGGACAGGGATGTAGGATCAGGGCAGGGATGCAGGATCAGGGCAGGGATGCTCCATCCTCTCCTCTGCCCCAGCAGCTCAGCCCAGCAGCACCAGCTGGCCCTGCACGAGGCTTGGCAGGAAATCCCAGGATTCTGGGCTAAAAGGAGCCTTTTCCAGGCCAGATGGAGGCAGGGATGGTGGCTTGTGGCGCTGTGGGCTGCCAGCAATGGCAGGGATAACCCTGGAGAGGGAAAACATGAAGGTTTCCCTTTGGATTGTGTCCCCCACTGTCCCCACCTTCAGGCAGCCCAGGCCTTGGAGCAGGGATGTCCTGGGAGCAGCTGGAAGTGTTTTCCTTGCACATGGACATCTGCAGGGCCTCATTTGTGCCCACAGCCAGAAGGACTGGAAGATTTCCAGGAAATCTGTTCCTACCCCAAGGAGTACTGTGAAAAACCCCCGAGGAGCTGCGGGGGGGCTGGTGGAGCAACTGGGACCATCCAAGAGGGAAAATCGAGGTGTGAAACCAGGCCATGGCTCCCAGATAAGCCCTGGCAGCACTCAGGGGTTGGCTTTTTTGTGGATACAGCAGGGAGGTTGATATTGTTAAACCTTTCCAGTGTGGAGTGATGGCAATGACCATTCCTGGAACAAAAACAAAGGATTTTGCCCAATCCTCTGTCCCCTGGTAGCTCCCAGCATGGGCTGCTGGGTTTCAGATGCCTTGTCCTGCAGAGCCAAATCCTCCTGGCAGAAGGTCTGTGACCTCAGGGACGACATTCGCCCTCAAAGCCCCAGATCCCAAATCCATCTGCACAGCCCTTTGTGTCCATGGCTGGAATAATAAAATCATTGAGGTGGGAAAATCCCTCTGAGATCATTGAGCCCAACTGTTACCCCAGCGCTGCCAAGGCCAGAGTCTCAAATCCTGGGCTTGGTTTTGGGTCCCTTTGGACAAGAAGGACCTGGAGGGGCTGGGGTGAGTCCAGGGCAGGGAACGGAGCTGGGAAGGGGCTGGAGCCCCAGGAGAGGCTGAGGGAGCTGGGAAGGGGCTGGAGAATCCCTGAGGGAGCTGGGAAGGGGCTCAGCCTGGAGAAAAGGAGGCTCAGGGGGGACCTTGTGGCTCTGCACAGCTCCTGCCAGGAGGGGACAGCCGGGGGGTCGGGCTCTGCTCCAGGGAACAGGGACAGGAGCAGAGGGAACGGCCTCAGGCTGGGCCAGGGCAGGCTCAGGGTGGGCAGCAGCAGGAATTTCCCCATGGAATGGGGGCTCAGGCCTTGGAACTGCCCAGGAGGGTTTGGAGTGCCCATCCCTGGAGGTGTCCAGGAACCACTGGAGGTGGCACTGAGTGCTCAGGGCTGGGGACGAGGGGTGTCAGGTCACAGATTGGATGTGATGATCCCAAAGGTCTTTTCCAGCCCAGCTGATTCAGGGATTCAGGGATTCTGTGAGGTCCCTGCTGGCAGCAGCTGCCTGAGGCAAAGCTGAGAGACAGCCTGGGCTTTGCTTCCCGACATGGAACGCACTGTGCGAGACAGATCCTGGTGGGACTGAGGTTCACACATTCCCAAGGAAGTTTGGATGGAAGATCCAAGTGAGATGACACTTTAACTGGAAATAACAGCAGCAGAGAAATCAACAAACTCCAGGCCTTGGAGCCCGTTCCTTCATTTCCATCAAATCCAGCGTATTCCTCCAAAACTCTCTGGAGCAGAGCATTGTGTTTCTTATCCCAGAAGAGACCACCAGCAGTTTCTGGTTCAAATTATGAGGTAATAAAACAAACCCCACCACGCTGCTGTTTGTTACTAATTATGGGACTTGTGTTTTGGTGTCAGCAGCTCCCAGCCTCAATCCACTGGCAGTAATAACAATCCAAAAGCAATTCAGGTCAGATTTTACGAGCCTTTAAACACATTATCTCTGACTCCAGTCAAATCATCACTCCTGGATGATATTCCTAAAAGACACGGTCAGCAGATGTTCCTGAGTGTGAATCCAGCTGTTTTCTCTGCTGATGTATGGACAGATGGGACTTTATCATTAATCTCATCCCATGTCCAGGAGTGGAATTTGAATTTTGGGAGGCAGGATGGCAGCAGAAATGGACCCAGCAGGGTATTTAGACAGGAGATAAGAAGGGGCTTGTCTCTCACGATGGGAGTGGTGGCACTGGATGTTTCCAGGGATAAAATGCCCTGGAACCCTCAGGCACCCAAGGTGGCTTTAGGAGGGGTCACAGAGCCCTGCTGGCCACTGGACATGAGTCAGAAGGGTCAGATTCTGATGTCTTTATGGAATTATAAAATCATCAAGGCTGGAAAAGCCCCCTGAGATCATCGAGTCCAACCTTTAACTCAGCCCTGCCAAGGCCAGCACTGCCCATGTCCCCAAGTGGCACCTCCACAGGGCTTCTAAATCCCTCTAGGGTTGGGGATCCAGCAGATGTGCCAGGGCCTGGACAACCCTTTCCATGGAGAATTCTTCCCAAAATCCCCCCTGAGCCTGCCCTGGCCCAGCCTGAGGCTGTTCCCTCTCCTCCTGTCCCTGTTCCCTGGAGCAGAGCCCGACCCCCCGGCTGTCCCCTCCTGTCAGGAGCTGTGCAGAGCCACAAGGTCCCCCCTGAGCCTCCTTTTCTCCAGGCTGAGCCCCTTCCCAGCTCCCTCAGCCCCTTCCCAGCTCCCTCAGCCTCTCCTCAGGACAGCAGCACATTCCAGCAATGAGAGCTGAAATCAGCCTCGTGATTCCCAGAATTCTTGAATTGTTTGGGTTGGAAGGGACCTTAAATCCCATCCAGTGCCACCCCTGCCATGGCAGGGACACCTCCCACTGTCCCAGGTGCTCCAGCCCCAGTGTCCAGCCTGGCCTTGGGCACTGCAGGGATGTTGAGGATGTGAAAGAGCTCACATCTGACTGCTGCAATCACGGGCAAAAGCAGCAATCCTGGCGGCAGTGAGGACTGGGATAGCACAGCTGGAAAGAGTCACCTGGAGGAGGAATATCTCATGTTGGGCTCTGAGCAGCTTCCCGAGCTGCCAGAAGGATCCAATATCTGGAGTCACATCAGGACAGCAGCCCTGGCTATGGAGGGAGCTTTATTTGCAGCTCCAGCAGGAAACTTCCACCTCAGCACTGCTGATTGCACTGCTGCTCCCCTCACCCGCAGGATATGGATGTCAGACTGGAGGTGTTTGCAGATGAGAGATAACAACTGTTGGAAAATTAAATTAGGAGTGCTTAGAAAGCGCTCTTGGAGCTGCAGAGCCAGGCCAGCTGTGCCTGCCACACCTGGGGAGCGCAGCAGGAGCTGATAAAATCTTGCTGTTTCACCCAGCAACAGGTCCTGGAGGGAAATTGTCACCTGGCCAGGGAGGAGGAAGCAGCCCTTGGAGCCAGGAGAAAGCAGAGGCAGGTTTCAAGAGGCACAGAGACCTCACCAGGCCTTTGATGTGTGTTTGCAGCGTGTGTTCCAAAAAAGGCTGCTGTGCCTCCTTGTGTTTTGTTTGGATGGGTCAGGTCAGGAGGAGGGGACAGGGACTGAGGAGGCCTCGATGCTCGTTCAAGCTCTGCTGGGTTCCCCCATCCCCAAACCAGGGGGTACAGGGAGAAACTGCCCACCAACAAACAGATGCAAAATAAAAAGAAAAAACATCCCTCATGGTTTCTCAGGGCAGGCTGGAGAACCAGCAGGAAATTCTGCTCCTGCCCTGAGCTCATCCCCCAGCGTGGGCAGCAGGATGAGAGAGGGGATCCTCTCCCCTGCCCTGCTCAGGTGATTCCTCACCTGCAGAGCTGCTCCAGCCCTGGGAATTCCAACAGCAGCAGCACCTGGAGCTTCTGGAGAGAGCCCAGAGGGATCCACGGAGCTGCTGCAGGGCTGGAGCCCCTCTGGAGCCAGGCTGGAGAGCTGGGGGTGCTCCCCTGGAGAGGAGAAGCTCCAGGGAGAGCTCAGAGCCCCTGCAGGGCCTGAAGGGGCTCCAGGAGAGCTTCCTTCTCCTTCTCCTTCTCCTTCTCCTTCTCCTTCTCCTTCTCCTTCTCCTTCTCCTTCTCCTTCTCCTTCTCCTTCTCCTTCTCCTTCTCCTTCTCCTTCTCCTTCTCCTTCTCCTTCTCCTTCTCCTTCTCCTTCTCCTTCTCCTTCTCCTTCTCCTTCTCCTTCTCCTTCTCCTTCTCCTTCTCCTTCTCCTTCTCCTTCTCCTCCTCCTTCTCCTCCTCCTCCTCCTCCTCCTCCCCTCTTGGTGCTGTTTGTCCCTGGTCTCCTCTGACAAGGAGGATCCATCCCTGGATCCCTGCCATGTGCAGAATCCCAACACTTTAATTTTGTTGACAATCAACTGCCCCTGCCAGGGATGAGGAGAGGGGGAATTTGGAGATGATCCTGGGAAAGGTCCCTTTCCACAGCAGAGAGACGAGGGATGGGCAGCAGGACACCCTCGGGGTGGCCATGCAGAGCTCTCCATGTCCTCCAGCAGGATCTGGCTCTAAACCCAACCCAGCCCCACTGAAATGTTGTTTTTGTGGGGTCACATCGCTGTGAGCTCCCACAGCAGCCATCGGTGCTTTATCCATGAAATTTCCTCCTTCTCCTCATTCTCAAATGGGAGGAATTCTCTCCCTAGGTGATCCCAATCTCTCTGCCCTGGAGCTCCTCTTGAGGAACAGCTAAAAAAGCCACCAAAGATCCTGTCCCCAGGTCCCCCTGCCATGGACATGTCACGGACCTGTCACCTCGTGAGCCAGAGCAACACACAAACCCTTGGATTTGAGAAATATCCCACAGAAATTCCTTCCCTCCAAATATTTATTTTCACGACCCAACGGGTCAAACAGCCCAAGATGTTTTCTCAGTTGCTTCAAACTGAAGCAATCCAAGAATTCTGGGAATCTTCCTCGGAGCCGAGTCCTGGGCGAACAATGCAGGACGTGGCCGAAGGTCTGCGTGGAGCACCCACCCTCCACATCTGCTGGGCTTTCCGTGGAGATTTGTTATGGACAAAAGAGCTCTTGGAAGAGTTGTTCTTCTCCTGTTGGAGCAGATGGACAGAAATATTTCATACATGACTCAAATTCTGGATGGCTCCACCACAAACTCCAGACGGGAATGAGCGGGATGGACACGAAATCGTCCTTGATTTATAGACAACCCCACAAAATAAATCCTGGCCTTGCTCGGGGATCTTCCCCACTTCAGTTTCACTCTTGATCTCCAAGCCAAGAGGCTGAAATTCCAGGTTTTTGCAGCTCAAAAGCCAGTAGCAGTAAAAGTTTATAAAATCCTGGTGGATTTGTGCTGCAGGTTGAGTGGGGAAAGTGATCTGAGATGAAATTATTGCTCTGGAAAACAGGGATGGATTTCCAAGGCTGCGCTTCCAGGGCTGTGCTCCTTCCTACCTGGGCTGGAACAATAAATATTTAACGAGGCAAATGGATTCTCCTGCACTCATAATTAAGGGAAGGGGGGATAAATTGCACTCCTAATTATTCATAACAAAAGGGAAAGCAATTTCCTCCGTGATCAGTGAGAATTCCCATTTCTCCCCAAGTGAAGTAGGAGCAGGGAATGGATTGGAAAGGAATGGGTTTGAAAGAGGACATTTGGCATCTGATGGGGGATAAAATGCAGCACTCACCTCTAATGGGGAGTTTTATTCCATTTAAACTGGTTTTACTGGGATAACATTGGGAATTCTGGGCTCATGTGTCGGAATCTGTGGGTATTGATGATTCCGAGATTGTAGAAAGTCTCTGTCTTTCTGCCCCGCTGCCAAAGAAGAAGCCATAGTTCGTCTGTGCTGGTTTCAAGGTTGTTTATTTTTGCTTATCTATAACAAGTTCTGCTGCCCTGCCGCAGGTCTGTCCTGCAGGGCAGCGTGTGGGGCTCTGCCCCTCAGTGGGATGGTACAAACATTATATACAAGAAATTACGTGTACTATATTTACAATAATGTGCCAATATCTATCATCTACGTTGAATAGTGTGTCCCTAGCCTAAACCAATAGAAAAATGCCAACATCACCAAGAACATGGAGGTAAGGAAGAAGAAGGAGGAAGAACAGGATCAGGCCCACTTTCCTCCATCTTAGAACTCCTGACCCCCCTGTACAAAGTAAAACCCCCCTGTACATGTGTTAAAACCCCCCTGTACAATACTAAAAAATTTTACCCTCTAATTTGTGACTACTTTTACTATACCATCTAACCCTCTGTGACTGCTTGTTCCACCTTTAAAGTTGGTAATTCATTCCATGGTTCAAACTCAAGATCACAGCTGTTTTCAGCTGCTTGCCAGGGTCTAAAAT
Source organism: Taeniopygia guttata (assembly GCF_048771995.1). Taxonomy (NCBI): domain Eukaryota; kingdom Metazoa; phylum Chordata; class Aves; order Passeriformes; family Estrildidae; genus Taeniopygia; species Taeniopygia guttata. Next base: position 5,610,632 of record NC_133048.1, on the reverse strand, counting down.
GCTTCTGACCAAGGCCTGGAACCTCTAAAAATGTCTGAGGGACATTTTGAGTTCCGACACTCATGGACCGTGGGGAATTCCCCATCCCCGGGCCTCAGTTTCCCATTTTTAATATGAGGATAAAACTGGCTGGAGCTCACAAGGACTTTGTTCCTGGAACACTTTTCTTGAATGCCAAAAATATGGATTGCAACATCTCTTGGAAAAAAATCCTCTCTGAGCAGATTTGTTGTTGGAAAGCATGAATATCCAAGTGCAGAATTTTCAAATATTGCTTCATATTTTATGGTTTTTCCCCCATAGTTATTTTTATGACTTTGAAGTGTTTTGCTTCACAATCCCCAACTGTGAACACAGGGATTTATTGACTGATAACAAAATAAAAAATAGATGAACAGCACAGAATCATGGAAGTGGCATCCAGCCTATCTCCAGCTGTCCTAAAAAGAATGGAAATTGTCCTAAAAAGAGGGAAAATGTTACTAAAAAGGGGAAAATGGTCTTAAAAAGAGGAAAATGGTCCTAAAAAGAGGAAAACAGTCCTAAAAAGAGTGAAAATTGTCCTAAAAAGAGGGAAAGGAGCAGGGCTTGGATCTCTCCTGTCTTGGTTACTATAGGGGAATCTCACCCACCTTCCCACTCAAGGACCCAATGAAGCTGCAGCCCCTTCCCTGCCCTCTCCCCTCCATCCTGGAGCATCCCTAAATCCCTGGCACTGTTCACACCCTTCTCTTTCCCTGGATGCTCCCTCCCTGTGCCCTGGCTGCCACTCCAGGAGTTTCTCCCAGTGCACCTCTTCCCATCCCTTTGAGCAGCTGATCCTGGATGGAATCACATCTCCCACCCCACCAGCTCCATGTTCACCCCCTGCCCCTCTCCCAGTCCCAAATCCCTGTGGATATCCCTATAACTCTGTTCCCACTTTCCATGTCCACCCCACCACCTGTGCTTCCATCCCCTGCCCTTCCCAATCCCAAATCCCTGTGGATATTCCTACATCTATAACTCTGTTCCCACTTTCCATGTCCACCCTGCCCCTTGTTCCCAGTGGATTTAACTCCAAAATTTTCACGTTCAAGACCCCAAACTGGTGAATCCTCCAGGGCAGGGGAAGCCAGGATTCTGCTGTTGGAGCTGTAGGATCTGGATCCATATAATGGGAATAAAATCCCCCCACGGGCCCCCATGGGAAACACAGGGAGCTCACAAATTTTGGACAAAAGTTGGCCGGAATTACCAGGCTGGGGAAAACAAAAGAATTTTTTTTTCCTTCTAACTTTGTTTTTTGAAACTGCTGAATTGTTTTGGCTGAAGCTCCCTCCCTCTGTCACCCCTTAAAAAGCAAAACCAGCCCGAGGTGGATGCTCCATTAGAGAAAATCTCAGCATAAATGATGGAAATTAAAATTATAACTCCAAGCAGAGCTTTCCAAGGGGAGTTTCAGGGCTCCTTAATAGGCCAGGACTGCTCCAGTGAATCTCTGATTTACTGGGGAATATTAATGGGCCTCTCTGCACAATTATAGCCAGAAACAGCAATTAAAGAAAAAATCAGGGGAGAAACTCAGGGAAGGATCCTCAGCCAGCACTAATTGGTGCAGCTGAGAAAGCAACAGAGCTGAGCAGAATCCACCCGTTCAGGGCAGCTCCGAGGAATTTCTCATTTCCAGCCTCCTTCCTCTTGCATTTATCTCTTTTTTCTTTTTTTATTTATTTTTCCCTAGGAAGAGCTAAAGCACCATTGGTTTAGGCCTAAATATAAAAGAACAATTGAAAAATTTGGGATAATTACAGATTTCTTCCAGTTTGGAAAAGTTGTTTGGGGCTTTTTAATGATACATTTAATATTTTTTCAAATATTTTAAGAGTTCCAATTGTAAGAGCAATTTTTAATTTTAAGAGTTCCAATTCTAAGCATCATCCAGGACCTTTTCTTTCACTTGCATCCTTTAATGGAGCAAAAGAAATTATTATTAGGCAGTTAACATTGATATTTTTGTGAAGAAAAACCATTTTGCAGCACAGAAACCAGCAGAGCTGAGAAGAATTCCACCCATTCAGGGCTGCTGAGAGAAATTGCACATTTCCAGCCACTTTCCTCTGGAATTTCTCTCTTTTTTTCTCCTTGTGAAGGGATAAAGCAGCATTGGTTTAACCCTAAAGATAAAAGAACAAAAGGAAAAATTGGGGAGGACTGGGATAATTGCAGATTTTTTCCAGTTTGGAAAAGTTGGTTTGGGTTTTTTAATTTTACATTTATATTTTTTCAAATAATTTTAAGTGTTCCAAATCTAAGCATCCTACAGGACCTTTTCTTTCACTTGTAGAATTTAATGGAGCAAAATAAATTATTATTGGGCAGTTTAAAAATTATATTTTTGTGAAGAAAAGGTCCTGATTTGAATTCTTTTAGCTCTGGAATGCAAAGGGCTTTGCTGTCTTCATGTGTAGAGAGGTGGGAATAACAGAGAGGAAAATTGTCACATTAAAAAGTCAAATTTTCACTGTCTCTAAACAGTGAACAAGCCTTCCAGACCATCGAGCCCAACCCAGCCCAGCCCCTCAACTCAACCCTGGCACCCAGTGCCACATCCAGGCTTGTTTTAAACACACCCAGGGATGGGGACTCCACCACTTCCCCGGGCAGCCATTCCAGAACTTTGTCACTCCTGCCATGAAAAACTTTCTCCTGACACCCAACCTGGATTTCCCTGGGGCAGCTGAGGCTGTGACCTCTGGTTCTGTCAGTAATCCCACCCTGGGCATCCCTGGGGCTCTGGCAGCCTCGGGGCCGTGCCCATTCCCTGGGCAGCCTGGGCAGTGCCAGCACCTCTGGGGGAAGAACCTTTCCCTGAGCTCCAGCCTGCCCTGCCCTGGCCCAGCTCCAGCCGTGCCCTGGTGCTGTCCCTGTCCCAGGGCAGGGATGGAGCTGCCCCTCGGGAGGAGCTGCAGGTCCCTGAGCTCTGCCCTCAGTGTGCCCTGCTCCATCTGCACACACCAAGCGCCCTCAGCTGCTCCAGACCCTTCCCCACTCTCCGGACACTCTCTAATAGCTCCATTTTATACTGGGGCACCCAAAGTACCCCCAGCACGGGAGGTGAGCCCCCCAGCCCAGCCCAGAGCAGGACAGTCCCTCCCTGGCCTGCCCTCACTGTTCCTGATGTCCCTCCTGGCTCCAGGACAGCTCAGATCACCAAGGCCACCTCCTGTGGCTGTCAGGGCTCCTGCACGTGTTTAACAGGCTGGGCTGGCATTTGTGGCTTGGTGACAATCCCCACCCAGGCCTCACCCCCTCCTTTCCACCCCAGCACAGAACACTCCCCAAAAATCCAGCCCTTGGCTCTCTCGCTGACTTTCTGAAGCCCTGTGAGAAGCACTGGAGAATTTAACCCTGTGGTAAATTCACACCAGGAGGGGAGTTAGGAAAATTATCCTCCCCTTGCCTTTGTGAGGGGAGAAAGAAGCAAAAAATCTCATTTGTCGAGCCAAAAATTCAGGAGTAATGAGTGACACCCCCCACACCTCCTCCTTAAATATCATAAGGCCAGCTCAAAAGCCAAGACCTTGGTTGCTGTTAAAAATAGCTGATGAAGTGACAGGATTCACTCTGGGGTGAGCCCCAGCCAAATCCCAGCTCATCGGGAAGTTTGGAAGAGTCCAAGAGCAGCACCCAAGTCCTGCAAGCCCAATCTGGGAGAAAACAGCGATTATGCAAGAAAAGCTGGCAAAAACAACTCTCTGTTTGCTGCTCTCCTGCGCTCTGCCCGCTGGGCTTTGAGGCTCCATGGCTCAAGTTTTCCGTGTTTGCTCCAGAACAAATAATTGCCTTTTTCAGTGGAGCTTGGGATCAGCACATCATTATCACCCGCTTCCCCGGGATGAGGCAAGGAGAGCCCGCGGTGCTCCGAAATGAGGTGTCTGTGGACACACGGCGGAGGAAAACTCCAACCTCCCCCTCTCCAGACGTGTGTGAGACGCTTTCCCCTCTCTGGTGAGACTCACAGTGACCACAGAGCCTCGTGATTAACGTAGTGGATCCAAAGGAGTGGAAAAAAACCTGGAAAAATAAAACTGTTTTCTTTTTCCATGCCAAAACCTGTGTGTGGCGTTCCACCTCTGGCTTGGGCATCTCCCACATGCTGCAAAGGGAAGAAACCTCCAGGGATTTCCCTGCTGTGCCTTGTTCCTGGTGATATTTGAGGAGCAAAAGGGGTTTGGGAGCATCGTGTGTGCCTGAATCCACATGGAGAGGGGGGAAAATCCACTGGGAAATTCTCCTCCCAGGGATTTTGGATGCTGTTTGTGCCCAAGGTTGGGGTTTCCTGCTTTCAGCTCTGGGGTGCTGTGAGATCAGGCACAGGGGGGTGATTCCTCTGCTTGCTTTGCCTGGAAACCATTTGAAAACCCACCAGCTCATCCTGCACACCCAGACAAACACTTGTGGCAAAGGAGAGAGTGGAAAAAGAGAAAAATGTGGCCTGGGGTAGCTTGTTTGGAGGTGTCCCCTCCAAATTTGGGGGAATTCTCTTCAAATGCGGAGCTTTGTGGGGAACAAGAACAGGGAGGGTTTGGCAGGGTGGGCAGAGGGAGCATTTGGACGCCCCAGAGGAGGGGGATTTGGCCCTGAGGAAGCCCCAGGGAGTCCCAGTGGGATCTCCCAGCCCTGCCCGGGGTCAGAGAGCTCTGGCCATGCTCTCCAAACCCTGCAGCAGCAGGAGGAACAGACCAGCTTTTTGTCTTTTCCCTTCCAGCCTCTCCATCCCTCTCGGTTCCGTGTTGATCCTTTGTCTCTGCCCAAAGAGGATTTTAACCCAACCCTGCCTTTATGACACCCTGCAGAAAGGCAGGGAGCTGCTGAATTCCCACCTGTTCCCACCTCGGACTGTTCAGTCCCCCAGGCAGTTCCTGGGGCTGATCCTTCACCCAGCTTGCTCTGGTTTGGGGCTGGAGTTTAACAGACACAAATCTGCCCTGAGGGAAGGGTTGATCAGCCTCTTTCCCTTTTGCAGCTGAGCAGAGCCTCCCAAAAATGAGGGTCCTGAGAGATCCCTAGGAAACAGCTGGAAGGCAAAGGAGAAATTCCAACTGATGCCACCCCTGGGGAAGATCCAGGTGAGCCTGGGGCTGTAAAATATCAGGAGAGGGAATGATTTACCTGCACCCACCACCCTCCCTGCCCTGCCAGACCCTTCCAAGGTTGCTCTCCATGCCCAGAATGCCCCCAGGAATGCTCTGGGACACAGAGCTGGGACAAAGCTGTGCCCAAGCTGCCTTGAGACAGCATTTTACTGGTTGGCATCGTCTTTGATGGAGCTGTGAGAAGAGGAGGCAGCACAGGTTATTCACATCAGAGTCACCCAGGGTTAAATTAGTGGTGGTTTAGGTTTAACCCTGATTAAACCTCTTCAGGTTGGTCTGGCAGCCCCTGAGCCAGGGATGGTGAGGGAAGAGGGAAAGGTTCTTCCCCCAGAGGTGCTGGCACTACCTGGGCTCCCCAGGGAATGGGCACGACTCCGAGGCTGCCAGAGCCCCAGGGATGCCCAGGGTGGGGTTGGTGGGGGTCTGGGCAGGGCCAGGGGCTGGATCCATGATCCTGTGGGTCCTTTCCTACTTGGATGTTCTATAATATTCCATTATATTATCATTCCATATCTATAATATTCCATATCTATAATATTCTATATCTGTTATATTCTGTGATCTTCTGGATGAACGGGCAGCTCCCCCTCAGCTCTGCTCACTGCAGAACCCCGAGTTTGTTGTCAGGACCTGAAGAACAGAAGCAAGAGGCAGAAAGGAAAGGAGCCAAGGAAATGCCAGATTAAAGACCAAGCCTCACAAATCCACGCTCTCAGCAGAGCTGGGCTCACGTGAAGTCCTGAGTAGCCCTCCTGCTCCTGGTTGCCACCCAAAGCACCTCCAAGCCCCCCAAAGCCATCCCTGGGTGCCCCTGCCCCACAGCAGGAAACTGAGGGATGATCTTCCCTCTTCTGCAGGCAGGCTGAGCACCATCCACAAAAGCTTCCCCGGGATTCTGATGTTCTGAGGCAGCTGCCAGAGCTGAGCTGGGCTACTCTGGGGGCACAGGGAGGTGGCTCTGATGCATGAACTGTCCCATGAGCTCCTCAGAGAAGCAGCTCAGGGCTGGGACCTGTCGAAGACCACCCTGGGTCAGGGGTGGCTCCGTGTGCTGGAAAAGTCTCTCGTCCAACCCGAGCTTCCAAGAAAGGCTCAGCAGTCTCTGTTGTTCGGTCTCAAGGCAGTTTATTGCAAGTTATCTAAAAGATTTTCTCCTTGGGCTGCTGTGGTTTGCTCACAGCTCAGGCAGAGGCACACACACACCCTGACATCCTCTCTGACTCCCGACTGCTTCTTCTCTCCCCGCCCAGGGCTGTGCTGTCTTTTATATGGTACATTACGTGTTACATGGGTACAGTTTTTCCCCAATGCCCATTACCTATATTAAATGGTGCTTTTCTATCTTTTATATGGTACATTACGTGTTACATGGGTACAGTTTTCCCCCAATGCCCATTACCTATATTAAATGGTGCTTTTCTACTCTAAACCAATCTGTGAGTGCCAACATCACCAAGAACATGGAGGGAAGGAAGAAGAAAGAGGAAAGACAGGACAGGCCCAGATCCCTCCATCTTAAACCTCTGACCCCCATGTACAAAACCGAAACCCCCCTGTACAGCACTCAGAAATTCTTCCCTCTACTTTGTGACTACTTCTACTATAACATCTAAACTTTTGTGACTTCTTGTTCTTCCTGCAAGGTTGGTAAATCATTCCATGGCTCAAACCCAAAATCACAGCTGTTTCCAGCTGCCTGCCAGGGTCTCAAATGCTTCTGACCAGGGCCTGGAACCTCCAAAAATGTCTGAAGGACATTTTGAGTTCCCACAGGGACCCCTCTGGGTCTTTGCTCTGTGTGTTCACAGTTTGTGTCTGTGCAGAAGGAGCAGCTCCTGCCTGGTTGTGAGCCTGAGCAGACATGGCTGTATTGATACTTGATTAATTAATTGACTAAGCTGGCAGGCTGGGCTGTGTCCCCACCACCACAGCAGGGTCCCATGGCCAGGCTGGACAGAAGGTGTCGAGCTCAGCCCCGTTCCAGCAGTGGCTGCACTTTATTTTGCCAGGTTAAAGTCAGGTCTTAGAGCAGAGCAGCAGAGTAGAGGATGAGAAAGAAAGGCCCCGGAGGCAGCAATGTCTCCTGCTGGGCTGGAAGGAGGGCAGTGCCCAGCTGGTGCCATCCCAGCACCTCTGGGTGCTCCCAGCCCTGCCTGGAGCCGGGAGTGCCGGGCAGAAGGAGGAGCAGAGCTGTGCTGGGGCAGCGTGGCTGGGGCCAGAGCCAGCTCCAATGTGCAGCTCCAGGAAAGGACAAAAGCTGGGATGAAACCCAGAGAAAGTGAAGCTGTGACCTTTGCCAAGACCTGCCAGGGCCCTTCCCAGAGCTCAGAGCTGTGACAGCCTGGGGACATCAGTGCCAGCACTGCCTCCAGCCCCAGCTCCTTGAGCCATTCCCAGCTCCCTGCCAGGGATGGGGATTTGGAGCATTTACAGCCTCTGGGGTGCTGGAGGAGGATGAGCCTGTGTCCATGGGTTTTCCTGGCTTTCTTCAGGATTCAGGAGCCACTGATTTCAGCGTGTGGTGGAATCAGTGCTGGTCTGTGCTCCTTGGCTGTGCAGGGCTGAAAAGAAAAGGGCAAAACCACCCAGGGACAACAAGTTTGACAACAGGTTGCCACCAGCAATGAAAAGGAGTTGGAAAGGCCACTCTTGTTATTTCTGCTGTAATTAAAAAGGAGAATTTATTTCTCCTTGCAGCCAGCCTCCTGCAGAGAATTAAGCACAAGATTAATGAGGTGCCTGATGGTTTGTGCAGCCCCACTCAGAACCAGAGCCATTGTTTGCTCCTCATGTGCCTGGGTGTGGAGAGCAGCCAGCTCCCTCCTGGTGACGTCCTGGGCTACCAGGGACACTGCAGATGGATGTTTGTGCTCCTGGCCAGGATTTGGGAACAGCAGAGCTGGGAAAACACAGTCAGCATCCCTGCCCTGAGGCACAGGGAGGGGACAGCAGCTCTGGGAAGGAGCAATGCCCAGTTTGCTGTCCCAGGAAGGCGAGATCCAGCTGGGATCAGAGCTCTGAGATCGAGCTGCTGGTGGCACTTTGTCACCAGTGCCACAGGCCTGTGGGTGGCTGGAACAGGCGGTGTCACCATTTTGGATGACAACTGCATGTGTTATCTCATGCTCTCCCTCATTTTCCCCTGATTTTGAGAATCACTCATCTCCAGTTTCACTGCCAAAACACTTTCACATCAAACCCATGTGGATCTGAAATCAAGCTGCTGGTGACATTTCATCACCAGTGCCACAGACCCACAGGTGGCTAGGACAGGCAGTGCCACCCTGTCCTGCCAGTGTCCCCAGCGAGCAATAATTACTCCAGTTTCTTTTGGATGTGTTATCTCATGCTCTCTCTCATTTTCCCCTGATTTTAGGAACCACACAGCTCCAGTTTCACTCCCAAAGCACATTCCCATAAAACCCACACGGCTCCAAACACGGGTTTGCTGTCCTGGTTTCCTTGATCCTTTCTCCAGTGAGAGCTGGGAGCAAGTGCTGATCCCCAAGGGGTGCCCTGGGTGGCTGGGAGTGAGAGGGACTGTCTTGGTTTGAACAGATGGGTGTGTGCTAAAGAAGGCAGGAGCCTCCCCTGAAATGGAAAATGCAAACCCGCTCCCTCTGAATTATTGTAATTCTGAAATTAAGGAGCTCTCAGGCAAAGATATGGGAATAGGAATAACAATTCTTTACTAGAAAAATTAAAAATACCAATGCAATAGCACAACCAAAGCAGTGGCAGAGTCAGAGCAGCCCTGGCAGCCTGTGGGGCAGGGAGGTGGCAGCAGCCCCATCCCAGAGTGGCTCAGCCCTCCTGCAGTGCCAGCTGTGCTTCTGCTGGAGCAGGATCCTGCACAAGGGGGGAGTTTTCCTCTGGAGCTCCAGGGCTGGGGGAGATGGGCCTGGGCTCCTCTGGGAATGCAGTGGGAAGAAAGCTGCTCCTCTGGGAATGCAGGGGGAAGAAAGCTGCTCCTCTGGGAATGCAGGGGGCAAAGGCTGCTGTGCTGTTCCCAGGTCAGATTGTATCCAGGTAGGAATGCTCGGCTCCTCCCCTGGGCGCAGCATCTCCCCATGGATGATGGAATTTTCTCAGCCATGCAGGGACACTCAGTGGCCATGAACAGCAGAGATCTCCTGGAGGGAGGATTGGCTGTGGGAGAGATAAAGAAAAGTGCCCAAAGAGCAGCAGAGCCCTGCCCCAGCTCTGACAGATGGGACAGAACACACAGCCCAGCCACGTCTTGTAACCGAAGACAGGGACACAGCAGAAATTAGGAATGCCAGGATTTTCCCTTTTCAGAGGTTTATTTGAGGGTTTTTCTTACTGGCCTCCTGCAGGGTGCACATACATCTGTGCCTGCAGGGACAATGTGATATTGCGACATCGTGACCTCCTCACATCCCTCCTCCTTTCACCTGTCAGGACATGGGGTGAGGCTGGTCCCAGCTCCTCCTCTCTGTGCCCATAACTCTGAGGAGCTCAGTGATCCCTGGCTGTGTCCTGGAATTTGTGGGAATCATGGTGTCACTAGTGGGGTTCACCCCACAAAATTTCTGAGGAGGGGCTGTGGGCTCAAAGATTTCTGGGCTGGGGACACCCCAGGAGATGGCCCTGCCACCCACCCATGTCCCCAGGGCACCAGCCTGGCCAGACCCCTCAACCTCTGACAAGAACCCAACCAACCTCCACTTGCAAAGCCAGGGCTCCCCAACTCTCCCATCGGGGTTTTCTCCACGAATCACCCTAAATGACCCTAAATCAGCCTTCCCATGATGTGGAGAACACTCTGTCTGCTCTCCCTGCTCTCACACATTGCTCAGAGATGTTCTCACGTCTCCCCTCCAGCCCTCCCAGACTAAACAAGCCCAGGTCTGTTTTTGAGACCTCTGACCAGTCCTGGCCTGGCTGATCCTCCTCTCTCCCGAGCTGTGCCCGCTGGATGCAGCTCCAGAGGGATGATTTGGCCTTTCTCCTGGCCAGCACGTGGATTTACAGCTCTCCAGGGAGGGAGCCAAGCTCTCCTCGGCCAGTTATGGCTCTTCCTCACAAAGCAGCTCCCAAAATCCAGCAGGACATGGAAAATTAGGAATTTTCTCCCTAATTCTGGTGCCCAGGACCCCACTGGGCTTGGCTGTTCTGGTGTTCCCTGCACCTGGGAAGGGTGGGAGCCCCAGACCTCCCCCAACAGGGAGTGCTGAGAGATTATAAATGCTGGGGTGACAGAGATAGGCAGAAAAATTATTATCCCTGTTCCCAGGGCAAGGATCGGGAGAAATTTAATATTTTTTTCCATATAAAATCAAAATCAGAGAATTTTGGGCTGAAAACCAATAAGGGTTTTTTTCTGCCTTATTTTTGTTGCTTTTTAATTTCTTTTTCTTTTTCTTTTTCTTTTTCTTTTTCTTTTTCTTTTTCTTTTTCTTTTTCTTTTTCTTTTTCTTTTTCTTTTTCTTTTTCTTTTTCTTTTTTTCTTCTTACTTTTAATTTTTTCTTTTTTAATTTTTCTTTTTTAATTTTTTCCTTTTCCTTTTCTTTCTTTTTCCATTTTTTTCCTTTTCCTTTTCCTTTTCTTTATTTTTATTTTTCCTAATTTTCCTTTTTCCTTTCTTCTTTTTCATTTTTGTTTTAATTCTCCTTTTAATTTTCCTTCTCATTCTCCTTTTATTTTGTTTTGGATTTGGTTTTTTGTTTGGCTTTTTTATTCTAGAAGTTCTCTTCAGTATCTTGTGCATGTTTCTGGACCTTCCTTTCCATTCTCCAGCCAGGTCCCTCCTCCAGGTCACCACATCTCCATCCTCATCCAACCTTGCTGTTCCACCAGGGAGGAACCCCAGAGACTGACCCCATCTCTGACCCCCAGATGCCATTTTTGGCCAAAAATCGTCCCTTTTTGAACAGAAAAATGGATCTGTGACCCAAATCAAGCCCAAAGATGTCCCTAAACCATCACCAGAGCAGCCTGAGGCTGTTCCCTCTCCTCCTGTCCCTGTTCCCTGGAGCAGAGCCCGACCCCCCGGCTGTCCCCTCCTGTCAGGAGCTGTGCAGAGCCACAAGGTCCCCCCTGAGCCTCCTTTTCTCCAGGCTGAGCCCCTTCCCAGCTCCCTCAGGGATTCTCCAGCCCCTTCCCAGCTCCCTCAGCCTCTCCTGGGGCTCCACAGAATTCACAGAACCACTGGGTTGGAAGAGACCTTCCAGATCATCGAGTCCAGCCCAGCCCCAGCCCCTCAGCTCAACCCTGGCACCCAGTGCCACATCCAGGCTTGTTTTAAACACACCCAGGGATGGGGACTCCACCACCTCCCCGGGCAGCCATTCCAGAACTTTGTCACTCCTGCCATGAAAAACTTTCTCCTGACACCCAACCTGGATTTCCCTGGGGCAGCTGAGGCTGTGACCTCTGGTTCTGTCAGCTCCTGGAGAAAGAGCCCAGCCCCAGCTGGCCACAGGCACCTTCCAGGAGCTGTGGGGAGTGCTGAGGTCAGCCCTGAGTCTCCTTTTCTCCAGGCTGAGCACCCCCAGCTCCCTCAGCCGTTCCTCACAGCGTTTGTGTTCCCAGCCCCTCTCCAGCCTCATTGCCTCCTCTGGACCCTCAACATTCTTCCCAAACTGAGGGGCCAGATTTGGACACAGCACTCCAGGTGCTCCAGCCCCTTCCCAGCTCTGTTCCCTTCCCTGGACACGCTCCAGCCCCTCCACGTCCTTCCTGAGCTGAGGGATGAATGGAAAACTGGAGGTCTCAGCTTTACAGTGATGCAAGAAACTTCAGGGAAGGTGAGTGGGACAGGAGTGGGGACAAGCTCAGATGGATCCACCCCCCCAGAATCTCATCCTGCCCCACTTCCCCAACACCACCCAGCAGGAAAGGCCCATCCAGCCTCATGCTGTAAATCCAGGAGCTGTTTCCTCACTGAAGGGCTCTCCCAGGCCTCAGTGACAAACCTCCAGGAGCCTTTTCTTGTGGTGAAACCCTGAGCTCTGTGTTGGCCAGGCCAAAGAGGCTGTGCTCCATCCTCTGGATGAGGTGGGACTGGATTTATTGTTGTTTGTGCAGCAGTAGAGCTTTACTCAGAAGGCAGCATTACTCACAGAGCTGCCTCCTGCAGGGCTCCCCTGCTTTCCCTGATGTTTCCCTTCTTGCCTTCAGCTGAATTCTCTCTGCCATGAGCCATCAAACACAGGACTGCTCATAGATCACCTCTTGTCAGGGGCTGGCAGCGATTCTGGCTCGGCCTCTGAGCTCCGCAGCTGTTGGGGAGTTTGTTTGGCTGGAGGGAGGGAGGGTGGTCTGGGTCAGGCTCTGGGCTGTTCTCAGCCCATCCATGTTCCAGTGGAAGCTGGATTTTAGCTGGAAAGCCATCCCATTGTGAGGGGAAAAGCAGGAATGCACAACCTCAGGTGCTTCACAGATTATCCTGAGCTGAAGGACCCAACCCTGGCCCTGCCAAGACCCCACCAACCCCAGCCCGGGCATCCCTGGGGCTCTGGCAGCCTCGGGGCCGTGCCCATTCCCTGGGCAGCCTGGGCAGTGCCAGCACCTCTGGGGGAAGAACCTTTCCCTGAGCTCCAGCCTGCCCTGCCCTGTCCCAGCTCCAGCCGTGCCCTGGTGCTGTCCCTGTCCCAGGGCAGGGATGGAGCTGCCCTCGGGAGGAGCTGCAGGTCCCTGAGCTCTGCCCTTGCTCCCCCTCAGCTCCTCCCCACAGCCACGGGACCCCAGGGACCTCTGCTCCCACCCAAAGCACAGCAGGTAAATCCCCACTCAAGCAATCCCAGCCTCATCTGGGTTGGAAAATCTCTTGAAGTCCAACCATCCGCCAGCACTGCCAAGACCAGCACTGACCAGTTGTTCCACCTCCACAGGGCTGTTAAAGCCCTTCAGGGACGGGCACTGTCCCAGGACTTTGCCTTCACTCAAAGGGTGGGGCTGGCTCCAGGGGGGACACCCATCTCAAATCAACAGTGCAGCCCTACCCCGTGCTCCCTGATGGGATCTTCCTCCCCTTTCCTGCACAATCCCATCTCCCCGACCACAGTTCCTGTTTCTTGACAATCACACTGCCCATGGATGCACTCTCAGGTCGTTCCTCTGCTCCTTTGCTGAGCTGATGAACCTCCACCCTCACATTGTCAGCTCCCCCTCACTCAGAGCTGTCCCCGAGCCCTCTCTCTTAGGTCAGCCACCTCCTCTTCTGGTGGGGTTTTCGCCTGGCTCCTGTGGGCACAAAGAACAGGGATGGAGCCCAAGGTGGGACGTGTCACAGGGACATCCTTCTTTCTTTCAGGATTTTTCATAGAGCAGCACAGAGGAAAGAAAGAGAAAACAATTTCTATTTCTGCTCCTTGTTTTTCCCATGTGGAATGTGTTTGGAGAATTGTTTCCCTGGGGTGAGTGCTTGGTTGGATTCTGGTGAGGATTGTTTGAGCTGATGGCCAATCCAACCCACCTGGGGCTGGACTCTCAGGGTCATGAGTTGAGAATGAGTTAGATATGATAGTTAGAACAATTAGGTTTGTAGTTTTAGTATGTCCTTTATATAGTATATTAATGTATTATAGTATAGTTATAATAAAGAAATCATTCAGCCTTCTAAACTGGAGTCAGACACCATCATTTCTTCCCACCGGGTTTGCCTGCATTTACAATAGAGCCATGTCCCCACCTGAGATGTGCTCTGAGGACTGGAAATGCCCCAGCAGATTTTTCCTGCCATTGTTCCCATCAGGGGAAGGGCTCTCAGCAGGTCCTTGGGGCTGAGACCTGACCCCCAGGGTTGGAGAGTCCCAGGAGCTGCCCCCAGCTCTTCATCCCTTCTGGAAGCTGAGCTCAAAACCTGAAGGGAGCCTCCCAGAAATATGGAAAGGGACCTGGGGACAAGGCCTGGAGGGACAGGACACAGGGAATGGCTCCCAGTGCCAGAGGGCAGGGCTGGATGGGAGATTGGGAATTGGGAATTGTTCCCTGGGAGGGTGGGCAGGGGCTGGGCTGGAATTGCCAGAGCAGCTGTGGCTGCCCCTGGATCCCTGGCAGTGCCCAAGGCCAGGCTGGGCACTGGGGCTGGAGCACCTGGGACAGTGGGAGGGGTCCCTGCCATGGCAGGAGTGGCACTGGTTGGGCTTTCAGGTCCCTTCCAACCCAAACCCTTCCCTGATTCCATGAGTCCATGAGTCCATGACCGTGTCTGTGCCTCTATCCTGACAAACACTCTCAGCTTTCCTCACTCAGCCCCTGTTAAACACCAGCTCTGAACACATTTTCCAAACCAGGTTTTCATGGGTTCTTTACTGGAAATCTCAGCTGATTTCTGGCTCAAGACTTTGTGGGGAATAAATCCTGCCAGGAAGGGACAGGGCTGTGTAAAGTCTGTGCTGCTACAGATGAATCCATGAAATCCTGCTGTGCCTCTTGGATTTTGAGTGGCACAGCTCCTTCTCTCCCTGATCTGCACCTTGTGTCTCTCAGAACACGCTGGATTTGGACCTGGTTTCTTTAACCTGCCTAAAAAAGCATTTTACAGGGCACTGAAGTTTATTGCCCTGTTGGATCCCACATCCCACCAGATGAAAAACAAGCCACTTAAAATGATAAAGGGTTTTATTTACTGTAGTGGCAACAAAGCTGCATCTCTCTGCTAGGCTGGATCCTTGTGGACATAAAGCTCTTTGCAGGAGAGGTTTGAAGGCTGCTGCAGGGATTCCTGCCTGGCCTGAAGCTTATTCCCCTGAAGCTGAGCCATCCTATCAACCCTTCCCTGCCATCCTTGCATCCCTCCCTTCCCTCCCTCCCCTGGGAGAGAGGCAGGATGTGGAGAAGGCGTGGAATCCATCCCGGAGGAGCAGCCATGCAGGGGGAAGGTGGTGAAAAGCCAGAGAGGAGGTGCCAGGTGATACCTGGGTGGGGTGGAGAGGGTCTGGGACGGGGAGAGACCCCAAACCTCTGAGGAAGATGAAGACAGAGAGGCGGGGAAGGAAGGATGGGGGCCTGACCTTGAGAGGGAAGGGGAAAATGGGACACCCAAGCTATGGGGAAAGGGGGGATAGAACTCCCGCAGTCCTTCGGTGGGGTGGGACAGGAGAGAAGGGGTGACAGGGAGAAGGTGCAGGTCCCTCCTTCAGACCCCACAGAGACCAGGGAGGGAGGGGGGACAACCACAGCAGCATGTCTGACCAAAACAGGGAACGTTTTTAGCAGAGCTGAGCCAAACCAGGGTCTGAGAGCCGAGCCACCGCTCCAGCTTGGGCAAAAAGCCCCATTTTTAGCAATTTCCAGGCTCCAAACTCTCCTGATTTCCGTGCGTCACGGGCTGAGCTCTGCAGTCCCTGGGCACGGGCTGCAGGAGCAGGCAGGGGAAGGTGGCTGAGCCCTCTCCGAGGTGGCTCAGCCCCCCCTGTCCCCGCACGTGGCCCCGAGCTGCGGATGCAGATGCTGGGAACGTGTGCTGGCTCCAGCATGACATCACTGCAGGGGAAGGCAGCAGGGACACGGCAGCGGCAGAAATGCAGCAGCCGACGAGCCAGGGCGGTGCAAAAGAAACCTCTGCTGGCAAAGGGGAGGCATTCCACTGGAAAATGGTTGGGTTTTCACAAATCACATCACCTCAGACTTGTGCCGCTGTCAAGGTCCTTCCCAAATATAAGGATGGGGAGGCACTGGCACAGCTCGCCCAGGGAGGATGTGGATTCCTCAACCCTGCAAGTGTCCAAGGTCAGGCTGGATGCGAGCCCAGCCTGGCTCTGCAGCCCTGCAGCAGCACTGGCCATCCTAAAAACATTCAGGAACCCTGCCAGGGCGCATGGCCACACTGCCCTGCCCAGGCACAGGATCTGACCCTTTCCAAGCTCATTCCTCATCCTAGAAGATGTGTAGAGTTGAGTCATGCTCATTCCCATTTTAAACTGCCAGAGGGCACGGATAGATGGGAAATTGGGAAGGAATTCCTTCCTGTAAGGGCTGGGATGGAACTCTTGGAGAAGCTGTGGCTGTCCCTGGATCCCTGGAAGTGTCCAAGACCAGGTTGGCCGGGGTTTGGAGCAGCCTGGGACAGTGGAAGGCACATCTCATAGATGTGCCACCCAAATGCTGATCCAAAACATCTCGTGGATGTGCCACCCGAATGCTGATCCAAAACATCTCATGGATGTGCCACCCAAATGCTGATTCAAAACATCTCATGGATGTGCCACCCAAATGCTGATCCAAAACATCTCATGGATGTGCCACCCAAATGCTGATCCAAGTGCTGCAGGGACATCCGTGGGGTTCCCGTGTTCCATCCCCACAATCTCCGTGCTGCTCCCACCCCCTCCACGCTGCCCTGCTGTGTTTTCCCTCTTCCACCACCCAGCCCAGGCATTGGAGGTGTCCCTGGGATGGAGCAGGGACAGCAGGGCCACGGGGAGGGGACAGGAAGGGCACAGTGAGGACAGACCTGAGGCATCATCCTGCGTGATGGGAGTGTGGAGGAGCCAAAGCAACCCAATAGCACCGGTGACATTGCTGGGGATTCCTCCAGAGCCTGGACCAGGACGTGTCTCACCAGGAGCTGGGTGAGTTTTAGGGTCCCTTCCCACCCAAACCATCCTGGTTCCATTGTGGTGGCCCCTGCAGTGGCAGGGTCACAGAGGGGACTCTGCCCCCGTGGTTGCCATGGGAGAAGCAGAAGGGTCGTTCCATGTGCCACCCCTGGATGGGGATCAGCTGTCATGGCAACAGTGGCACTGTCCCTGCAGCACAGCACCCATGGCAGTGGTACCACTTGGAGTGTTACCCTGGAGCAGAGGAGCCTGGCAGGAGCTTGATCCAGATCCAGGGAAAAGGTTGTCCCCGTTGGACAAGGCAGTGAGTGGATTTTCACCTCTGGAGCCACCAAACAAAGGTGGCCAATCATGGGATGATTTTCATCCCACCCCTGCCCCTACTGAACCCGTATGGGAACCTCAGTGGGGACCGGAGCTTTGCCCAGCTTTGGTGGGAACAGGGTGGGACAATCCTGGCCTGCAGGAATGGCCATGGATGATGCCCGTGGGGCAGAGCTCAGGGCTGCAGCGCTCCCGCTGTTCCCCAGCTTTTCCCAGCTCGCAGGGAATGCTGTGGATCTCCTTAGAGACACTTCATCAGCAACGGGATGCTGAGGATTGGCAGCAAATTCCCGCAGGGATCTGCCTGGAAGGACTAAATGTGCTCAGGATTTACAGAAAGCTCAAAGACAGCCTCCCCTCCGTCAGGTGGAAATGGCACTGCCTGGAAGGGGAACAAAAATTGGGATGGTTTGAAGTGGGAAAACAACTTGGGATGAATCAAGGCACAGGGGACTGGTGAAGTGTAAAGGGATGGATCAGAAAAGGATATTTTTTTGAATGGGAAATGAATGGAAGACCAAAAAGATTAAATTTAAAAGGCAATATAATAATTATTTTAAATTTAAAGGTAATATAATAATAAAATTTAAAAGGCAATATAATAATTACTTTAAATTTAAAAGGCAATTATTTAAAATTTAAAGGCAATATGATAATTATCTTCAGAAGAGTTACATGGCTGTCACCACATCTTTCCTTTCTGTGATCTTTAATGCAGCTCTGTTGAATGAAGGGCTTGGCCATTCTTCCAGATTATTTTCCACACACTTCTATTCCTATGAATTTTAGTCAGGCTAAATTTGCTTCCTGCAGCTTTTTCCAACCACCAATTTCTTTTTTCCTTTCTTTTTTCCCCCCTTTTTTCCTGTTTCCTCCATGAAACACAGAGCAATTCAGGTGATTTTTTTTCATTCTTTGTTTGTTTAACAAATGCAAATTAAGCTTGATTCCTTTGTCACCCACAACAATTTTCAACGAGCTGTGTGTCAGGCAGGAGGTGCTGAAATCCATGGCATCGCTCCTGATTTTTGGCCAGCATCCCAAAATCAGCGCCAGAGGCACTTTTGGCGTGGAATTCAGGAATTTGCTTTCTGCCTGGAACAGTCACAGCCCTGCAAAGAGAAACCCCGCAGCCACTGGT